>NC_091621.1:104712587-105015617 GCF_027580195.1 Bos mutus
AGCTGGCAAAGAATCTGCCTGCAATGCAGGAGACCTGGTTCGATCCCTGGGTTGGGAAGATCCCCTGGAGAAGGGAAAGGTCACCCATTCCAGGATTCTGGCCTGGAGAATTCCATGGACTGTATAGTCCATGGGGTCACAAAAAGTCAGACACGACTGAGTGACTTTCACTTTTCACTTTCAGAAAACTAGATTCCGCATGCTGGAACCAAGACTCAGCGTAGCCAAATAAATGAAAATGAAAGTAAAATTCAATCAGTTGTGTCTGACTCTTTGCGACCCCATAGGCTGTAGCCCACCAGGCTCCTCTGTCCTTGGGATTTCCCAGGCAAGAGTACTGGAGCGGGTTGCCATTTCCTCCTCCAGGGGATCTTCCCAACCCAGGGATTGAACCTGGGTCTCCTGCATTGCAGGTGGATTCTTTACCGTTTGAGCCACCAGGGAAGCCCATCCTTCCTCTTCAGCCAACTTATCAATAAGTGTGTAGTTTAGAAATGCGATGTGGATCAGCAAAAGTTTTTGCAGGCAAAAGCTTTGAGACTTCTTAGAATAAGCATATTTGAAACAAAAACGTCAAACTGTAGTCAATCAATGTCTGGCTGATATCTGAGAGGGGAACCCAGGAGGATGGAGCTCCCGGCCAGCTCCCCTGACCTTGAGTGAGGGTTTCCTTTGAGAGTTGCTGCAGGAAGGACCCTTACAGGTCAGAGGATAATCACTCAAGGATCCCTAGAGACTTTGTGCAAGTCAGAGCCTTCAAGGTGTCATCCTGGCCTCAGTGCCTAGGGGGCTCTGATGAGTATATTCAGTCAGTTCAGTTCAGTTGCTCGGTCATGTCTGACTCTTTGCGACCCCATGGACTGCAGCACACCAGGCCTCCCTGTCCATCATCAGCTCCTGGAGCTTGCCAAACTCATGTCCATTGAGTCAGTAAAGACATCCAACCATCTCATCCTCTATTGTCTCCTTCTCCTCCTTCAGTCTTTAGTCTTTCCCAGCATCAGGGTCTTTTTCAATGAGTCAGTTCTTTGCATCAGGTGGCCAAAGTATTGGAGCTTCAGTTTCAGCATCAGTCCTTCCAATGAATATTCAGGACTGATTTCCTTTAGGATTGACTGGCTTGATGTGCTTCCAGTCCAAGAGACTCTCAAGAGTTTTCTCCAACAGCACAGATCAAAGGCATCAATTCTTTGGTGCTCAGCTTTATGGTTATCAGTGCTCAGTTGCTTCAGTCGTGTCCGACTCTTTGCGACCCCATGGACTATATAGCCCACCAGGCTTCTCTGTCCGTGGGATTCTCCAGGCTAGAATACTGGAGTGGGCTGCCATTCCCTTCTCCAGGGGATCTTCCCAACCCAGGGATTGAACCCGTGTCTCCTGTGGCTCCTGCATTGTAGGCGAATCCTTTAACACTGAGGTACTGGGGAAATTATTGTTATAAATCATGTGAAATGCATTGCTTCAGAATAGAAGGAAGTGGGAGAAGGGGAGTTGGAGGTCAGGAAGTAGAATCCAACTGAAATTAGCAAAAGGCCCAAAGAAAAGCACGTTTGCACTTCCTGGGCACAATCCACTGGGCCAGACACAAATTCAGGCAGGAAGACTAAGAACTAAGGTGAGGTTAAGTGAGTGCACCAGACACAGGGGCCTAATGAATCCTGTGAATGAATGAACAGTGTCCACAAGCCAGCACACAGCTGGCCATCTCAGAGAGCACAGCTCCAGACATGCTGCCATTCCTGTGTTGTAGTCTTAACCTCCAGGACCTCAAAATGTGACCTTATTTGGAAATGGAGTTTTTACAGAAATGAACAGTTTTAAAGGATGTCATTAGGGAAGGCTCTGATCCAACATGACTGATATTCTCATGAAAAGGGGAGATTTTGGAACCTCCCTGGTGGTCCAGTGGTTAGAACACCGTGTTTCCACTACAGGGGTCCAGTTTCGACACTTGGTGGGGGATCTAAGATCCCACAAGCTATGCAGTGTGGATCCTCCCCCCCCCCAAAAAAAAAATCAGAAGAGGAAGCTGAAAGCAAAGAAGGAACCAAAGACTTTGCACAGAATGCCATAAGACAACATCCTGTGGGTCCTTCACTGGGCACATAGAAATCCTAGTTAATTGTTCATAGATATTTTCATATGATTTTGACAAAAACAGAAGATCGATCATTTTTTTTGGCTTGACGTGTGCTGTGACTTGCTTGTGCATTGCAGGGTTCGGTCTAGATTGTCATTAGACTGATGTCTACCTTCACAAAATAAAGGTAGCACTACGTGAAAAAGTTTGAAATAGGATTTGAGAATAGAATGGTGGTTCAAATAGCTCTTAACTTTTTGAAAAATCTGATGCCAAGCAATAAGACTTTTCAAGTCTGAGTTGAAAATTTACATTTCCCAAGTACTGCCTTTCTGAGGTATTGAAAGAGATTAGAGAAAAAGATTTCCCTTTGATATAATTTTTCTCATTTTCACTGTGTGGGAAAAAAAAGAATGTATTTCCCATAAATGGGAACTCTGCCCAGTGTCTCAAGAAATGTGTATTCCAGTGACAACTGTGAGGCCCTATTGGAGATAAAGCCCAAAATTTACTCATACTTTTAGATTATACAACTAATAAAAACTACCTTACTTTAATTCAGTGTTCTACACATGATAATACAGGACATGTTTAGGAAGCTTTTATAAGCCTATGGTGTTGTCTTGATTTCTACAAAGCGTGGTTGCCTTTTCTGTTTTCCTCTGTTCAGTGTATGACTTGTATTTTCCTTACCATGGGTTGCATTTTTCATTTTCCAAATTGGATCTTTTCCTGGAAATGTTTTCATGTTTTAATAAATTGTTTCAAACTGAAAAAAAAAAAAAAGCCAGAAGAGGCAGGAGCTGCGGGTTACCTGGGGTTCCCAGGGTTGGACCACATGGTGATGGAAACAACTGCAGCTTGTCCTGTGTTCAGCACGGGACAGAGGAGGCTGTGCTGAAGGCCAGCCCTCACTTTATTTTTGTTGTTTGTTTGTTTAATTTATTTATTTTATTTGGAGGCTAATTACTTTACAATATTGTAGTGGTTTTTGCCATACATTGAACTGAATCAGCCACGGGTGTACATGTGTCCCCCATCCTGAACCCCCCTCCCACGTCCCTCCCATCCCATCCCTCTGGGGTGCTCAGCACCAGCCCTGAGCACCCTGTCTCATGCATCAAACCTGGACTGGCTATCTGTTTCATATATGATAATATACATGTTTCAGTGCTATTCTCTCAGATCTTCCCACCCTCGCCTTCTCCCACAGAGTCCAAAAGTCTGTTCTATGCATCTGTGTCTCTTTTGCTGTCTCACATATAGGGTTATCATTACCATCTTTCTAAATTCCATATATATGCGTTAGTATACTGTATTGGTGTTTTTCTTTCTGTTTTACTTCACTCTGTATAATAGGCTCCAGTTTCATCCACCTCATTAGAATGGATTCAAATGTATTCTTTTTAATGGCTGAGTAATATTCCATTGTGTATATGTACCACAGCTTTCTTCTCCATTCATCTGCTGATGGACATCTAGGTTGCTTCCATGTCCTGGCTATTATAAACAGTGCTGCGATGAACATTGGGGTACACGTGTCTCTTTCAGTTCTGGTTTCCTCGGTGTGTATGCCCAGCAGTGGGATTGCTGGGTCATACGGCAGTTCTATTTCCAGTTTTTTTAAGGGATCTCCACACCGTTCTCCATAGTGGCTGTACTAGTGTGCATTCCCACCAACAGTGTAAGAGGGTTCCCTTTTCTCCACACCCTCTCCAGCATTTATTGTTTGTAGATTTTTGGATAGCAGCCATTCTGACCGGCATAAGATGGTACCTTCACTGTGGTTTTGATTTGCACTTCTCTGATAATGAGTGATGTTGAGCAGCTTTTCATGTGTTTGTTAGCCATCTGTATGTCTTCTTTGGAGAAATGTCTGTTTAGTTCTTTGACCCATTTTTTGATTGGGTTGTTTATTTTTCTGGAATTGAGCTGCAGGAGTTGCTTGTATATTTTTGAGATTAATTATTTGTCAGTTGCCTCGTTTGCTATTATTTTTCTCCCATTCTGAAGGCCGTCTTTTCACCTTGCTTATAGTTTCCTTCATTGTGCAAAAGCTTTTAAGTCTAATTAGGTCCCAATTGTTTATTTTTGCTTTTATTTCCATTACTCTGGGAGGTGGGTCATAGAGGATCCTGCTGTGATTTATGTCAGAGAGTTTTTTGCCTATGTTTTCCTCTAGGAGATTTTTAGTTTCTGGTCTTACGTTTAGAACTTTAATCCATTTTCAGTTTATTTTTGTGTATAGTGTTAGAAAGTGTTCTAGTTTCATTCTTTTACAAGAGGTTAACCAGTTTTCCCAGCACTGCTTGTTAAGGAGATTGTCTTTTCTCCATTGTATATTCTTGCCTCCTTTGTCAATGATAAGGTGTCCATAGGTGCATGGATTTATCTCTGGGCTTTCTATTTTGTTTCATTGATCTATATTTCTGTCTTTGTGCCAGTACCATACTGTCTTGATGACTGTAGCTTTGTAGTAGAGCCTGAAGTCAGGCAGGTTGATTCCTCCAGGCCCATTCTTCTCTCTCAAGACTGCTTTGGCTATTCGAGACTTTTTGTATTTCCATACAAATTATGAAATTAATTGTTCTAGTTTTGTGAAAAATACCATTGGTAGCTTGATAAGGATTGCATTGAATCTATGGATTGCTTTGAGTCATATACTCATTTTCACTATATTGATTCTTCCAACCCATGAACATGGTATATTTCTCCATCTATTTGTGTCCCCTTTGATTTCTTTCATCAGTGTTTTCTATATATAGGTCTTTTGTTTCTTTCAGTAGATATAGTCCTAAGTATTTTATTCTTTTTGTTGCAATGGTGAATGGGATTGTTGCCTTAATTTCTCTTTGTTTTCTCACTTTAAGGCCAGTTAAGGGGTGGGGGCTGTGATTGGGGCTCTTCAGTGAGCAAGCAGCCAACATCCAGGGCCAGGAGAAACTGAGTGGGTCTGGGGGTAAGCTGTGGTTACGAAGGCTAGGAGGCATTGAGAAAGTTGCCCAAGCTTGGAGGCTCTTAAGGAGTAGACCCAAGTCTCAAACCCAGATATCCAAGCTCCTGTTCAGGCGCCCAGTACACTTGACCACAATGCAAGTGAAGAGACATCTGGATGCCAGGTTGAACTGCAAACACTGCTCATGTCTGTGGTCATGGTTAATAGCCCACGTTTCCAAAAATGAAATGTATCTCCCTTTTGGAGAAGGAAATGGCAACCCACTCCAGTATTCTTGCCTGGAGAGTCCCATGGATGGAGGAGCCTGGTAGGCTATAGTCCATGGGGTCGCAAGAGTCAGACACAACTGAGAAACTAAGTACATCTCCTTTTAGCATTCATTCATTCACTCATCCCCTCACTCACTTATTCATCAGGGAAGCATCTGTTTGGCTCTAGCCCCTACTCTCTCTTCCTCCCTTCAATATCCATATACAGTCAGTCCCGTACACATGAATGAGTTATGTTCCAAGAGCATGTCTGTAAGTCCAATTTGTTAGTAAGTCGAACAAAGTTAGCCTAGGTACCCAACTAACACAATCGGCTACATAGTACTGTACTGTAACAGGTTGATAATGCTTATCAAACAAATAATACATAAAAAACACAAAAATAAAGACAGCATTTTTAATCTTTCAGTACAGTACCTTGAAAAGTACAGTAGTACAGCACAACAGCTGGCACACAGGGGCTGGCATCGAACAGTCAAGAAGAGTAAGATGGTGGAGCTGAAGGATCTTCAGCAATAGGAGACAGAGGCTTGTGTTGTGTCCAAGTCTTTGAGAGCCCATGGACTGTTGCCTGCCAGGCTCTTCTGTCCATGGGATTTCCCAGGCAAGAACACTGGAATGGGTTGCCATTTCCTTCTCCAGGGAATCTTCCTGACCTAGGGATCAAATCCAGGTCTCTTGTGTCTCTTACATTAGCAGGTGGATTCTTTACCACTGAGCCACCTGGGAAAGGAGACAGAGGGCAAGCTGCAATTTTGCTCATTCCTGATGTTGATGGAATGCATGTTCACCTCTTTGAAAGTTCACACCGTGAAGGTTCTTAAGTAGGGGCTTATTGTACTGTGTTCTGCCCACAAGCCAGGCTCAGGTTCAGCTCAGGCCACAGCAGGGAAGCCATGACCTCGATTATGGGGCAGAAGTCCCCCTTGTACATAAGTTCTTCATGGTGAGTTTCTAGAGGGAGGAGTAAAGAACTGATGTGTAGAAGTTAGAATTTCACAGAAAAGGCAGTGTTTGAAGTCAATCTTGGAGGACCAAGAGGAATTTAAAAGGTGGGTTTTGAGAGAAAGGGCATTCCGATACAGAGTGTAACATGGGCCCAGGGAGGGTGGGCTCGAGTGCTGGTCACTTTCAGGGTAAAGTGGGTCTGCAGCAGCGGCCAATGATTCCTGCTAAGTTTCTCTCCCTCCACGTAATCAATTCCCTCTCTCTCAGAGAGCACCCAGCCCCTGGTATTTGTTGCTGGCTCAGGACCTGGGTAACTCTGAAAATGACAGAGGGGCATATACAGGATCATCATGATAACTTGGATTAAATAATGTAAACTTGTAAACAGGACCAGAATCTCCCTGAGTCTGTGCAGGTTATGGACAACTTGAACATCCTCTCTGTTGATTCAATTACATACACGCCCAATGAACTTATTATGAAATTTTACTAAAAACCAGTGACATTTACAGACTGCAGTAGGAACCCTGTCACTCTGGCTCTGGGAACACAGGTGCCTAGGCAGTCCACTTTACCTGGCTGCCCAGGTAAAGCGCTAGGTAGAGGGGACCCCAATCCAAGCTGGGCTGAACCTGGAATGGAAGGAGCCAGAGCCAGCCTTTTTGGATTGCATTGGTGAGCTCTGCTCGACCAAACCCATGATGGTACTTAGGACAGGCCATAGTTTTGTGAGTCTTCAGCAAAGCTCACAAAGTAATCACAGCGATTCCTCACTTAAGGGCCTCCTAAAGGCTAGTGCTGGGGTCGGGGAGAAGAAGCCCCCACTCTTTCAAGGCCCAACAAACACAGAAGTCACCGCCAAATGCCCTGAATAGGAGGCCAGAAGGACCTTAGGGTCCTGACTTGAAAAAAAATTCCAACAACTTCTGCTGACAGTAGAAGCAAGGGAGCGGCATGTTGGCATATGCTGAAAGGGGCATTTGTTGCCTGCGTTCGCTGGGGTATTTTGTGTGCTGCAGAGGAATCCGAACCTACAGTAATTCATCAGTGTAAACGTTTAACAGTTTAGTTTGAGTAATATGGTTGCACCATTTCTCCCCAGCTTCTCCCAAACATAGTAGGATGCTACCAACACGACACAAAGGTTTCCAACGTTAATTGATGAAGATGGTAACTCCACGATGCTGTGTCCACTCAGAGACGTCAACCTCCTGGCTGCGGGGCTGGGAGTTCTAAAATGCGATCTACGCAGCTGTGGTTGTAATTGTTTCATGTCACATTGACCGGGCACGTCTACGAATTTTAACACCAGTCTTAAAAAATTCCAGTGACATCTGTTGAGAGTTTAATTGTGAGTGTAAAAAAAAAATCATTAAAGGCACAGTCAAGAGATCAATTTTCAGACTGTTTAAACAACACGGTGGCTATCAGGCGGTGGAGACATGACTAAATTAATCTCCAGAGTGGCCGCGCTTAATGTACAGGGGGCAGGAGTGGATGGAAGACAACTTAAATGAAGTAGGAAAAGACGGGCAAAGAGGGATGAGGCGAGAGCCAGAGGAGACCAGGAATGGGAAAGTGGGCCATCTCCCGTCCCATCGGAAAGTGTCCCCGACCCCGGGATGACATGGTGGGCGTCCCGTTTCCCGCAGGTTTGGCTGGAGGTGGGGGCGGAGAAGAAGAGGAGCGGCCCGGGGAGCCGCCAGGAGCCACTTTTGTTCTGCGATCCCGGCGCCGGGTCGCGGCGGGGCGGCAGTGCGCAAGCGCGGGCGGGGCGGGGTAGGGGCGGCTGGGGGCGGGGCGAGGCCAGTGGGCGGAGCCGTGCAGGGGCGGGCTCGTGTTCGGGCCCCGCCCCCCGCCGCCCCGGCCCGCTGCATCCGGGCACTGCCCGAATTAGCATCGTGCCGAGGCACAACTTTGCCGAGGCCCCAGCGAGATCCAGGCGCGCGCCGGAGGAAATATAGTCCCTGCCTCCTGGCAGCTCGCGCGGGGGCTGCGCGGGGGCTCCCGGCGCCGGGGCCGGGGGTCGGGGGGGCCATGCGCCGGGCCGCGCCCGCAGCCCGGGAACTCGGAGCAACTTGCCGGGCTGCCTGAGGAGTTGAGGGGGCGCGCGGCCGCCTTTCCCCCCAGTCTCCAGACCCCCCTCCCTCCCTTTTCGGCCGTGGGGGAGGGGGCTCGTGTCCACCCCCGGCGACCCCCGCACCATCCGAGGAGACCCGATCCGCTCGCGTCCGCCCGGACCCCCGCGGAGCAGCGCAACTCCCCGGGAGCCGGGGCCAAAGTGAGCGCAAAGTGCTGCCCAAGTTGCCGAGATGGAGCTGCAGAGCCGGCCCGAGGCGCTCGCCGTGGAACTTGCGCGCCACCAGGTAGGCGGTCGGGGGCTGCTGGCCTCGGGGGCCCGGGGTTCGGGGTCCGGAGCCCGGCGTCCTCTTCTTCGTCGCAGGGCGCGCAGAGCTGGAGAGGCCCCCTCCTTTAAGCCTGCTGCCCCAGGGATCGGGGGAGTGTGTACATGAACGGACTCCCCTTTGGGCTTCCCCTCTGCGCCGCCCCCCTCCGTTTCGTGCAGTCCAGCACAGTTTGAGGGATCGGGGGCGCTTGGGACCCGAACCCAGTGTCTTCTCTTTCTCGGGCAGGATCTGCAGGACGAGGGTCCCGGGAGAGGGCCCCCTGCGTGCGCTTGCCCGGTTGTGTGTGTGTGTGAGTGTGAGTGTGTACGCCCACTCCCTCCGCCCCCACCCCCCAGGTGCAATGCTGTACAGTTTGCGAAAGTAGTTTTGGCGATAGTTGCTTGGGCGAGCAGCGGCTCGGCGGCCGGAGCCCGGGCGGTGTTGCGGCGCGCGCGCGCGCGCGCGCGTGTGTGTGTATGTGTTGGGGAGATTAGGACGCGACTTGAATATTTATGAGCTTTGCTCGACACGGACTCGCCGTGTTTACTTGGCTCTTTGTTCCTCCCCCCTCCCCCCGGCACACACTCACACTCCCTCGCACACGCACCCGGGCCTGCAAACTTGCACGGCTCGGGGCGCGCCGCCGGGTGGCCGCGGCCCCCGCCCCGCCCCGCGAGCTGCCCCGATGAGGCGGCAGCCACAGGTAAGCGGCCCCGCGCGGCACTGCCCGGCCGCCTCGCGTGCGGGACGCGGCCCGGGGAACTCGGGCGGGGAGGGGGCGGCGGCCCCGCGGAGCCCCGGGCACACTGGACCCCCCCCCCACCCCGGGGCGGCTGGCCTGAGCCCGCGCCTCCGTGTTTCCGCAGAACGGCGACCTCAAGAAACAGCTGCACGAGCGGCAACCGCGGATCGCCGCGCTCAGCGACAAACAAGTAAGCGAGCCGGAGCCGGGCCCCCGTCCGGGGTGGCGGGGTGGGGGGACTAGGAGGGGTAGCCGGGCACTTGGGTAGCACCCTAAAAAGTGCTGGCCTCGGCGCCGCGCGCTCAGACTCCCAAAGGAGTCTCTGCGATCTTCAAAGTTACCCGCCCACCCCCTGCTTCTGGGAAGAAGAGGCCAGGGTCTTGGAGGCCGAAGCGGGGGGCAGCGCGGCTCCCGCCGTGGCCGAAGGAGAGAAGCTGCCCTTAAAAGGCGGCGAGCAGCCCGGCGTCCATTTTGAGTTGGTGGACATGTTTTTGGAATGTGGACATTTCTCCCGCTCGGTGTCCCCCCCCCAACCGCCCCCGTCCCCGGCCTCCCGCGGGCGTCAGGGTGCGGAGAGAGGGGGTGGTCATTCGAGCCTGGACACCAAACTCCTTGGAAGTGGGTTTTTTTTGCGGGGGGGGAGCTTTACGGCACAAATCTTAATTTAAAGAAATCGTTCTTCCTCCGGGCTCCCCCCTCCCCTCCCACTTCTCCGGCATCACTTTTATTCTCGGAACCTGACGCCAGCCAGCTCCCGGGGAACAAAAGAAAGGCGCCCCCGGGACCCCCCGGTTCTGCCCAACTTTGGGTCTCCGGGCACCGGGTGTCCACTGGGGCCCTCGAGGAGCTGCTCGCCATGGGGATGGGGACGGGGGCCCGGCAGCCCACCCCTCCCGGCCCCCTTGGTGAGGAAAAGTTGTCCATTGTGACTTAGTTGAGCGGAGCTCAGCGCTGGAGGGGTTTCAGCACCGCGAACAGAGGCCGCCGCCGCCGCCGCCGCCGGAGCGCGGCCGGCCGCGCGCCCCGCCCCCTCTCCCTCCCCGCTCCCGCCCCTCCCCCTCCGCGCCCCTCCCCCCACGCCCCCTCCCCACACTTGCACCCCCGCCCCTTTCCCAAGCCGAGAACTTTGAGCTGCGCAGCCAATGGCGCTCTCGGGGCTCCGAGGCTGGCGGGGGCGGGGGCGCCGGCTCCGTCCCCGCGGCCCCCTCCTCTCCTCCCTCTGTCCGCCCCGCGGGCCCGCTCCCCCCGCCCCGCCTCGCAGAGCCCCCCCTCCCGCCCCACGGGCCTTCGATCGCGCTTCCTTCGGAATGCCGGCCGCCGGCGTCAGCCTCAAACTTGGACCGCGCCCACCCCCGCCCCCGCCCCCGCCCGCGGATCCGGTCCCCTTCTCGCTCCCTCAACTCCGGGTCGGGGGCGGGCCGGATCCGAAGCCCCCCGCCTCCCCGGAGGGATGGTCGGTGTAGGGGAGAGACGTGGACGTGGCTGGCGGGGGTTGGCGGCGACCCCGGCGAGGGAGAACTCGGAGGCCGGGTGTGCGTTTCGAGTCTTTTTAAAGTTGCAAAGTGGTGGAAGGGGGGCATGCAGAAGAGGAGGAGGGGGCCGGGGGCTGCGGAAAGAAAGACGGCTGTGGCCGCGGGTCGGCGCCTGGTCGGGGGCGTCGGGCTGGACGCGCGGGTGGGGACGAACGCGTTAACCCCTTTCCCGCGGTGCCGCGGCCCCCCCGCCCGGGAGTGGAAGCTTCCATTCCCGTCTGAGGAGGGGGGGGCGGGGGGGGGCGCCTGGCGCGCGGCTCCGGCGAAGTCGGGGAGTTCGCGGGGCGGGGGGAGGGGACCCAGGCCCGGCATTACCATTTTGATTGCTTTGATGCCATTTTTGGAGGGGGAGGGGTTGGGAGACCCTTCTGCGCTGAGCACAAAGATGTTTAATCACTGTGTGAAATCAAATCAGATACTTAAAAAAAAAAAAATCCATCACCAAATCTCGTACCTTGTGATAGCTGAGGGTTCCTAAGCTCCCTTTTTTTTCCCCACTGGGTAAAACGGCAAGTTGTTGACTCTTCTGCTCCGAGTAGAAGATTTAAAAGAGAAAATTCCACTGAGCCGGCAGCTCTCCTCGCAACAATGTCTCTTTATGTGTGCTTGTACAATACGTGGCAATAGTTGTACTATTTGGAGTGGCTTTTCGGAGCTTAGGTTTGCTCCTTTCTGTATTGTAGCAACTATTTCCAGGCTGTTTAAATTTTTATGATGATAGTAAATGAGTAGCTATTTATTATCTGTCATGCCTGAATTTAGATGAGGCCGGGGAGAGAAACATTGGAAAATCGTGTTTGAAGGTTGCGGGTGCCGCTGGTGGGGGCGGGGGGGTGCGGGGAGGAGCCGTCCTACTCCGTTCTGCCTTTGCCTTTAAATCTGGACTCGGAGAAGGATGCTGCTGAACGGAATGTACCTCCATCTTTTTTGTGTGTGTGAGTGTGTGTTTAAAAAAAGGAAGAAAGAGAACAAGGAAAACTTTTGTTCCCTGACCTTTTAAAAATATTTCCCTCTGAGATGACTAAAAATAACGTCTGGGGAGCGGCCGGCGTTTGTCCTGGCCATCGGAACTTGTGTTTGTCACTGTGAGCGTGTTGTTTTTCCTTTCTCCTTTGTGGCATTTTATATAGCAGGGGCTCATAAAAGAGGGAGGGAGGGAGCTGGGGCCGTGGTGCAGCATGCTAATAAAGCTGCCTCGGCTCTCCCGAGCTCCGCGGTGGAATCTTTCAGAGGTCACCTATGAAATGAGTTGGTAGACTTAACATTTACTCACCTCTGTCTCCTTGGGAGAGTTTGGTGGAGATTGGCAGCTTGGCTGGGGAAAGGGTCGGAGGAATGAGCCCTTGGAGGTGATTAAGGGCTGCACTGGGGGTCTCTCCAAGAGGGGTGATGGGCTCTGCTTGGTTATCCCAGCACCTGCCTAAGGAGCTGGAATGGATGATCTGAGCTGAAAAAGCCAGTAGTGTTTCAGAGTTTGCTTTCAACTCAACAGAAAAGTAAAGTAGTGTTGCTTGAGAGATTTGCTTGGGGGGAAAACTCACACCATCTTCCCCTGCGGAGATGTGTTTCTGTCCTGCTGCTGCTTGGACGATGGCATATAAAGGTTAAGTTTCAATTAAAAGTGCACCCGTGAAGGTGATGAACTGCATAGTAAAATGGACGAATGACCTCATTATCCACATTTGTTAGAAATACAATAGCAGCGAGTAATATCTTTTGGTGCCTAGCCATCAATTTCCCATTTGTGCCCTTGGCACTGGAATTTTTTTCAGTTACTTCTGGAAACACGGACGAGGGCTTGGAGATGTTTTTCCAGGACTCCTAGGAGTAGATAGTTGTTCGTTGGTCAGAAGTAGAGAGAAATTGTGTGTTAGTGTCCAGCGTTTCTTCCACCATGGCTGGACCAGGGGATAAATGGGAAACCAGCATCTGTAGGACCTTGCTGTTTGAAAACAGAGTTCACTTTTTTTTTTTTTTTTTTTTTAAAGAGGAAGCTGTAGGAGTTGGTCAGTAGCCCTTGATAGCCAGGCTATTTGAAAACAGAGTTCATGTTTTTTCTTTTTTAAAAAAAGTGGTCAGCAGCCCTCGGTGGTCAGGCTGCATTCCGGGGGTGGCCCCCCCACCACTGGGCTGTGACCCCCGTGGAGGAAGGACCCCTCGTCTTTAACAAGATATGATGTGTGAAGACTCCATTAGTTGCTCCAGTGGTTTTACGCCATGAATTTGCAGCACATGCAGAGAGGCAGTAACATTTTTATCTAAATTGTCAAGCACTTCCGTGTAAATAACAGGCCCATCATAAATACCACAGGGTTTTTTTTTTTTTTTCCTTCCTCTTTGGAGTTCTCAGCACAACACTTAAACACCATGTGAAGCAGGCATCTTCATGCAAGTTCAGCTTCACCTTGGAGTGAGAAGACCTCCGGTATGAACTGCAGGGCGTGCTGGTCTGGCAGAGAGACTCCCCTCCCCCCCCCACTCCACTGCCCAGTGAACTTGGGGCCTTGCATGCTGCCCGATGCATCGATTTGATGAACTCTGGATTCCGAGGGGCTGTCCTCAAGCGCAGCAATAAAAATATGTCTTCTTGAAAGGTATGATGTGTGTGGCATTCGCTCAGGCGCTGAAGCACGCCTTCACTGTGATTCACTAGCTCCGGTGGACACCCAAGGGTCCCACGGTGGAAGCGTTCGCCGAACAGAACTGCAGGGTGGGTCTATTCTGAATGCTTCCCAGTTGCTTTCAACCCTTCCATTAAAGGATGCTCCATTCTTCAGGTTCTGACCCCGAGTCTGCGCGAATCCAGGAGGCTAAATGTCAGTCTTCCTCACCTAGAGTTCAAGATGTCATTCTTCAAATAGCACCTTTACATGGGAAGGAGAAAACTGATGCCGTCTCCATCTTTCTTAGTCTGGAAACGAGCACAGGGTTGAGACAGCAGGGGCTCAGTCCTGGCTTTCCCCAAGTGCCCCCTGCTTGGCTGTGACCCCTTACTCCCCCCTCAACCCCCTCCACAGCCAGTCTCTAGGACCCACACTTCTATCCAAGCCGAGTTTTCCTGTAGTCTCTCTTCCCCTGCATCTGTCCACCCCTCTGGTCCCTCCCCCATTATCCCTTAACTGGAAGATTGCAGTAGCCTTCTCACTGCATCCACTTAAAAAACATTATTGAAATAGAATTCAGATATTGCGTACTTCACCCATTTAAAGTGTACAGTTAAGTATTTTTTATACCTTTACAGTTATTTGCAGCCCATCACCACCATCAGTTTTAGAATATTTTCAGAATATTGTTGTTCAGTCTCTCAGTTATGTTAGATTCTTTTCGATCACATGCACTGCAGCACACCAGGCTCCTTTTGTCCTCGACTATCTCCCAGAGTTTGCTCAAACGCATGTCCATTGAGTTGGTGTTGCTATCTGACCATCTCACCCTCTGCCACCCCCTTCTCCTTTTGCCTTCAGTCTTACCCAGCATCAGGGTCTTTCTCAGTGAGCCAGCTCTTCGTATCAGGTGGCCAGAGTATTACTTCAGGGTATTACCCAGCCGTTGTTATTTGGCAGCCAAGTCGTGTCTGACTCTCTGCGACCCCATGGACTGCAGCACACCAGGCTCCCCGTCCATCCCTATCACCCGGAGCTTGCTCAAACTCGTGTCCATTGAGTCAGTGGTACCATCCAACCATCTCATTCTCTGTTGCTGCTTTGTCCTCCTGCCTTCAATCTTTCCCAGCACCATGGTCTTTTCCAGTGGCTCTTTGCATCAGGTGGCCAAAGTATTGGAGCTTCAGCCTCAGCATCAGTCCTTCCAGTGAATTTTCAGGGTTGATTTCCCTTAGGTTTGACTGGTTTGATCTCCTCGCTATCCAAAGGACTCTCAAGAGTCTTCTCTAGCACTGCAGTTCAAAAGCAGTGATTGTTTGGCGCCCAGCCTTCTTCATGGTCCAACTCTCACATCCATACATGACTGCTGGAAAAACCATAGATTTGACTAGATGGACCTTTGTTGGTAAAGTGATGTCTCTAAGAACAAAATAATGCCTCTTGGAACAACGCAGATGGACCTAGAGATCGTCATACTGAAAAATCAGTAGAAAGACACATATATGATGTTGCTTATATGTGGAATCTAAAAAATTGGTGCAAATGAACTTCTTTACAGAACAGAAATAGAGTCACAGATGCAGAAAACAAACTTATGGTTACCAGAGAGGGAAGTGTATGTGTAAAACAGATAACTAATCAGGACCTACTGCGTAGCACAGGGAACTCTACTCAGTGCTCTGTGGTGACCTGTGTGAGGAAAGAATCTGAAAAAAAGCGAGTATATGTATATAACTGATTCCCAGGTGGCTCAGTTGGTAAAGAATCCGCCTGCCAGTGCAGGAGATGTGAGTTCCATCCCTGTGTTGGGAAGATCCCCTAGAGAAGGAAATGGCAAGTCACTCCAGTATTCTAGCCTGGGAAATCCCATGGACAGAGGAGCCTGGTGGGCTACCGTCCACGGGGTCACAAGAGTTGGAGACGGCTTAGCGACGACTGAACCACAAAAGCAGCATAACTGATTCACTTTGCTGCACAGCAGAGGCTAACAGAATGTTGCGGATCAACTATACTCTAATGAAAACTAAGGAAAAATGTTTAGAACGTTTTCATCCTGTCAGTGAGAAAGCCTCTGGGTCTCACCCCTCCCATCGCCGCACCAGGCCGCAGGCGTCCGCTCATTCACTCTCTGTCTGCAGGTCTGCTTTCTGTCGCTGTAGAGTTGCCTGTTCTGCACTTGCGCATGAGTGGAGTCACATCGTGTGGTTTTGTCTGTTGGGCTGCTTTCACCGAGCAGAATGTTTCCACCCAAGTTGTAGCACGTAGGACTTGGTTCCTTCTTATGTCTGAATGACCTTCCATCGTACAGGAGATCTCGCCCTGGGCCCATTCACCAGCTCATGGGCACTTGGGTGGTTTCCCCCGGGCTCTTGGGAACAGTGCGCTACATTTCCTTGTGCCTCTCTGGTTCATCCTCCATTACTGTTAGCGTCTTGAAACTGGATCGAGACCACAGTGCTCCTTGTGGAAGCCCTTCTGGTGGTTTCCCGCTGCTCTGTGGGGGGCTGGCCCTGCGCCCCTGCTCAGCCGCCACGCTGGGACCCTCACCTGCTCTGCGCCCCCCACAGTGCTGCTCCTGGGCTGCTCTGCAGCAGGGGGCCTCGGGTACCACGAGCATCTTCTGCTCTGGAGACCACCGGCCATTACCGTCTTCATCTTTTCATGGAAGTGCACTGTCCCTGCTAGACCGGAAGCTCCCTGAGGGGTGGGGGCCGTGCTCTCCGCCCCTCCCCCAGGTTCTGAGAGCAGTGCCTTGTGGTGCTGGATGCGTGTTGGTGGAACGGGCAGTTGACTAAGAAGATGGGTGTGCGGGTTGGCGGGACCAGCAACCAGCCCCAGAGGAGTCCCAGGAGTTGTCCTCTGTAGGCGTGCAGTAAACAGATTTTTAAAATCCTGCATTTGGAATGAGCAGCACAGAAGTAAGACTAGCAGCTCCTCTGGTCTCGGAAACCTCACAAGAGAGTGATGTATAGATGACCATGTGTCAAGGGAATTCCAGAAAATTCTGTGAAAACCATGCTGTGCAGGCCCCTGGAGATGAGAGACAGCTTCCTAGGGGAGAAGGGGCTTCCAGGAAGCCTGGGGTCATGTTCGGGAGGAGCTGGTGTCCCAGCTGAGGGCTAATGGCCCAAGGAGACCTGCAGGTGTTGGCGAGTTTCCAGCAGTTGAAGCATGGAAGAGAGAGAGACAGGCAGACAGCAGAGAGGGCAGGCTGGGGCTGGAGCCAGGAAGACACTGAACGCCACCGAGCAAAGCTCCTGGGTTGTGTGCCAGGTCTGGGAGATAACCTGGGCTTTAGGGCAGCTTAGGAGGAGGGGGAGGGAGAAAGTGTGTTAGTCGCTGAGTTGTGTCCGACTCTTTGCGACCCTATGAACTATAGCCCCCTGGGCTCCTCGGTCCATGGGATTCTCCAGGCAAGAATACTGGAGTGGGTTGCCGATCACTTCTCCAGGGGATCTTCCTGATCGAACCCAGGTCTCTTGCATTGTGGGCAGATACTTTACCATCTGAGCCACGAGGGAGGTTGGGAGGAGGGTGAAGGAGGGCTGAACTCACTCCCTGTGTGGCCCGGCCGGCCGAACGAGCTCCCTGGTGTCTGTCACGTGTGTGGGAGGTTCTTGCAGGGACAGTGACACCCATGTGTGATGTGGAGAGGAGGCTGTTGGACTTGGGTGACCGGCACATGACAGGCTTAAAGGCAGGGGGCAGTGTGCTGACCCTTCTCCTCCTGCCTTCCGCAGAGCTCCTTACAGCTGAGAAATGAGTGGGGGACGTTTCTAGAAGCTTCTAGAAGGTGACTTGGGGCAACTCTGCTCAGTTGGTTTAAGGAAGAAAAGTGTGTATGTGTGTACATAACACATGGTTGCACTTTTATTACTGATCTTATTTAGACTATAAATTGTATAATAAGGAATAGTGTAGTTGACCCTTGAACAACAAGGGGGTCAGAGGTGATGACCCTCCATGCAGACACTGTGCATATAGTCAGTCCTCCACATAAGACAGGGACTCGGTATCCTTGGGTTCAACTAGCTGTGGATCATGTGGGACTGCAGTATTTACTAGTGAAAAAGGTATGTGTGCAAGTGGACCTGTGCGGTTCAAACCCGCATTGTTCAGGGGTCATATTGATCTGTGCCGGTAAATGTGCACGGTGTCTATGCAGTGTATATAAAATCAGTTGATCATTTGTCCAGGATTATATTACAAACATGAAAGGAAGGATTTGTTGAAGAAAAATAATTTACCTTTCTCCCGCTAAAGTAGAATCTTACTGAGGGAGGCAGCAGTTAATATTCTTCCTATCATTTCTATAACATTAGGAGTTCAGGGAGAGTTCTGTTTTTCACAAAGTTTTTAGTGTAAAAGCAACCCCTCCTTGTTGGGGGGAAACTTTGCAGCACAGGTGTGAGGCTCGTAGACCGTGACCCCTCTTCTGCCCGCTCCGGGCACGTGGACCAGAGCAGCACGGGCTCCGGGGTGTTCGTAGGCTGCAGTCTGTGCCCACGCAGCGTGTGTAACACGGAGAAACATGCTTCGTGGGCATGCTCCTGAGCATGCTACGCTTGCTTGTTACCCTTGACATTGTGTGCTGGGCACCTCTTGGAAACAGCTCGGTTTAATTCCACAAGCATTTCACAAGCCCCTGCCTGGTGGGGGTGCGGGGGTGATGTTGTTAGTAACAGCGACATCTCATGGTGTGAGGCTTCACCCTTCCAAACTTGTTTCACTGGGTCTCTGCTCCCACCAGTTTCACAGGTAGTTGGGGAGACAGATGTAACCCCCGTGACCTGTCCCATGAGCTCTCTGCACAGGAGAGCCTTCGCAGCGGGCTCAGCCAGTGGCGATGTGCTGTGATGAGGTGCCCGGGGTCGCCCTGAGAAGGTGACGTCCGAGTCTGCGAGAAGCAAGAGTCCGATCGCACACCCAGCACCCGGCTGTGGCCCGCACCCGTGTTCTCCAGTGAGCCTGTTCCGACACCTCTTTGATACATACGATGTGATGTCGGGGTCATCTCATGACTTGGCTCAGGCTGGGTAGGTGGGTTTTCCCTGCGGCACAGGTCAGAGAAGGGCAGCTCCCCAAGGTCAGATGGCTGGGGGCCCCAAGAGGGTGCCCTCTGTTTCAGCCCCTGCCCCGCCTCTAGTTGGCCCCCTGCCTCTGGAGTAGAACACGGCGTGGCCGGGAGAGCAGGGCTGGAGGTGACACCAGAGTTCCTCTCCCAGCCCCCTGCCTCCGGCGGAGTAGCTTCCAGCAGGTCCTCGTGCGTCCTCTGTGAAGCGGGTGCAGTGGTTGAAGCTGCCTCGCCGGGTTGTTGAGTCCAGATCATAGATGAGCAAGTGTATCTAAACCACCAAGCAGAGTGAAGGGGTTGATTGGAAGAGACATGTGTTGGCTGCGGTGGCGCTAGTGGTAAAGAACCCACCTGCTGATGCAGGAGGCGTAAGAGACGTGGGTCCGGAAGATCCCCTGGAGAAGGAAATGACAACCCGCTCCAGTATTCTTGCCAGGAGACCTGGGTTTGATCTCCGGGTTGGGAAGATCTCCTGGAGGAGGGCATGGCAACCCACTCCAGTAGTCTTGCCTGGAGAATCGCATGGACAGAGGAGCCTGGGGGGCTACAGTCCAAGGGGTTGCAGAGAGTTGGAAATGACTGAAATGACTCAGGACGAGTTGGCGGCCTTGGTGGCCCCAGGACACACCTGCCACACCCTACCCTGTGCCTGCGGGGCTGGAGCCTTCACTCTGTTGCTGGTCCTCCTTCGGGGCGTTGCTGCTCACCACTCCTCGTGGAGGTGGACGATGGCGGTGCCTCTTCTCTCGCAGTCCAGGGAGTCGACTTTGATGCGTGAGCCTCTTAAAACACCTGCTGTCGAAACGGTACCATTGATTTCAATTAACTTGGAATTTTTTTCACCGTGATGACTCTGATAATAACTTTGGTAATCCCACGATGCCTCATTAGAGCTGCTGGCTACGATGATCAGCTCTGTGGTTTAGCAAGTGTTTTTCTCCAGCGCCTCTGTCTTTCCAGGACCAAATCGCGGGCTCGCTGCAGGTTTTCACCCCACTCATGTGAGTGATGCTGAACGTGGCCGCCGCCTGGTCTGCCCGTTAAAACCCATCACAGGGCCGCGCTCATGGTGGGGGCCCTTCCACAGGGGCAGCGTCTCAGGTCACACATGGGGAGTTTGAGGGTTGTGTGTTGACTTGTGCTCTGAGACCCTTGCCCCGGACATGGGAGGAATTTGGGGAAACAGGCAGCTTTCTGGGGAGGAGGGCAGCTACTGTTCACCTCCGCTACCCTGTTTGGAATTTATAGCTTTTAAGGAAATAGGACCCTGGATTTGGTTTTCCTTGCAGTCTCTGAGTCTCTTTCATCCCACTAAGGAGGCTTTGTTTGTTTGTTGTTTTTGCCACCCGGTGGCCTGCGGGATCTTAGTTCTCTAACCAGGGATCGAACCTGTGCCCCCTGCAGTGGAAGCGCGGAATCTTAAGCCCTGGACTGCCAGGGAAGTCCTCACAAGGCTTTCAGCTTTGTCTCCGAGAGGCGTGTAAGAAACGGGTTGAACGCAGGCTCTACAACGGGCAGGCTGGAGTTGTAAACCCAGCTCCGCGCTTCGAGGGCTGTAAAATGAAATAACAGCAGCTCAGCGTGGGAGGCAGCCGCGTGCTGGCGTGTGGGGAGTGCTCTGGAAGCCCGGACGCAGCACCCGCCAGGATTAAATGGCACGAGACGTCAAGCTGTGGCCGTGGCGAGTCTTCAACAACTGGGACCTGGGTGTCACAGGTCACAGCTTTCCCATCTGATGCTGACCCTGGGCAAAGCCCTGCCAGTGGCCTCCATTGACCAACTGGGTCCCTATTCGCCCCGCCCTTTAGGGGGTCCTGCCTTTTTGTTTGGGAGGTGGCGGAAGCCCAGAGAGGTTGAGTGGCCAGTCGAGGTCACACAGCTGGCAAGTGGAGGACCAAGGGTCAGCTCGGCGTCACCGTGGCCTCACAGTCTTAGCCCCTATGCTGGACAGCCCTTCTGGCTCTGCATACGAAGAGTTTGAAGTCATGCCATGCCTGGGCGCAGGTCCCGGTAAAAGAAAACGGAGTTAGGACGTCAGAGGGAACCGCCCGCAAGTTCTCAGCCATTGGTGATGACGAGTGGGAGCTTCACGCTGCGGTGGAAGGTCGTGGAACGTTGGAGGGGCCGGGCACCTGGGTGGGGAGCCTGGGGCAGGCTGGCTGCAGAGAGGGGTCTCTGCAGTGGAGAAGCTGAGTCCATGGCGGGAGGTTTGGACTTGACCCCGAAGCGAATTCACCTGCAGCCTTGCCCTCTCATCCTGCTGTGGCCTGAGCCCCTCCCTGCTTGGCTGCTTCAGTTTTTCTTCTTAATATTATTGCTGTTGTTTGTTAAGGGGGAGGCATCTTCTCGTTTTGAAATGGCCTCTGTTCTCCAAGGGAACGAACATGCTTCCTTGAGTTGGGTAGCCCCCACCCTTTGGGTTCATTACTTATTGTTTCCCGAGTGTTGCAGTTTCCTGAGTGTGGTGAGAAATTGCTGATGCGGCTTCCTTCCCCTGATGACCTCTGAGTGCCACCAGCGGGCGTCCCTGAGGTCTCAGATGGGCTGCATTTGCTTTTAGTTTTTTTTTTTTTTTTTGCTTGGCATCTGTGTTGGTCTTGTTAAAGCGCAGCAGAAAGAAGTATATCCACGGGGGATATTTTTCTTTTTTTTGTTCAGGGTTGAGTGGTCATCAGCCCCCAGTAGCCTAGGAAGAGCCGGTTGTCTGGGTTCTTGGTTTAAAATGGAGGTGATGCTGCTTCCCGGGCAGGGCTGTTCTGAGGGTCGTGAGGGCACGTGTCTTGCGTGCTGGGTGCGATTCCCGCCTGTAGTGGGACAGCTGTTAGAGGGAGATGTTATCAACAGGATATTAACAGTCATATGAGAAGCAGGAATCTGGTGGTGTCCCCGAGACGATACTGCCTGGGTAAGTAGCCGGGCACCTGTGGCTTTTTGTGGGCACAGAAGCCCCGAGTTGCGCTTTGTCTCCGTGGACAAAGCTGGGATTTGTGTGTGTCCACAGCTGGGATTGGGCCCGAAACTTGGGATTTGGTAGAGATTGAGGGCATGAGTCCCCCAGACGTGGTCTGATGGCGTAAAGCGTAGGGTAGGCGAGACCATGAGGCCTTTGCAGGGTGCCTCCCCAAGCCCCCTTCTCCCAGCTGAAACTTCAGCCCTGAGTCAGGCGGGTGATGGCACTCGGGGGCCCCAGGGTGCCCCGTCTTCCTGACCGCAGCGCAGCCCCACGGGAAGCCCACTGTTGTTAAGCCATTGAATTCTGTTTGCTGCTGTTTCAGAGGTGGCTTGCCCACACGAGCGGCTGCTGGGTGAGACGTTCCGGGGTCCCACACATGATGTCCTTGTGCCAACAGCAGGGCTGAGGGGAGCTCGGAACTGTTTGTTTTATGGCACGTATTTATTCCATCAGATTGACCTTTGATCTGTAGGTGGAGGTAAATTGCAGAAAGGTCCGTGCCTGCATGTGACTCCGCTCTTGGAAGTAAAGAAGCATTCACAGACAGAAAAGCTTCTGTCAGGGTTTGCCAAGTCACCCTCCAACATAGAAAAGGTGATAAAAGACAGTAATTCGGAGAGGAGGGTGTACCTCAGTCTTCAGGGGAAATGATGGCTGCCTTTCGATCTCTTGGGTGGAGGCCTCAGAAAGTTTCTTGAAATGGCAGATGTGGAGTGTCTCTTGGGGCCTCCCTGGGGGCTGCATACCTGCAGGCTGTCCGTGGGGGATGCCATCATCAACTTGGGGAGAAGCTTTTTGCCCCAGGAAAGAAAACAAGGCAGGGATGGGGGGGAGCGGGGAGAGGAAGGGAGGGCGCTGTGTTTCCCTTTGATGTCACTCAGGCGGAAAGCCAATCTGCACATGTAAATGAACTTGAAAATGCAATTAAAAATATATACATATTAGAGACTGTGATCCAGAATTTAATGTGAGATGCAGGTTACCCAGTGACAAGCTGCCTTCCCTGCAATCAGTGGTACCAACTCTCCCCTGTGATGAATGCGTCTTGGAGTGATAAATGCACCCAGATGAACGTGGGATTATTCCTTAAGCTAGTTTGACAGCCTTCACCGAGCCCTATCTGCTTATATCACCCAACCTCCTTCTCCCAGCTGTCACTGTGAAGGGGACACAGGCTCAGGAAGGTCCTTCCCTGGGCTTGTTCTGCATGGACAGGAGATTGGGCAGAACAGTTGCTCGTGTTGCTGTGGACAGAGGTCAGGGGGGCCCTGGACATTGTTACAGCCGCAGGCGCTGGGCGGCGGGCACTTTGCAGGGAGCCCCTGCCTGGGGCTAAGAGTAGGAGCTGGACCTGGGGGCCAGGCAGGTGTGGCGTCTGGGGCTGGAAGGGAACAGCGGGGCAGAGCCCTGCGTCTCGGGCTCTTGGGCGTTTTCTCCCGGGGCGTGCCCAGTGGCATGTGCAGAAGAGAACGCTCAGATGGTGAGGGCGGCAGCCTCCGCTGAGGGCCGAGTGTGACAATTTGGCACATGCCACGGGGCACCCGCTCCGTGCTGGGTGCTGGGGACATGGCGGTGGACAGAGGTGTGCTCACAGTCCTAGAAGGGAGACAGATAACAGGCAGGAAACACCATAGGTGAGTCCCAGGGTCGGGGGAAGGTGATGGGCGCTCCGGCAGAGGGGGTGGGCAGAGGGAGGGGGTCGAGAGGGCCCTCAGGCGTGGCTCAAGGCCTACAGAAGAAGCTGGAGGGTGGACCCTCGTGATTCTCTGCAGGAAGAGTGTCCCAGGCAAAGGGAACAGCCTCTGCAAAGGCCTTGAGACGGGTTGTGCCGGGCATTTCTAGTCGAGGCTAGTGTGGCCAGGCGAATCAGTGACAGCTAAGCAAGGAGGTCCCGGAGTAGATGGAACAGGGTGGGGACCGACCTCTCCAGACTGCTTGCCCCTGCCTTTAAACCACTGACTGGTCGCCATGAAGAACAAAAAATGGTTCTTTCTTTTTTTTTTTTTTTTAATATTTGTTTGTTCGGTTGCCTCAGGTCTTAGTTGCAACATGTGGGATCTAGTTCCCTGACTAGGAATTGAACCTGTGCCCCCTGTACTGGGGCAGTGGAGTCTTAGCCACTGGACCACCGTAGAAGTCCCAAAGCTGCCCTTTCAAGGGACAGAATGTAGAGTAGAACCTGGAAGGTACCTTCAGAAGGCGGATTTCAGCTCCCAGCCTAGAGAATTCTCTTCCTGAGGGCTCTGCCTGGGGATTGAATTGTTTGTTCTGAGACCTTTGACCACCCATCCAGCACCTCATAGTAAAGAGGGGGCACCAGCTGCGGCTGGATGGGAGACCGGGCTGGTGCTGAGGTTCTGTGCTTCAGAAACGCCCAGGCTCATCTGGAGTTCTGTCCTGGCCCAGTCACCACCTGAGGTGCCCTGACTCTTGCAGGACCGAAGACCCTGACCCTGCGGGTGCGCCGGTGAGCGCCCTGGGCCCAGGGACAGCCAGGCCCAGCAGCATCCCTGTCAAGTGGCATGGGCCCCAAGCAGCCTGCCTTTTACATTTTTTTTTTCAAGAGAGGCAGCTGCTGCTGCTAAGTCGCTTCAGTCATGTGCGACTCTGTGTGACCCCATGGATGGCAGCCCACCAGGCTCCTCTATCCCTGGGATTCTCCAGGCAAGAATACTGGAGTGGGTTGCCATTTCCTTCTCCAATGCATGCATGCATACTAAGTCGCTTCAGTTGTGTGCGACTCTGTACAACCCCATGGACAGCAGCCCCGAAGGCTCCCCTGTCCACGGGATTCTCCAGGCAGGAATACTGGAGTGGGTTGCCATTTCCTTCTCCCCAAGAGAGGCAGAAACCCATGTAAGAAGAAATCTGCAGTTTAGATGTGGGCGGAACATTCAGGCTTTTTCTAAATGCGCTGGCCTGAAGGACACTCCCACAGGCTGGACCAAACCCACCTCTTCTGATCGCCCTTCTGCGGCCCCTCCCCAGGCCCTGGACACCTGGCTCCTCCCTCATCGTCCAGGCCCAGCCTAAGCAGGCACTTGTCCTGACCTCCCAGCGGGATCTGGTGTCTGTCCGCCAGCTTCATCAGGCTGGGGCGTGACCTAGTCATTTCCTGCGTGATGCTGACGTTCAGAGCTCCGGGGTGAGTCTCGATGGTGAGCCCTGAGGTCCAGCGAGCCTGCCGCCCTGGAGCCCCCCGCCCTGAGCCGCCTGCTCCCCCCGACACCCCCACCCTGGAGCCCCCAGCGCTGTTAGAACAGAACAGTTGGTAGTGGTGCTGGAGGGCCGTTGAGCTTCCTTAAGAGTCGTCACTCCTCATTTAGATAAAGAAGTGGCCCTCAAATCTATTTCTATAAATAAAAACAGCCCCGCCCCCCTGCCCCTGCCCACACCCCCCTACCTCCACCCCCACCCCCAACCCCGGCTTCCCAAGCCCTGGCCGAAGCCCCGTGGCTTGTTGAAGTTAGTTTATTAATGAGTCTGCTGAGTGGGCCTGAATGGAGGCCGCACTCTCATATTGCGGATCTAATAATAAACACGAGGGACGGTACCAAATAAGCAGCATTTAAAGGGAGAAGAGTCTGGCAGCTCGGTTTAAAGTGTCCTTTAATGAACTTCTTTGGCACTTGTATCTTAGCAACACATTTTATTACATCCTGGTGCAGCTGGACTCGGGCACAGTAATTTATCCACCCCCAGCTCTCCCCCACCCCCCACTCTGACTTTCTTTGGCGACTGGAGGGAGGAATGTGCTGACCCGATTTTCCAAGGCTGTGTTCGCATCTCTTCTGCTTTGTTTAGTTGATGTAAACGGCAAACGGGGTGCCCGGCGCACGGCTCGGTGCTGGCCGGCAGGAGGGGGACGGTGGCCCCGGCCTGGAAGGTGGGCGGCTGCCCAGCTTGATTGGGTGCTGCAGGCTGCCCTGGGGATGGGCTGAAGCTCTCCCTGGCACGCCCTGGGCTTGGGTATTTTTATCTGGACTTCTTTCCTGTAATGACACTAATTTGGCTACGGCGGAAGTGGGGACGTTTACAGATCTTTCCTTGTAATCAGCAGGCCTGTGAGTAGAGGTAGGAGGTGTTCTAGATGCGGGTGGAGGAGGCTGGCAAGGAGCAGAAGCAGGGCCAGGGAAGGGACCTTCCAGCCTGGCTGCTCCTGAGCCTGGGGACCTCGGCTGGCTACTTCCCTTCCCGAGTGTTAACTCTTGTGTCTGCTGGGTGAGGCTCCTGCATCCGCTGTAACAGAGCGCCCTATGGCAGGAGGGTCAAATGTACTCCCTCACGATGTGGAGGCCAGAAGTCTGAAATCAAGGCACCAGCATGGCTGTGCTCCCTCCAGAGTCCAGAGGAGGGTCCTTCCTGCCCCTTCTGGCTTCTGGGGGCTCCAGGTGTGCCTGGGCTCGAGACGGCTTCCCTCTGGTCTCTGCCTCTGTCTCCACATGGCTGAGTTCTCTTTGAGTCTGTGTCCTCCCTTCTTATAAGGGGGCTTCCTTTGTGGCTCAGTTGGTAAAGAATCCACCTGCAATGTGGGAGACCTGGGTTCTATCCCTGGGTTGGGAAGATCCCCTGGAGAAGGAAAAGACTCCACACTCCAGTATTCTGGCCCGGAGAATTCCATGGACTATGTAGTCCATGGGGTCTCAAAGAGTCAGACACGACTGAGCGACTTTCACTTTCTTTCGAGGAGCCCACTCATTACATTTTGGGTCCCTCCATCCAGTATGATCTCAACTAATTATATGTGCAAAGACCTGATTCCCAAAGGTCACATTCTGCGGTTCTGGGTGGACATTAACCCACTGTGTCTACCAGTGGGAGCTAGTCACGCCTTCCTTGGATTATGGGTGGGGGTCCCACTGCCCATTTCCCTCCCCTCCCGCTGGCCCCCCTGCCCAGCTCGCGGAGTCCGGTTCAGGCCCTGGCTCATTCACATCACTCTGCTCCCATCACCACCGTCCTCCTGAGCCTCTGCTCTGACTCGGCAGGCAGGGCAGTGCCGTCCTGACCTGTTGTGCCAGGCAGCTCTGTCCAAACTCTTGCAGAATCCTCCCCTGGCTTGGGTGCTTCCTTCCTAAGACAGCAGAGGGGGTGGGGCTGGAGGGAGTTACATGGAGCTGAATTTTGGCTTAACCTCTAGCACTTTCTAAGGATCAGGAAAGAGTGTGTGGAGAGAGCCCACTGCCCCAGGAGGTGACAAGCTCCCGTTGGGAGTGAGGGATGCTGGGGTGTTTGCACGTGGGGGGTTTCACCAGGCCAAGTGGAGTCCCCTCTGCCCAGGAGTCAGCCTCTCCCACTCGGCCCAGCAGTCTATCCTGTGACCCGACCACGGCTCCCTCTTTTAGGTTGCTCACTGACACGTTTACCAAGGGCATTTTGGAAGGCAGGCCCCGAAGGAGGTGAAGCTCAGGGTTCTGGCAGCTCCTTCCCACCCACCCCCTGGCCAGCTCAGAAAAACGCATGGGGCTGCTGTCCCATGTCCCCAGATGAGCCCTCCTGCAGTGTGCAAGCGCAGAGGCCAGCAGAGCCAAGAGGCAAGCTGCAGGAGGGGCCAAATGGGGCCCAGCTGAGGTGGGGGGAGGGGATGGGGGAGGGGAGGAGGGGGAGGGGATGGAGGTGGAGGAGGTCAGGGAGGTAGTGGAGGTGGGGAGATGGGGGAGTTGACAGAGGTGATGGAGGCGGGAGAAGTCATGGAGGTGGAGGATGGGGGGCGGTGACGGAGCTGGGGAAGGTGGTGGAGGTGGAGGAGGTCAGGGAGGTTGTGGAGGTCGTGGAGGTGGTGAGCGGCGGCACAGAGCCGCTGGCCAGAGCACGGCCGCGGGACAGCCCTCTCCTCTCCGGGAAGGTCGTTCATTCTCACTTCACGTCCTCGGTGCCCAGAGGTGAAAGGCACCAGCGTTGCCGCCTGAATCGTGCCCCGACTGCGGTAAAGCCCGGCTGCCTTGCTCTGGACAGTGGCCGAGGCTGTCCCCGGCCTGCGGGGGCAGGTCCCCTGTGGCCGCCCGGCCTGGATGTAGGCGGGGAGCCTCTGTTGGCCTCACCGTTGACTGTTGCTGCTTCCATTCGGGGGCACGCAGAGCTCATCTTGGAGGAACAGTTAGAGGACTTTTGCTTGTTCTTTTCTTAACAGCATAGATTTGTTAAGTAACACTGAATTTTCTGTTGTGGTAAAGTGCATATTACATAAAATGTATCCATCTCAGTCATTTTTAAGTGGGCGATTCAGTGGCATTCAGTACGTTCCCCATGTGGTACCACCATCACCCTCTTCTCCAGAACTGAAACTCTGTCCCTACTGAACAAACAGTAACTCCTGGTTTCCCTCCCCCAGCCCCTGCCAACCACCACTCTACTTTCTGTCTCTGGGACCGATGACCCTCGGTCCCTCATCTGAGTGGGATCATACATGCTTGTCTTTTTGTACCTGACTTACTTCACTGAGCAGCGTCCTTAAGGCTCATCCATGTTGCAGCCTGTGCTGGGGCTCCGTTCCTTTCCGTGGCTGGATAACATTCCGACCCGTGAATACGCCACCTCCTGCCTATCCGTCCACCCTTTGATCAACAGTGCAGTCATTTCCGCCTTTCGGCTCCCGTGAATAAAGCTGCTGTGGACGTGGGGTGACAGGTGTCTGTTCGGGTCTTTGTTTTCACTTACTTTGAACACACATCCAGAAGTGGGATTGCTGGGTGGGACGTTTGTTGTACACCCTAGACAGGCCTGTGGCAGAGACAAGCCTTGGGGTTTCGCAGGGCATCCCCGAGTGGAGACAGTCTAGGGTTAGCCCCTCCGTCAGACTGACGTCCTGTGACCCTGGGATCCCTAGTGTTGACACCATCACCTTCCAGGGAGCTTGTATCCCTGGCTTCCTGGCTCCTGATGGATCTCTGCCCCATGGGCGTGGGCGTGAGTGGGCGTGGGTGTGGGTCACGTGGATGCAGCAGAAGCATCCACCAAGCCTGTTGGCTGCTTCATGTACAGCTCTACAAAGGGGCGGGCACAGCTGCAAGACTCTCCTAGAGTTTGGTGTTGACACTAAAAACACGGCCATTAACAACGTAAGCTGCTTATGGTAGTTTGTCTGGACCTTGTAGTCTTACAGTGTGTGGTTTACTTTCCCTTTTGTCTCTTATGATGATCAGTCAGTGCAGATGCGGCACCGATTCCCCGAGTCCTTTCACTCACTAACACTCATGTTACACGGTGGCATTTTTGCGTGTCTGCTGTTGCCACATACGTTAACCCACTGGAAGGTCACGTTTCACGGGTGAAAAAGCCGTGCCATGGGCCCCACGGAGGAGAACCCAGAGACAGGAGGTCCTGTGGGCTTGGGAGGCCGCTTCTTGGAGTCATTGTCACCACCCCCCACCACGTCCGAGTCTTCCTCATCCCCTGACCCAAAGGGTTCAAGGATGTCTGTTGAAAGGCTCCCCCCATCTGCTAATCAGGCAGCTCTGTGAGTAGTTCCTCGGGCTAGGTTCCCGTTCTTTGCTGGTCTGGGTTGGCCCTGGGGTGAGGTCCGCATTGCCAGCATCAACCCAGGCTCCTCCCGAGGTGCAAGGAAGAGTAGTAATCCGCAGACTGTTCTCGGTGAGACTTCTTCTCCTGGCATTGGTATTAATATTTCTTAAACTTTTGTTGTTTGGGCTCTCACAGACGACAAAATGACATAAGGAGTAGTGGACAAAAATGTGCAGTTGGCTGGGATTATTTTGAAGATTTCGGAGGACTCTGCCAGTGTTCCGTTTGTTTTTCTTTCTTTTTTTTTTTGTGCAGATAACTGCAGTCCTGTTTTCTACAGTAACTCTGACTCTGAAAATTTCTTTGTGGTTTCAGCTCTCAGATCCCTTCTCTAACTCTTGTTCATCCTGATCTTGAGCAAGTTACTGATGATCCTTCAGCTTCCTTTTCACTCACCTGAGAAGTGGAGGTAATCTGAACACTTGCTTGTAGAACTTGAAGGATGAGGCCGAGTGAAGGGTGGGAGGTGCTTAGCACAGAGCTTGGTGCATGGTGGGGGCTCCAGAGAGGCGAGTTCTCCCGCTGTGTCTTTAGGCCAGACCATTATCCTCCACTGTGAAGCTTCCAAGACACCCATCTCTCTGGGTGCTCCTGGCCTCAGCTCTCATCCCCACCCCCAGCTCCCTACCATCATCTCGCCCGTTTCACCTACTAAATATTTCCCTCACTTTTCTCCACCTCTGCACCTCTGGTTCACTGGTCAGCAGCCTCCTAACTGCCTCTAGGGTCTGTCTTCCATACCATCACTAAGGCTGTCTTTTTAAAGTAGAGCCCTTGCGTGATGTTTCTGTGCTTAAAAACCATCTCCCGGTCCCCACTGCCCACGGCAAGAACTTCACGTCTGCCTCAGCCTCTTGCCCCAGTGAGTTGAGTCAGAGAACCTGCTGTGCTGAAGCTGGGGCCAGGCCTGGAGCCCCAGCCTACGGTCCGCCCTCTGGCCCAACTCCAGGACCACTGGCAGGTGGGAGACACGCTGGGCACCAGGGAACACGGTCTGTAAGTCAGTGCCTTAAGGAAGAAGATTCAGAAATTCTTTGTAGTCAGTAGACTGGACCTTTCATTTTCTGGGTTCAGATCACTTCTTTAACCTCATCTCTTGACACAAAGCTGTTGACTGTTTCCCAGACATACCAAATGCCCGTGGGTCACCGGTCTTAGCCTACAGCATTGCTCCTGCCTGGACTGACCCTTTTCTCTTGAACAAGACACTGCTCATGCCCCAAAGCCCGGGGCAGATCCTTACCCTCCAGAAAGACACCTCTGGCTTCATTTAGGTTGGAGGTAATGATGGTCACAGTGGTGATGGTGGTGGTGGTGGTGGTGATGGTGATGGGGAAGAAAGGGTGACAAGGACAGAGACGATGGTGAGGATGGGGATGAAGGTGAGGATGGGGATGAAGGTGAGGGTGGTGAGGATGGGGATGAAGGTGAGGGTGGGGATGAAGGTGAGGGTGGTGAGGATGGGGATGAAGGTGAGGATGGGGATGAAGGTGAGGGTGGTGAGGATGAGGATGAAGGTGAGGATGGGGATGAAGGTGAGGGTGGTGAGGATGGGGATGAAGGTGAGGGTGGGGATGAAGGTGACGAAGTGAGGATGGGGATAAGGGTGATGTCAAAGATGGTGAAGTTGGTGATGACGGTGATAAAGTGGATGGTGAGGATGCTAATGTAATGATGCTAGTGGTGGTAAAGGTTGTGGTGGTTATGGTGATAATAATGGTAATAATGGTTGTAATGATGACATCAGAGAAGGCAATGGCACCCCACTCCAGTACTCTTGCCTGGAAAATCCCATGGACAGAGGAGCCTGGTGGGCTGTAGTAAGAGTCGGACACGACTGAGCGACTTCACTTTCACTTTTCACTTTCATGCTCTGGAAAAGGAAATGGCAGCCCACTCCAGTGTTCTTGCCTGGAGAATCCCAGGGATGGTGGAGCCTGGTGGGCTGTCGTCTATGGGGTCGCACAGAGTCTGGACACGACTGAAGCGACTTAGCAATGATGACATCAGTGATGATCATGGTTTTCACCATCAGCCACTTCCTGTGGCAGGTCTGAGTGTTTCCAGTTTAACTTACCATCACAACACGTCTCTATGAGGAAATGTCGTGCCCACTACACCCTGGAGGAGCAGAGACGTGTATCAGGGGCCAGTGCTGCTCAGTCGAGTCTGTGTCTCACACACAGGCTCACAGCAGTGACGTTTGAATTACTAGATAGTGGATGAGCCTTAGAAACTGTAAATGTGATGAACGTGCTCTTGCTGCTATATCCTAAAGACAAGAGGACAAGATGCTTGTGTAAAGAGGAAGCAGAAAGCTTTAAAAGTCTAGAAGTTCCTGAAGTTGGCATCCAAAGAGCAGAGCGCCTTGTGTCCCAGTTGGGAACCCGTCCAGAGTTGATAACAAGATGGCACAAAATGCTACTGACACTACTTTTAAAGCCTGTGAGGCTTAGATACCACGTTTCAGAACAAGCATGTCTTTGCAGGCAGTTATTTGTGTGACATCTGATGTCACTCTGTAGGTCTGGGCTTCCCGGGTCAGCTCTTGAAAGCTGTCTGCTCCTCTTACGTTCTGTTGGCCTCCAGCGGGTACCACTGATACTTGGGAGGGAAATCACAGGTGCCGGAAGTGGTACATGCCTTTTCTTGGAATTTAAAACTTTAAATGAAAAACGACAAGATAAGTAATCCTGCCACCTTAAAAATGTACTTGATAAATTGTGGAGCGAGTTTTAATACAGATAAGTGTGTGTGTGAAGTATTTCCACAGGTGTAATGACCACGTAACATATGTTTTTTTAAACTCTCGGGTGGCCCTTCCTCTCCACTAGTAATTCCAGACTTTGCAAAGACTCAGGCCCTGCTTGAGCCTTCAGTCGGGGTCCTCAGAGGCTGCCCCCTGACCGTCTGCATCTGCATCTCCCAGGAGCTCGTTTGCCAGCAGGAACCTGGCGTCACCCCGCACTTGTGGAAGCAGGAGCTCCACCACTGGCCCAAGGCACGCTCCCCACAGGATTCTGGGGCCCCTGGACTTCGAGAACCAGGGCTCTGGGTGAGGGTCACCCTTTCCCTGGCCGCCTGACCAAGCGGAAAGGTATGGACGGCATGCTTCTTCAGCCCTTAGTGAGTCTTTTCTTCTTGTGGTGGTGGGGATGCTGGTGGTGATGGTGGAGATAATGGTGGTGGTCGTGGTGGTGATGGTGGTGATGGTGGTGACAGTGGTTTTGTGATGCTGGTGGTGATGGTTGTCAGCCCTTGCTAACCTCAGGGAAAGATTAAGGATATTGGAGCCTGGAGGGAGAGACCCGGCCCCAGTTACTCATCTCACACACTTGGGTAAGACACGGAAACTTCCTGAACCTCATTTTCCCTGCCTGCAAAGTGGAAGCAGCAAATACCTTTACTAGCTATAAAGCCTCTGCAAATATCAGCGGTTTTATTATTTAAACTCCGAAGACGACTCTGGATTCTAGTCCTGTGACCTCTATGTCCAGGTGGAAGGAGGGCTAACAGTTGGTGAATAGTCTGGTGTCAGGCTGTTTTCACCTATATTTGATGTATTGAGACATTTCTGTTCATCTGCATTGATCCTTTCAGGATGAATTTTAACGCATATTTCTTTTAAAACTAAAAAAAAAAAAGATCCCAGAAAGGGCAGAAGATAATCTCAGAGTCCTCGTCACCGGCCCTGTGGCCCGGGTCCCTGGTCCCCTGTCCCGGCTCTTCCGGGCTTGCCGCTGGTGTCCAGGGTCGCCGAGCTCCCCGGGCTGAGTGGCCTGGGTGGCTGCACCTGCCCAAGAATCACCAGCCAAAGCCACGGAGTAGAGGAGCCTGGTTCCCTTTTCCCATTTTAGGTTATTAAATGGGTTTCCTCCCACTTGGCCCCATCTGAATCGGGTTCTCTTTTGTCCCCCAGAACCTCATCTCCTGCTTCCCCTGGCTTTGATCTTGTCGTTGCAGTTGTGGTGTCTGCCGTTGGCGGCTCCTCCCTCACCCCAGGTGCCTCCTTCCTGCCACCGAGCCTGCTGCTCCTGTAGTACATACTCACCCCTAATGAGCTACTTAAAAAAATCAGCATTGATTTCTAGATAAAAATCACAATTAATTTTAAATGCCCTCTGTAAACCTTGTTACAAATAATTGCCAGAGACACATAAAGTCTGAAATTAATTAAAATCGACAGCCTCACCGGATGCAGGATGTGCTTCTCATTGTTTTACTTACGTGTCTGAGCCCGTGTGTGGATATCGCTCGGGCCGAAGCTGTGGCTCGGAGATTCCAGGTGGGAGAGGAAGGGGGTTGCTGGAGGACGCTGTGCAGGAGCTGGGAGAACGTGGGTTGGAGCTGCCCTGACCTGGCTGGCAGCCCTGCCTCCAACCTTTCGGTTGTTGGATGACCTTCCGAGCCTCAGGCTCCTCGTGTGTGAAATGGGTTTAGTAACAGTGTGCCTCAATAACCTCAGATATGCAGATGACACTGCCCTGATGGCAGAAAGCGAAGAGGAACTAAAGAGCCTCTTGATGAAAGCGAAAGAGGAGAGTGAAAAAGCTGGCTTAAAACTCAACATTCAGAAAACTAGGATCATGGCATCTAGTCCCATTGCTTCATGGCAAATAGATGGGGAAACAGTGGAAACAATGGCTGACTTTTTTTGGGGGGGCTCTAAAATTACTGTAGATGGTGACTGCAGCCATGAAATTAAAAGACGCTTGCTCTTTGGAAGAAAAGTTATGACCAACCTAGACAGCGTATTAAAAAGCAGAGACATTAATTTATCAATAAAGGTCTGTCTAGTCAAGGCTATGGTTTTTCCAGTTGTCATGTATGGATGTGAGAATTGGACTATAAACAAAGCTGAGTGCTGAAGAATTGATGCTTTTGAACTGTGGTGTTGGAGAAGACTCTTGAGAGTCCCTTGGACTGCAAGGAGGTCCAACCAGTCTATCCTAAAGGAGATCAGTCCTGGGTGTTCATTGGAAGGACTGATGCGAAAGCTGAAACTCCAATACTTTGGCCACCTGATGCGAAGAGCTGACTCATTGGAAAAAACCCTGATGCTGGGAGGGATTGGGGGCAGGAGGAGAAGGGGACAACAGAGGATGAGATGGTTGGTTGGATGGCATCACCGACTCAATGGACATAAGTTTGAGTAAACTCTGGGGGTTGGTGATGGACAGGGAGGCCTGGCGTGCTGCAGTCCATGGGGTCGCAGAGAGTTGGATACGACTGAGCAACTGGACTGAACTGAACTGAACAGTGTGCATGTGTGTGCACTCATTCAGATCTGACTCTTTGTGACCCTATGGACTGTAGCCCACCAGGCTCCTCTGTCCATGGAGTTTTCCAGGCAAGAATACTGGAGTGGGTTGCCCTTTCCTTCTCCAGGGGATCTTCCTGACCCAGGGATCGAACCCACCTCTCTTGTGTCTCCCACATTAGCAGGCGGGTTCTCTACTGGCGGAGCCACCGGGAAAGCCTTATTAACAACAGCCACCTCCCAGACTCGCTGGTCGTGATGGTGCGGATATGCTGGCTTGGAGTCTATACTCAGGGTTTATTATTACTCCCTCGTCTTCCCCCTCGATCCCCCTTCCACACACCAGCCTTGCCAGAGTTGCTTCATTCATTCCCTCCCCACCTTGCTGCTGCCACCAGATAAATAGAAGCAGACAGGAAGGAGAGAGGGCAGGGATGCCAGGCAGTTGCTGTCTTCTGGGCAAAAGCACTGGCCTGGGGGTAGGGAGGCATCTTGGTCCAGTCCTGCAGACCCGGATGAGGGTCGCCTCCACCTCCCCTCTCCCCTGCCTCTGTGCTCTCGAGGCTGGCAGGGCAATCAGGGTCGGTGTTTGCCGAGGTGAAGGGGGCTGGCAGAGCTTGCGATCGCCTGCCCTCCTGGAGCAAGCCCCTCTCTCAGCACTGGGGCAGTGTGTAGGGTGAGGAAATTCTTCTGCATGATTGCTATAGTAACTGGACGCATTTATAAGTTGCGTTCATGGTCAACCTTTTGTCAGTTTCCATTCCAGAATTCTCAGACTGACTCCAGCGTGTCCTTGAGGGGAGCGCTCTGTGGCCTTCACATTTCCTCGTGGCTGCCCGTGTGGCTCTTGTTTAGGCTCCTCCCCGGCCCTCTTCCTGGAGGAGCACAGGCCCAGGACTGACTCTTAGGTCGTGCTTTTCACTGGCCACGTGTGGCTCGGCGGGTGCTTAGCATCCTCTGAGCCTCAGTCGCCTCGAGGAGAGTGGCACCTCTCTGCTTGTGAGGCCGTGTGTTGAGTGTTTGGGAGTGTTTCCTGAAATGTGAGATGCTGGGGAAACAGACCCGCAGCACAGAGCCCCTGCCGTTGACAAACTCGCAGGCAGGCCTGGTGGCAGATGAGGGCACCCCAACTTGGTGAGTGGAAGTAGGGGGGCTTAGACACCTGAGGGGGTCCTGAGTAGGAGCCACCAGTCCAGCCAGGGGTGGCAGGAGACTGCATCCCCGCGAGGGAGGAGGTGGCACAGGAACAGACCGTGCCGCTCCAGAGGGACATTTTCTCTCCTCCCCCTCTTCCCTCTCTCCCTGCCTACTTCCCGCCTTGTCTTCCAAGTCCCCAGGTATGCCTTCCCTTGTCTCCCTCTCTCTTTGGAAGCTCTAGACAGTAAAGGCTGGCTCCACTTCCAATTCCTTCTGTGCCTGTGGTCCCAGAGAGAAATAAATGACCCCCCACCCCCGCCATGTCTCTGCAGGAAGTGGCTACAGAGAGGAGAGAACAAAGCTTTGGAGTTATTTATTTCTTGCTTTGCAGAAATGTTTATTGGCAAGTAGCGTGGCAAGGTGGAATGGTTTGATTTGATTAGCAAGTCTAAATGTATTAGCAGCGAGACAGAAACGATATTACAATTAGTGGTAATTAGCTGTGCTGATGACTCTGGGTGGCAGTGCCGGGTGACAGATGTTGCTTCCTGGTCCCGGGTTAGACAGAGAGGGCACTTTTACCCTTGTGAAGAGACTCAGCTCCAGGGCGGAGGTGGGGCAGGGGGGCAGTGGTGCCTGAGACCTCAGCCCTATTGTCAGCAAGTCTTGAGTAATAGCTGATCAGTCGGATCACAGAGACGTGTGTGTGGGTCCTGCTGGTACTGTGTAAAGGGACTGTGATGTTGGGGGCCAGTGGGCTTGACTTGCGGGGAGCCCGAGCCCTTCCCAGCCTGCCCTGAGTCGGCACCACTGATGACGGCAGCAGTGGCTGGCTTTGTACACCTGCATCTCTCTACAGGTCCTTGATTTAGCACAGCCCTTCCCAACCCTGTTCACTGAGGTTTTCATGTGGCCTCGCTCCCCACGACCAGTGCCCAGCCAGGGCTGCAGCGAGGACCCCGGGGGTACTTTGGTAATGAGTGGTGCACACCGATAGTGCCTTAAGGAGTTGGCATAGACTCAGGAGACACTCGAAACCACGTGACCACGCTTTTGCAAGTTAGTTGACTTGAGCGTGTGTTGTCAGTGACTTTGAACAAGGTTGGAGGATGGAATGGAAATGACTGACACTCCCCGTCCTCCAGGAGTTTCCGGACTTCGATGGGGACACCAGACAAGCATCCATCCTGCAGACGTAGCCAAGGGCATCACGGTGAACGATGAGAATGTTTCAGAACTGGAGGGAGGTGGTGGTTGCCCAGCTCTGTGAACGGACTAAATACCACTGAACTGTTCGCTTTAAAATGGTTATTTTTATGTTCTATCAATTTCACCTCAATTTTTTAAAAAGCAAAATTCTAAGAGAGAATTTGGAAACCCAGACACTGTAAACTGGGAGCATCTCAGAGAGTTTAGTGAAATAAGTTTATCTGTAGTGAGACAAAGTTTCTGAAAACTCAGATCTGGTAAACAGAGATGATCCTGGATGCTGAGTCTGCCTCTGAGGCTGGAAAGAGCCGGAATGGTGAGGAGGGGAGAGGCGTGTCTGTGATGCCTGGGGTGAGGTGAAGACCCAGGCTCAAGGGTGCAGGGCAGCCCTTGGGGGACGGTGAAGAAGAGGTGGAGAGAAAGTGGGCAGAGGTGAGACCAGGCTTCCTGTCTGCCTCTGGCTGCTCTCCAGGGACTGCAGAACGGGGCAGTGTGTGCCATCTGTATGTCCGGCGGGGGAGGCTGCCCTGATGCCCCCAGGCTACCCAGGCATGTTGGAGGCCATGGCAGCCTCTTGAGTGGGGCCCCCTCTCCCTTTCATCACAGGTGGACTTGGCCTCAGCAGCAGCACCCACTCAGAGAGGCAGCCCCCAGACCGCAGCTCCTCCTTGTCCCCCGTGGCCCACAGGCCATCAGTGACAACATGAATTAAGGAATGCGCATGCTCAGTCGTGTCAGACTCTTTGTGACCCCATGGATTGTAGCGGGCTCCGCCAGGCTCCTCTGTCCGTGGGATTCTCCAGGCAAGAATACATTTGTACTTGAGGTCGCGTTTGTACTTGAGTCCAGAAAGGAAGTTTCAGAAAAATGCTTTGGTATGAGTCCATTTATAGAAAGTACAAAACGTTCAAAACAGTATATGTATGTTTAAATAAATGTATTTGTTCAACTCTAAAGAAAAGTCAGGGAAGGATAAATACGAAATAGTAGTTACTCAGATATGAGAGGAAGTAGGGAAGGCAGGCAGGAGTATTTCAAAACTGGTGTTCCTTTTCTTAAGCTGGGATGTTTACAGATGATATTGTTGTTCTTTAAATGCCACACATTTTATTATTTCTAATATCTCTTCAGTGCTTAATAAAAACACACGTGTTCTAAACATGTACTGCCGTATGGGGCGTCCTACCTCAAACCCACTGTGAGATTTTGAGCTTAGGCAAACGGGTCAGGGCTGTCCGTGGCCATAAAACCTTGGGCAACAGGGCAGCTCCTGGTTACTAGAGGAAAAACATTGTGTAACTCTGGAAATAGGACAGAATGGTCAAAAGTGTACGAAGCCAGCTGTGGGGTGTCTGCCCTGTGGTGGTACATAAATCATAAATTTGCTTTTTTCCCTAAAGTAACATGAAGTCCACAATTTAGATCTTTAACCAACAGGAATTCTGGAAATGACGCAAAACTGATTAGCGCCCCCTCCTGGGCAAGGTGAGAAGGAACCTTTGCAAGCCCGGTAGGAGGGCGGCCGTGCCTGCGACGGTTCAGCACCGCGGACAGCGCTCGCGCGGCCGCTTTCGGAGGGGCCCCTTTGCCCTGGGGGAGGACGACTGGAGCCTAGAGACCCGGGTTGGAATCCTGCCTCTTGGAATTCTTAGCTGTGTGGGCTCGGGCATATTCTCAGGGCTCTGGATCCTCAGTTCCCTCCTGTCTTCCTGGTAGGGGGCTATGAGCAGGGGGGCTACTGCCGTGGTCCCCAGCACGTGCTCTGGGGGTGGTCAAGGGGGCTGGGGTGGGCAGGTCAGAGTGGGAGAGGCCAGATCGTCCTGCTTGTGGGTTTCATGTCACATGGGGGAGCGGATGCTATGAGTGGTGACCGGTGTCACCAGGCCTGTCACAGACTTCCTAGGTTGCTGGGACAGCGGGCCGGGCAAACAGGAACCCCAGTATGGCCCGTCCGTCACCTGCACTTCCTGCTCAGGACCAGCTTCAGGGTGGCCAGAGGAGGGCAAGGCCAAGCAGGTGGCAGCATCACCTGAGGCTTGTCCCAGGTGTGGGGCAGGTACGGGGAGCAGAGGTGTCTCAGCCAGGAGCTCGGACCCTGGACCCTCAGACTCTGGAGAGGGTGGCTTGGTGCACGTGGTGATGGTGGCAGCGGCTTCTGAAAAGCTCTATTTTTTCTTAGTGATGCGAGGAAGCAAGCTCTCCGTCCCGTGTGGCTGGGAGGAGGCCTGAGGACAGAGGTGAGCGTGGGGAGTCATCCGTGCAGGAGAGGATTCTCTCAGTGTTAAATTCTGGGGTGTTTGGGACTTCCTTGGCAGTCTAGTGGTTAAAACTCTGCGCTTCCACTGCAGGGGGTGCGGGTTCGATCCCTGGTCGGGGGATCCTGCATGCTGTGTGGTGCGGTCAAAAAGTTAAAATAAATTCTGGGGCATTTGCTTCTAGTCACAGGCAGACCCGTTTGTTAACATATGTTTCTTTTTTGTTTGTTTAGCGGTTGGGTACTGGGAGTGTTATATGATCTAAACTCTCGATAACAAGGAACACATACCATTAATTGAAACAGATGGGTTGGCATCTATGTCTCCATATCCACCCTGGCCTTATTAAGTCTCAGTCACATTCACACTGGGCAGCTCTGTTTCGCACCGTGAGCCCAGCGTGGGTGGAAGGATTCCCGCTGTTTGAAGAACTAGCCTTCTTTCTCCTTGATTTCTAGCCTGATGTGACATACACTGGAGTCAAAGCTGGGGAGGTGGTGACAAGGGCTGGAAGTGACCAGCTGTGGGGACAGTGCATTTGGCGACAAAGCTCAACCTTAGTCCAGGGCTGCGGGGGTCCGTCCTGCATGGCACCAGCACATCTGGGTGTGTGGGTTGTGTCTGTGAGAGTGTAAGCATGGGTCACATCAGGGCATGTTCATGAGACTCCGTGTCCTTACACACATGCGTGTTTACACCATCACACGCCAACACTGGGGGGCCAAGGATGGAACTGATGTTTCACGCCTGTCTGCCCTCACACCTGCTGTGACCCCAACCCAGTGCTTCCTGTGCTTCCGGGCAAGAAGGGGTCAACTTAGGCCAGGGCTCCAGGGACACAACTCCTCCTGCCAAGCCATAGCCTTGGATGGTTGATCAGCATCCGAAACATACGCACCTGGTGTTGTTTCTGCTCATTCTGTCTGTGTCGTCCTTTCCTTCCTCCTCCAACATTCCTGCTAATCCTTTAAAAACTGACTTTGGCACCTCCTCTGAGAAGGCTTCCCTGACTTCACCATGCTGGGCTAGATCTTCCCCAGCTGGTTGCATGGCTCTCGGAGCAGGGGCCACACCTTCCTCCCATGGTGCTCCATCCGTCTCAAGATGTCTTGCCAAAGCTGGGAACACAGTAGGTGCTTGCTATATGTTGTATTTCAAGATAGTTACTTCTTCCCTCCCCTCACCAGGCATGAGAGGATTTTTCTTCAGGTTTACTGTGAGAACCTGATGAGATTCCTGGAGGTAGAACCCCCAAATATGGGGCCTCCCTTTTTAGACTGGCCCCTAGGAGTTTCTCACTCTCAAGTTCTTCTCCACTGAGACTCCAGCAATTTGTTGAAGTTACCATTTAAGCATTCCTGCCAGTGACCAGTTGCCCAGCTATGGTCCTGGTAAGCCATGATTCTCTGGAGCTACCTGTATGTCTGTCCAGGCAGCCTCCTCTCCTGCCTCTGTTCCCTGCCCCCTATCCTTTGACTTGTCAGGGCCCAGCCTCTCCTGGGGCCCCAGTTGTCTGGCAGCAAAGACACCATCACTGCTGAGAAAGGAGCTTCCTTTCTTTTGGAGCAAACAAACACCCACACAGCTCTGGTGTGCACTGATGGAGAGGGAGAGGGCTGGGATCATGTTAGTCCCGGGGGTCAGCTCCACCAGGGCCGGGCACCAAGGAAGTGCTCCTTCAGTGTTTGTTGACTGGCTGACTGAAGGCTTGCACAGGCCAGCTCTGCACCGACTCACTTGAGCAGTCCTGAGCTGAGCCATGTGGAGGAGTTTGGGTTCAACCAGGTGGGCCTAAGAGCCCCCAGCTGTTTCCTCCCTCCCCTCGGAAAGTCAGCTCAGCCAGGACTAGGTCCCACACTTCTTTGGCTTTTCAAGGTTCCCCCCACTTAACAAAATGATGAAATGCATAATAGACCAAGATACGCCCACATCCAGAACTCATTATACATTTCCCCAAAGTTAAAAAAAAAAAAGAGAGAGGGGGGAAAAAAAAAGAGTTCTCCTTAATCACCTTTTCATATTTTCATTAACAGCATCAAAGCGATTAGGTCTGGAAAAAGCAATCTGAATCATAGTCATCTTGGAAGAAGTTGATGAAGAATGCAGAGGCATTTGAATTTCAAAGCCCAGCCTTTCTCTCTCATTAATGTTTTCTGCTCTGAGGGCTCCTGTAAGACCCCACTGCCTGCCCCAGTCCTTCAGGGAGTTGGAGAACGTGAATGACATGGCATCAGGGCTCCAAAGCGGTCGCTGCCACAGGGTAGGAGCCCCCTTCGCGAGCCTACTGGACCTTCCCCCTCACCCCCCCCCACCGCCCCCTCACCTGGCAATGCTTAGCGTTGCAGATTCTGTGTGTCAGCAGCTGTGGGGCGCCTGTCCAGAGCCCAGGTGGGGTGCAAGGCGTGTAGGATGGAGCACCTCTTAGGGAGCCCTCGATCCAGCCAGGGAGACAGACCCAGCCCCTGTGTGGGAAGGGTGAGTGCAGATGCAAGGGACAGTGCCCCAGGGAACAGAGTGTCTACTGGGCATATGGTGGCAGAGGGGGGGGTTCCTCAAGACAGAGACACAGGCGGGCCTGTGTTCTCCAGCAATGGGGGAGCAGACTCCCCAAAGACACTGAGTGTCTGGAGGTGATCAGGGCTATATTGGATCCTGGAGGCCCCCAGGGGTTCCGGGGGGCAGTGGTGCACACAGTGGACACGCTGCCCAGGGCGGCTCACCCCTTCTTTCCATCCTCCTGACTCCGGAGGATCTGCCTTGGGCGCAGGGTACCTCGGGCACACTGCCTCCAGCGCCGCCCCAGGCCAGGCCAGCCCTCACTGGCCCCTGCAAGAGGCTGAAAACCTGAAACCAGCGCGGTGCAGGGAGGGGGGCCATTTCCCAGGGACTTGAGAGGCACCCACAGTGAATGGGCCTTGGGGCATGGAGTGGGGGTGCTGAATGAGGAAACACGGTGAATGAAGGTTTCCCGGGGTGTGTTAGGAGCCCCTTCCATCCTGACTTGCCCCCAGGGCAAGGTGGGGAACTCTTGAAGCAGAGGCAGAGCTCAGATGTCGAGCATGGTCCCCAGAGCTGCTCTGAGAGTGGGTGTATCAGAGCATCTGGAGGAGCCTTGACCACACAGGTGCCCAGCCCACCTTTACCTGTTGAGTCCACAGCTGCAGGTAGGGCGGGTGAGTCCAGCAGAGCAATTGCTGTTGTTGAGCATGGCAGCAGTGCAGAGGTCACTTGTCAGTCCAGCGAGAGGTGGCCTGCAGGTGCCGTCCTGAGTTGACCTGAGGGGTCAGCGTTGGTGAGTCATTGGTGGTTATGCAGCAGGCGGTGGGGGGGGTTGCCTCCCGCACACCTGGCCCTGCCCAGCCCCGCCTTCACCTGTCTCAGATGCTGACTCTGGAGTTGTACCAGCATCTTCTCAGTAGCCTTGCAGAGTGGACTGGGGACTGCTGGAGTCCATTCTGAGAAAATAGAGTGCAGGAAAGGAATCCAGGGGCTCGAACATGGGGTGGGTCAGGATTTGCCGGTCTTTTTGCCATTAAGTGAGTGAAGTTGCTCAGTCGTGTCTGACTCTTTGCGACCCTGTGGACTGTAGCCTACCAGGCTTCTCCGTCCATGGAATTCTTCAGGCAAGAAGACTGGAATGGGTTGCCATTTCCTTCTCCAGGGAATCTTCCCGATCCAGGGATCGAACCCGGGTCTCCTGCATTGGAGGCAGACGCTTTAACCTCTGAGCCACCAGGGAAGCCCCTTTTCGCCATTAGGACCCTTTTAATCTTCCCTCTTAGAGGTGAGCGTGCTGAGCGGTGAGGCAGGCGTGCCCTCCTAGCTTTCTGCTGTGCTGGCTGGGTGCCCTTGGGCTGGCCGCACAGCGTCTCTGGGCCCTGCTTTTCCCAAGGATCTGGTCTCTGGAGGCCTTTGCAGAGCTCACTTCCTGCAATTCCTTGAGATGCTTGTGCTGTCAGGGTATGTGAGGGCCACAGAGTCATGACCCCAACGGTTTCCAGAGCTCACGGAGACACGAGGCACGGTTCAAGTCTCAGCTCTGACGTTTAGTAGTGGGATGTCCTTGGGCCAGTTAATTAGCCTCTCTGTGTCTCCCTTTTCTTATCTGTAACTGGGCCTCTGCAGCGTTGGTCCACAGTCCTTTTGGCCCCAGGGGCTGGTTTCGTGGAAGACAGTTTTCCCACGGACCGGGTATGGGGGAGCATTGATTTGGGGGTGATTCAGGTGCATTACATTTATTGTCCACGTTATTCCTATTATTATTACAGCAGCTCTGCCTCAGATCATCAGGTGTTAGACCCCAGATGTCGGGGACCCCTGCTCTGTAGGACTGTGGCAAGGGACAAAGGAGGCGGTGGAGATTTATCCCATATGGGTGCACGTGGCAAGCAAACGCTAGACTTGATTATCGTCAAGCTCCTCCTGGCTTCCCAGCCGTCACACGCTGACCTCTTGTCAGCCTCAAGCAGCTCCGTTTGCCGGTGGTGAGCATAAGTCCGGAGGTTGAAGCTTGGACCCTCTGACTCCACGGCTCATGTGCCATGTCCGGCTTGTGATGGAGCAGGCACTGTGGGCAGTGGGGGATCTGAGGGGCAGGAACCCCGCAGTCGTTAGCTGTGATGGAGCAGGCTCTGGGGGCAGTGGGGGGTCCGAGGGGGCAGGAACCCCGCAGTCGTTAGCTGTGATGGAGCAGGCTCTGGGGGCAGTGGGGGTCTGAGGGGGCAGGAACCCCGCAGTCGTTAGCTGTGATGGAGCAGGCTCTGGGGGCAGTGGGGGATCCGAGGGGGCAGGAACCCCACAGTCGTTAGCTGTGATGGAGCAGGCTCTGGGGGCAGTGGGGATCCGAGGAGCAGGAACCCCGCAGTCGTTAGCTGGTGCCGCTGCCTGCCGGGTGTCCTTGGTGCTGGAGACACCCGGTGTCTAAAGGTCTCCTGCTGCCTGACGGGAGCCGGGCCAGACCACACAGACATCGCGTGGAGCCCGTGCAGCTTGGACCCTTGTCTGTCGCCTCCACGGAGCCGGGGGTGACTGGGACCACAGCAAGTTTCCTTGACCTTCAGAGCATCCCGTGATGGGTACCTGGCAGCTGAGCATCGTGTAGTCCCAGAAACAGCATCGCGATGGGGGTGTATCCAGGGGATGCAGGAGCCAATTCAGAGCATCCCAGGGCTACTGCTGGGGCAGTTTGAGCAACAAAATACGGTTTTGGGATCATAAACCTCAGTGTGAAATAAATGTCAGTCCGTGCTAATAATAAGTGACTAAATAAGTGAATGAAGGAGAGGGACTAGCCTGGTGGTCCAGTGGTTAAGAATCCGCCTGCCAATGCAGGGGACGAGGGTTCGATCCCGATCTGGGAAGATCCCACGTGCCGCAGGGCAACTAAGCCTGTGAGCCACAGCTTCTGAGCCCACTCTCTAGAGCCTGTGCCCCACACCGAAGACCCGATGCAGCCACATAAAGAAAGATTAAAAAATGAACGAGAAGAGACAACTTTGACCCAGGCAGAAGAACACCAAGTAAATTACATCGATACTCTGCCCTGGAGGAGGTGGGCCCCCACCCCTTAACAGTGTGAGCTCTAGGTGTGACCCTTTCTGATTCTGCAGCGCGGACGCCGCACAGTCACGCCTCAGCCAGGTGAGTGAGGCCAGCGTCACAGAGCTGGGTCAGGTTGGCAGCACGTGCCTGATGGGAGGGGATGCGAAGGGCATTTCTCATTTCTGTTTGTCCCCCCAATACCTGGTACCCCAATCTAAAGAGGAGAGAGAGAGCAGACAAACCCCAGGCAAAGAGCCTTCTACAAAACACCTGCCCAGTCGTCCTCAAAGGCCGTGTGAAGGTATTTCTGGAATCGCCCAACCCAGCCCCGTGCGGCTTAGCTCCATTGAAGACGGCTCTGCCTTCCTGATGGACAGGTGAACGGGCCCGTGGAAGCGAGGCCCTTGGAAATTAGATTCCCGGCTGGGGCTCCCGCTCCCATGGGAGGAAGTGGTGTGTGCGGGGTGGGGGCAGCTGGGGATGGGGTGGGGGTGCATCCTTTCCCAGTCACCTCGTCTCCAGCACATGGATAAGAAACAGATGAGAGAGGTGAAGGCGCTTGTCCGGGCTCACACAGCGGAAAGCAGTGAGTGTAGATGACAGGCTGTGCTGTGAGAACCATCCTGAGAGGCGGCTTCAAGCTCTGCCATCGGTGCGTCTCCAACAGGCCCAGCGGGGGGTCTCTCCCTGGGGGCCGCAGGTGACTCAGGCCCAAACCTGGGGATACTGGTGGCTTTTATCCCCCCCTTGCTACTGCTAAGCCACTCCTGTCCTGTCCGACCCTGTGCGACCCCATAGACGGCAGCCCAACAGGCTCCCCCATCCCTGGGATTCTCCAGGCAAGAATACTGGAGTAGGTTGCCATTTCCTTCTCCAGTGCATGAAAGTGAAAAGTCAAAGTACCTCAGTCGTGTCCGACTCTCAGCGACCCCATGGACTGCAGCCCACCGAGCTCCTCTGTCCATGGGATTTTCCAGGCAAGAGTACTGGAGTGGGGTGCCATTGCCTTCTCCATTATCCGCCCCCCCCCACTCCCACACAAATGAATAAATCAAGAAGACCCGTTTCTTGTTTAAAGCCACATTAGAACTTTGCCTGCAGGCAAGAACTGTCCCCCAAAGATCTCACCCTGGGAGGTATCTCCCTTTAAAATGTAGTTATTAATCATCGAGGCTGACATTAGCATAATGGGTTCGTTTAAATGTGGGCACAGGGAACGGGGCTCTTCTGTGGAGTGGGGCAGGGGTCGTTGTCTTCCTGCTGGAGAAGCGGGTATGGGGGGGACGCCCAGGGGTCAGGCCTGAGCCCCGGTGAGAAGGGCCAGGGTGGTGGGGAGGGTGGGCAGTTCATGGGGCCTGCAGGTGGGCCGCACAGGGTCCTTGCCTTCTCTCGGGGTGGGAGCCCTCCGTTAGAAGCGGGGCTTGACTGTGGAGCGTGTCTCAGGGGGGCGGGTGGGGGTGGTCGGTAAACACCATGTAGGGAGACAAGAGGCCAGGACCTCCATCAGGAATCGTAGAATACGGCCGCAGTCTGGCCAGACGTCTCCTCATTGACTTCCTGGTGCTAAAGAGAAGCCGGGCGTCCGGGTTCTGACACAGCCGGACACGGCGGGGCTCGAGGCGGGAGCCAGTGCCCTTTCAGGGAAGAACTGTGATGCCCTCGGTCTGCCAGGCCTTTCTCCGTCACCAGGGATCCAGAGAGTTGAGCTGACGGCAGGTCACCCTTACGATCACAAAACTAATCTCTAAAAATGCCTGTGGGGCTGGTCCTGTCTCCTACTCCACGTGGAGAGAGAAGGCCTGAGCAGAGGGCTTGGGGGGCCTCTTTGAACTTTGGGGGTGTTTGCCCCGTACATGTTTCTGGGGCCCGGGCCTGGAGGGACATCAGTCAGAAACCCCCCTCTGTGCCCGCCCCCCCGCCCCCTGCGATGGTCCTGATGTCAGGGAAAGGCCTTGGGCACTGAAATTAAAGTGAAGTCTGTGCTTCGCGAGCAGGTAGCGACTGAACTCTGCCTGGCTGCTTAGGAAGCGCCTGGGTATCACTCTTGCCTTGAGCTGCCCTTTTGACCCGGGACGACGGCGGCCGTGGTGGTGATGACTATGATGGCGGGGAAAGGCTTAGAGAAACCCCCATCAAGCCACCTCGGGGCCACCAGACCAGCTCTCTGCAGGCGCTTTCGTAGCAGTTACCTTCCTGCTGGAGGCAAACAAATCCGTCGGTGCTGAAACAGCGAGTCGCTGTATCCAGGGCGCCCTCGTGGCTGTGTTCCCTGGTGACCTGCACCCTCTGCTCATCAGCAGCTGCCTCACTCCCTGGGTCCCGGCTGACATGACCCTTCCCTTCTCGTCCTCAGATGAAGCAGGGGCTGGCAGAGGGTCCCCGATTGCGGGGGCGGGGGGCTTGGCTTCGAGCAAAACCTCGATTCTGTGATGAGGTGAGGCCTGGAGTGAGCAACTTGCAGCCAGAGAACTCAGTTTCCTCATCTTCAGGACATCTAAGTGCAAGAGAGGGGGACCCCGTAACCTTGGGAGAAAGAAGCCCATTTTGGTTGGAGCAGGAGATGGAAGCTTCCAGAAGGAAAAAAAGGAACTGGCACCTGGTTGTACAGAGAAGGGTTTTCTAATTCGGTCAGGGAATTTAGGAAAAAGTAGCAAGAGGATCGGAGAAAACCAACTCAGTGAAAACTCCAGGCAGAAAAGCAGCTGTGAGAGAGGGAGAGTTGACTTGATCATGGACACGCGCTATTTAAATGCAAATACAGGCTTATTTGGGGGACTTGCAGGCGGCTCAGTGCTAGAGAATCCTCTTGCCAGTGCAGGAGATGAGAAGGAAAAATGGCAACCCACTCCAGTACTCTTGTCTGGAAAATCCCATGGGCAGAGGAGCTTGACAGGCCACAGCCGATGGGGTGGCAAAGAGTCGGACACCACTTAGCAACCAGACCACAGCAGAAGTTAACTTAGACACTCCCCCTGGAGGCGGCGTGGAGGAGCAGGAGCACAGTGCCTGGGGCCTTGCACACCAGCCCTTCCCCAGACTCCCATCACTCCCTGCGTGAACCTGCTTTTGGTTCATAAGGTTTTTTGAGCAAGTAATCAGGGGAGGGGCTTCCCAGGTGGCTCAGTGATAAAGAATCCACCTGCCAGTGGAGGAGCCACAGGGGACTCGGGTTTGATCGCTGGGTCGGGAAGATCCGCTGGAGGAGGAAATGGCAGCCCACTCCAGTGTTCTTGCCGGGATAATCCCATGGACAGAAGAGCCTGGCAGGCTACAGTCCATGGGGTCACATGAGAGTCAGACACGACTGAAGCGACTGAGCATGCACACACGCAGTCAGGGGGGAAAAGCTTTTTAAAGAGAGTTACTTTCCTGATGGCTCAGACAGTAAAGCGTCTGCTGCAGTGTGGGAGACCTGGGTTCGACCCCTCGGTCAGGAAGATCTTCCGGAGAAGGAAATGGCAACCCACTCCTGTACTCTTGCCTGGAAAATCCCATGGATGGAGGAGCCTGGTGGGCTACAGTCCATGAGGTCGCAAAGAGTCGGACACAACTGAGCAACTTCCGTTTCACTTTAACCCTTGTAAAGAGCTCAGTCCTGTGCTTGACCCATGAAAGCGCTGATGCGGACCTGGTTGTGCTCGCAGCCCGGGGTCCTGGGGTGTGGTCCCTCTGCGGAACAGCAGAGGTGGGCCCGGAGGTCACTGTAGGTCCAGGGAAGCGGCCTGGGTGGTGGGCAGGACGGGAGGAAGTCCAGGGAGGGAGGGGGCAGGAAGGATGTACGGGAGGGCGCCGGGCGGCGGGGGCAGCGCCTCCGGGCACGGCTCCCACCTGGGGAAGCAGAGTGCGGGGTGATGAAGCTGTGCTCCAAGCACCTGCGGTGCTGCCCGCAGGAAAGCACTTCCTCCCGCCGCTCCCAGCTCTGGGGAGAGCAGGCCAGGGGACGGGGGCGGGGGCTGAGATGATCAAGAGGGACCACCCACCCCTTAATTCTTGCCAAGTGTCCGGTTTCCCAAAAAAGGGCCCAGTGGATTCAGAAATGGGAAGCCCTGCCCTGGGAGGGTCTGGCAGTGGCCCTGCGTGGAGGGTCCTCCAGGGCTCCACCCCCTGGGCGGCGGCGGCGGCCTCACTGAGAGAGCCTGGCAATTCTGAGTCCCGTAATGCGTGATAAATCCCAATATTTCTGCCATTAAACAATAGCGTCGCGAGGGCTGAATTGCCACCTGCAATGAGTAAATTAAATATTGACGATTTCATTGACTGTTAGATTTAATTTGGAGCCATCTTGCTGGGGCCGTAATGGGGCTGGAGATGACTTTGTATTGAATCCCAGCTGTCATCCCGTTAGGAGTTGAGTGATGAGGAAAAGATGCCCTCGCGATGTTGATGCGTCCCGACTCTGCGGCCCCGGGTCAGGCCTCCACCCCATCAATCTGGTGCCCGGGCTGGTTGGGGCCGCTCTCTGTCATTCCTGCTCGGCTCCTGTCCAGGCCGGCTGGCGAAGCCTGGTCCTCCTCCTCCCAGGAGACCGCACTTCAGTGTTCCCCCGGGAGCAGCCTGGATCTCCGGCCCTTGGGGCCAGCCTGTTGGGACGTTGCTTTGGGACACACACGGAGCCTCTGCCCCTGTTTCCCGTCTCATCGCGCTTCGTGGTCACAACTGCCCGGGGGTCACAGGTCGTGATTACCCAGATCTGAAGCCCGGAGAGGTTTTGGACCTTCCCGAGGTCACACAGCCGAGGAGGAGTGAGCAGGACTCTGTGCCAGGCCGTCCAAGCCCAGAGCCACCCCTGCTCCTGAGCAGGGACCGTGTCACCACCCTGTGCCCACGCAGGCCTGACCCCCAGCTGGATCGCCGGTCTGTTCAGGGGCTGCTCTGATCTTAGTGTGACTGTGGCTGCTGGGCTGGAAGCTCCACCCCGGCTGCTTGCCCACCACCCCCGTGACCCTGCTGTCCCCCGTGCTGCTCACACCTCCTTGCCCTGGGCTTCCTCTGCCATCCCTGGAGGGTAGCCCCAGCACCTTCTGTCAAGATCGGCCCCTTCAAAGCCCCACTGAAGTGCCTGATCTGGTGCCCACCCTCCAGGAGGCCGGCTCTGCCACCACCCGTCCGGTGGGGGTGGAAGGCCCCCTCCCCAGGGCACGCGCGTGAATGGATCTGGTGTCAGAAGGCCCAGGTCTGTTCAGGTCGGCTGTATTTTGCTGGGTGGCCTCGGGCAGGTCACATCACCTCTGCGTCTGTTTGAAAAGATGTTGATACTGTGTGGTGTATATGAAAGATGCCAACCGAGTGAATCTTAAAAGTGGAAACGGGGGCAGAGGCTCCGTGTCTGTCCCGAAGCAACGTCCTAGCAGGCCGGCCCTGAGGGCCGGAGATCCAGGCTCCTCTCGGGGAAACAGTGAGGTGCCGTCTCCCGGGAGGAGGAGGACCAGGCTTTGCCAGCCGGCCTGGAGAGGAGCCGAGTAGGAAAGACGGGAATGACTTTTACGATACAAGAAAAGAAACTGTGGCTGTGCAGTGACAGATGGTCACTGGGCATTTTGGTGACCCCTCCACAATACAGACAAACATCAAGTCCTTCTGTTGTACTCGTGAAGCTGAGGTAACGTTACGTGTCAAATGGTAGCAATGATTACCCAGCTCACAACGTCCTGAGCACACGCCCCGCGTTGGAGTCGGTCCTGGCTGCTTCACGAACTTTCTCTTTTCCTGACCCGAGCCCTCAGAGTAGACGCTGGGGGAGATGAGGTCCAGAGGGTATGTGCCCCCTCCGAGCCTCACAGGTTTCGAAGGACAGAGCTGGGATTCAGACCTGGGCCCATGGGGTGCTTAGCCCGGGCCCTGAGCCCCCCTCACCTCTTGGTCCCGGCTGCCCTCGTGGTGTGAAAAGACCCCACCCTCCTCTGCTCTGGAGCCACCTCTGCTTCCAGCTTCATCAGCCGTGTTGGTGTATGCCTTCGAAATGCGCCCCTCACGCCCCTCCTCGACACCCGGCGCCCTGGGTTCTGAGTCATTCGGGCTTCGTGTAATTGCACCTGCGCTGTGAGGGAGCTGTCCCGCTGGGTGCCCTTTCTGGGGCCCTTTGTCCAGTCAAGGCCTTTCCTCCTTCATGGGGTGGACAGCGAGCTCTAGGACATGAGCTTTAGCCCCGTGTGACCTCCGAGTGTCCTCTGGGGACACCGGCAGGCCTAGGAAGAAACACACCGCCCACACGTGTGTATACACGCTTGGGTCCGGACACGGTCTTCGTCGTTGCTTAGCTGGGGCTCGACGGGCTTCCTGCAAAGGGCCAGACGGTGCGTCTTCCGGGCTTTGTGGCTCGTAGGGTGTCTGCTGTAGCCTCCCAGCGCTGCTGCCATCGGGCAGCTGTGGACGGTGCAGAGGGAACGGACGTGGCCGTGCTCCAGCGCGACTTCGCTCCTGGACACCGACCTGTGACAGTCACGTGATTTCCACACGACACAAAATGTTATCCTCTATTTGATCTCCGCTCCTGGCAGGCTGTACCAAAATAGGCAACAGGCTCAGTTTGGCCACTGAGCCGTGGAAGCCCCCTGGCTTTCTGGGGAGCCGGACCTTCTTGTTAAAGACAGAAAGAACAGATCAGACTGGGGGTCCCTCGCTCTCCTGGGTGTGGTCCACAGGTGAACTGCGGGAGGGTTTGAACCTGACCAGGGATAGTCGATGGAAAGATGTTGCTGTTGGTGCAGGGATGGTTTTGTGGGTCGTGGTTTTGCTGCTCAGGTCATGTGGAGACCTGAATGGCCCCAGAGAGGCCAGATGGTTGCCCGCAGGGGCTCAGGCGTGACCAGATGAAAGCTGGTACCCAGCACAGAGATACAGCCCAAGTGGCTCAGGTTGGCTGGGTTGGTGCCAGAGACCCTAGGCCCCAGAGACTGCTGGGGAGGGGGCAGCTTCGTTCCCTGACACTGTATAACTGGCATCTTCCCAGGATGGGAGGAAAGAATTCAGCAAGAATCCAGCGTGTGGGGGGCTCAGAGGGAAAGATGAGTTGCTCGAACACAGGAGGAGGGGCTCAGGAAGTCAGTGGGGGTCTCAAGATGAAGGTGTTCAGGCCCAGGGGAGGGGAGCCGATCGTGGCTGCGGATTCTTCCAGGGGCCAGAAAGTGCTGAACGAGTACTGCCCGCTTGTGAGAGTGTCTTCCAAGGGGATTTGAAAAGAGAAAGAAACTCGCTCTTCAGTGCGTTCAGAGAAGACCTTGACACACTGCTTTAGCCCTGTTGATTGTGTAGCAACAACTTGCACACCCCCCTGCAAAAGCGTGGCCCCTCCAGGGGCTGAGCAAGCTGCGGCTCACGCCCACTAGAGTGGGGTCTTGAGCTGGGGGAGGCTCCTTCAGAAGATGGACTGAAGCTGGAGCACCCAGCCTGACTCCTGGGAGGAGGGCCAGTCCCCGGGAGGAGGCGGCGGGTGGCTCTGGTGGGGAACCCCAGCTGATGGGGGAGGGGCACCGTTAGAGCCTTGGCTCCAAACCAGATACGATGTAAAGTCAGAGCTCAGGGGCGGTGTAACCCCCGGGACCAAACCTCACACCTGGGAGCTGCGGGTCTCAGGAGAAGGGTGGGGCTCCCCCGGGGAGGCTCCATCATAGCAGGAAGCCGCCCAGTCCACTCCCCCGCCAGGACACACCGGAAGAGAACACACTGAGAGACCATGGCTGGGTTAGAAGATCCGCTCCGGGGCTGGGATTGTGTTGTGAGCAGAGGCTAACTAATAAATTGGAGCAGGAGGGTGAAAGGGAACATGGGAAAGCGAGACGTGATCGCGGCAGGAGAGCCCAGTGGCGCCTGTGACCGCTCCGGTCTGCAGAACTTGGGGGTGACGGGATGGGCCAGTGGAGCTTCCAAGGTGGAGCCGCTGCACTTTATAGTTTCCAGCGTCAAACTGGAAACGTCCAATGTCAAACTGGTTGAGCTTCTGCTTAAAACAAACCGGGAAACCACACCCAGACCAGCAAGTGCCTCCCTCAAGGTGGGGGAGCAGCGTCTCTCCCTAGTGGGGGTCCTCACGGTCCCTATGGAGGGCAAGGTGGGGCCTGTCTCCTCTGCTTCCAGAGCTCAGAGCCAGACCTGGAAGGTGGGCTCCTGCCACCCACCCCACCCACCCCCGAGCCTCCCTGAGCTGCTATAGAAGAAACTCCAGGATCTCCAGAATGGGGAGGGGGGCAGGGTCCAGGTTAGTAGGCTCATCAGCTTTCCCAAGGACTGACCAAGGGGGCCCTGAGAGGTGCAGGGTCCCCAAGACCAAGCCCACCACCTCGTGGATTGAATAAATGGGTGACGTAGGCCGAGGGGGAGGATGGAGTGAAGGGGCAGAAGGCGTTTGTGACTCCAGACGGGGCTACAGCATTCCCCCCACCAAGCTTGCTGCTGGGACCCGGAGAGTCCTGGTCCCACCTGGACCGTCAGCCTCGGTAGAGGCCCTGGGTTCAGGCGTGTCCTCCCGTGCCTGCCCACAGCTGCCTGCCAAGGTCCGGTAAGCGAGAACTGATTACCCGCCCCCATCTTGCCATCAGTATTTGGGGGGAGGCTTGTCGGGTGGCAGGAGACAGGAGGATGCCCGGAACCCCCATCACTGGCTGTGCCCCCGCTCCCGCCCTCCCAGGGGTTTGGCCTGAGCTGAACAAAGAACCTGAGTACAGCAAAGATTGGGGGCCTGGGTCACAGGCAGGGGACAAACCCAGGCTGCCGGCCTCTGTCCTGGGACCCAGCCAATGTTCACTCATGGAGCAGGGAGTTTGTAGAAAGCAGAAGCTTCGTGAGCTCTGCGTTCCCTCTCGGGAGTGGAAAGGGTGCGGATTTAGGCGTGTGTCTGCGTGATTTAGGTGAGTTTCTGTGTGATTTAGGCACGTGTCAGCGTGGGATGCACCGGATACCACGTTGTCTGGCTGGAATGAAGTCGCCCTGTTTCATGGGGTGGTGGAGTAAGAAGCCAGGTCAGACCCCTGTCTCTCTCTCACCCTCTAGCTACTGGCTCCTGCGAAAATCAGGTTGCCCATTCTTCTCAGGGAAGCATGGAGCCCATGGGCCTCCTAACATGCGGGAGAAATATGAAAGAATTTGCTTGTGAACTAGAGCTTGATAAAAGCCCTCCTCCCACAGCCCTTTCCACACACTGAGGGTGTGTGCGCTTGTTATGTCTATTCAAGGGTTGTCACCAGGAATTTACAGGAATTAAGGCAGGAGGAGGGAGCAGGCCATCGTAAGCAGCTTCTAGACACACAGACAGCCCTTGATGCAGAAATCTGTCATCCTATGAGATGAGCATCTTGCTTCAGCTTACGGCAGAGGAAAACTGAGGCTCAGGGAGGGAGAAAGTGAGTGAGCCAGGGTCCCGCTCTGCCTGCCCCCAAGCCTGACGCACTCTTCCCCACACGCTTCTTTCGGGGTCCACAGCTTTATTTCTGGCTTCAGAAGGCGTCATCCCTGAGTCACTGCTCTCAGTATCCCTGCCCGCATCTTCTTCCCCTGCCCCGAGGACGCTCTCCAGACGTGGACATCCCCTGGCAGGCCATGTCCCTACACCCACGTCCCCGATGGGGAGCCAGGTGTGCCAGCCGAACCTGGTGCTGGGTTGGCGTGCTGGTTAGCAGGCTGGATGTGGAGCAGGCAGGGGCCGGGTTTGGCTGGGCTTCCTGGGTGGCAGTCAGTACGCCTTCCAGCTCTGCTGGTGCCTGTTGCGGGTCCCCAGGTTGTCCCCAAGCTGAGGCAAGAACACAGACATGTTATTGATGGCCAGGCGCATGTCAAGGCCTCCTGGTGGCCGTCACTAAGTCACAGCCATTCCCAGAATCCAGAGAGCCTTTTAAGTGGCTGGGGAGGAGGAAGAACAGCTTCAAGTGGATTTTAGAGGCAAACACACGGGCTGGAGTCACAGCCCTCTCCCTGCTCCCTGCCACGGTATGAGTGTCCCTGACGCCACCAAGGCCTGGAAGTGAGATGCACGTGGAAACGAAGCCCATCTCCTCCCTGAGCTTCCCTCACAGAGATGTGGTTTCTGAGCACCTTCGCTGGGTTTTTGCAGTCCAGTGATGCACGCGGTGGGTGGAAGCTTCCTGGGTACACAGCCCTTCACAGGCTGCAGAGCGTCCTCACAAAGCGCATCTCCATGTGACTCCTCAGCGGGTGGTGGTGTCACTCATGCCCAGTTCACAGATGGGAAAACGGGCTCGAAGGGTCTCAGCCTGTTACCTACCGAAGGTGAAATACTGGGGTTCAGAGGGCGGACTGGGGAGCCCAGCACATCCCCGCTGTGTTGAGCCTTCACGTTGGACCTCAGGCATCGGCCGCCCCAGCCCCACACCCATCATATAAACAGGGCCCCTGAGGTCAGCCACGTCCAGGGCTTTGCTAGACAGAACTGGGTCCCTGCACGCCTACCTCCTCCCTGGGTGTTCTCCAGAGATGTACTTGAACCTCCCCGGAAGCTTGGGCGGTCCTGCCCACCTCGCAGCTTGCCTGCCGCTGCCCAGGTCTCAGCTCAAAGGCTGGGCCAGGCTGAGCTGCGGGCGCCCGCGGAGATGTGAGCTGCGTGTTCTCTGGGCCCCACGCTCCTCACAGTACTTGGAGCTCAGGCCCTGTGGCCAGGCGCCGGCTCGGACCCTGCCCCCTTCCCTTCCCAGCCTGGACAAGTCCCCCAGCCCAGTTTCCTGGGTGTCACGTGGGGAGGAGTCTGTGCCTCCTCACGGGCTGTCGGCGTGAGACAGCCGTGCCATCGCAGGCCCGAGTGTCCCCATGGACACCGTTGGGCCCGCTGTCCCTGTGACTGTTCTGCCCCCAGTTCTGTGTTCCGTGGTGCTGGGCCGAGGGCACCTGTGGAGGCGGCCTGCTGCCCCTCCTGGCTGGTGCTGGCTCTGTGCGATCAGGTCCCATGGCCAGGTTTCAGGTGAGTGTTGGCCTCTTTCTGGAGTCCAGCTGGGAAAGGGGCGTGAAGCCTTAGGCGGTGCCAGCGCACGTGTGGCCCTTCTGGCTCCATCAGGCCCCATCCCCAAGGCCCCTACTCCTGGTCAAGCCTTTGCTCACCTGTGCTCTCTTCTTCTGTGGTCAGGCTCAGGGTCACCTCCCCTAGAAGGTGACCTGCCCCCTCTGCATCAGCCTTTCTCCTCGAACAGGGCCGATGGTCTGTCCCCACTGAACTGTGAGCTCCCCAAGACGGACCTCACAGATTCATGCCTGGAACAAAATGCTGAGTGGCAGAAGGAAGGAATGGATAAAGCAGTGAGTGCACCTCCAAAGGCTGGGTGGGGCCTCCTCCCCGCCCCTGATACGGCCCCCCAGTGCCCTGAACTTGGCCTGTCTCCACCGACTGGACCAAAGACCCGCCTTCAACCCCAGGTCTGACGCTCGTTAGGGGCAGTGCAGGTCTTTGATTGGGAGAAGGGTTCTGAGAGTCCAGGTTAGAAGGCGCACTCCCACCAACCATCAGCCTGGATGGTAGACTTGGCTGCGTTTCACCATTTTACACTCTCACCTACCACAAGGTCAAAAAAACCAGGCCATTCTCAGCTTCCATGGGATCTGTAATTCTCAGGACCTTCTGGCCCCACTGCCTGGGTCTGCCATTGTTCTGAGCAGTTATGAAAAGCAGGGCTGCAGGAGAGAGAGGGTGAGCCCGCAGGAGCAGGGCCTGAGTCACAAGGGGGCAGGCTGGCCTGGCCCACACGGGCGAGGTCACTGCCCCTCCCGGCCCTTACTCACTGTGAGCCCAGTGCTGTGCAGCTCGTGGGAGGGCCTGGGGCTGGGGACACGGGGAGGGGTCAGGAGGCAACCCCACAGCCAGAACCTGGTGATCCACAAGCTCCCCTGCTCCCCACCGAGGTCTCAGGGATTGCCCTCGCGTGGGTCACAGGCTCAAAGCTGACTGACCTTGGGCAGGTCACTCAGCCCTTTAGTCCTGCCTGAAAGGGAGTAGTAGCTGTGAGCTCTGTCCAGGGTGCTGAAGGAGTCAATTAAAGTCAGGCCTGCGTGGCATGTAGCAGGGGCTCGATAATGCTGGAGTCATCATTCTCTAATCCCTCTACTCATCCAACACATATTTGCTGAGCTTTTAGAAACTGGAATGAGCTGGAATGTTTAGAAGTTGACTTGTGAAAGTGAAAAGTGTTAATGGCTCGGTCGTGTCCAACTCTTTGCGACCCCAGGGATTGTAGCCCGCCAAACTCCTCTGTCCATGGGATTTCCCAGGCAAGAATACTGGAGTGGGTTGCTATTCCCTTCTCCAGGGAGGTCTTCCTGGTCCAAGGATTGAACCTGCTTCTCCTGCAGTGCAGACAGGTTCTCTACCCTCTGAGCCACCAGGGAAGACATCCTAATGCTGGAAATTAAACTCCATGAATGGCAGTAAGCCGGCCAGCCCCCACTTCACAGCTCAGGTGGACACCTTCCACCCTCCCCCACCCCGCCACCCCTCTGTGCCTGTGGCCCTCGGGTGACCCACGAGTCATCCTCCCTGGAGGATGCGGCCTCTGGTTTGTCCCACCCCACCCTCGGCCTGGCTGGTGTGAGTGGGTGGAGGCCCATGACCCCTGAGGGCAGGGAGCCTCATGTGTCTGTGGCTGCCCCTGCCCAGCCAAGTCCTCCTCAGCAGGTGTCCAGGTGCTCAGAGGCCTCACGTGGGGGTCTGTCTACCCCACCCTGGTCTCCCTTCCAACGTTTTCCTTCCTGAAGTGCTGCTTGTACCTTGCTTTTATTCTCAGCACTCCAGGGGACTCCAGGGCACCCACCATCTTACTGGGGACAGGTGTGGGCACACTCAGAGGGGCTTCTGACTGAGGGTGGGGGCTCATGGCTGAAATCTGCCCTCCTTCTCCCTGCCGAGTGAGGGCCAATGAGATGGGCTCCCTGTGAGCCGTGCCTCTCTGGCAAACCCGGGGCAGGAGTAGGGTGAGAGGCCCGCATGCCTTTGTGGCTTGAACAGAAACCTCCCGCCCCACCCTGAGGGCCCTGCCTGCATCCTAGCCTGGTCTGCGCCGTCCTTGGCAGCCTGACTGACCAGAGCAGCATCTCAGCCTCCTGCTCCAGCCCCCAGGGGTTGTCCTGCTCCTTCTCTGGTCATTCCTTATAACTTGAGACCCCAAATCTGAAATTAAAATATCTCTCTATCCTGTGGGCCCTGCTGTTCAGCGAGGCCTCATTGTCATGGCTCACTAACCCAGGGATGCAGTCTGGACCACGTGGCTTGGGAAGTCACTCGCAGCAGGCGGGTATCAGCAGTGGTAATGCTGGTAGTTAGAACTGCACTGGGAACTCAGGGGCATCCCTGGTGGCTCAGATGGTAAAGAATCAAAAGTCTGCCTGCAATGAGGGAGACCTGGGGTCGATCCCTGGGTTGAGAAGATCTCCTGGAGAAAGGCGCGGCAACCCACTCCAGTATTCTTGCCTAGAGAATCCCTATGGACAGAGGGGCCTGGTGGGCTACAGTCCACGGGCTCACTAAGAGTCGGAGGCGACTGGGGGCTTCTCTCAGCTGTGGTGCCCGGGCTTCTCACTGCAGCGGCTTCTTTTGTTGCGGAGCAGAGGCTCTAGGCACGCGGACTCAGTAGTTTTTCGTGGGCTTAGTTGCTCTGCGGCGTGTGAGATCTTCCCGGGCCAGGGATGGAACACATGTCCTCTGCGCTGGCAGGCGGACTCTTAGCCACTGGATCAGCAGGGAAGCCCACTGCTGACGTAGCTTTCCCCACCAGTGAACTCTGGGCTTCTCATGACTCGTGTCACGTCCTGATTATACCGCCCCCTCGTCCCGTCTTCATGCCTTGTCACTCACATCCAGGGCTCCCTGGAGCCCCTGCACTTGCTGCCTGGCCTCCCTGCCTCCACTAGTGCAGCGTCTGGCCCCTCTCGAATCTCCAGGCTGCCCGCCCATCTCTTACCACCGTTGACGGGTGCAGCTCTGTGTGTTTGCTGCGGGCTCCGTGGCGCTGGGTCCAGGAGCCTGACTGAGGTTTGCGAACGTCCTCTGTCCCTCGTGGCCCTCAGCAGGCCATGCCTTCCCTGCAGTTCCAGGCGCTTTTCAGAGATGTGAGGACAGAAGTCTGTAACAGGACAGTAACAAACCCCGTCACAATGGTGAGGCCTGTGTACACTTTACTTTCATAAATGACCTTGACCACTCCGAACTTTGCTCAGTGCTACCCAGAGATCATAGAGATTTCTTTCCCGATCTCAGTCCTTCCCTTCAACCCCCAGCCCTGTGGAGTTGGGACACGCCCTTCAGGCCTTAACTGACATAGATAGGACTGCGGATTCCTGTCCCAAAGCAGCACGCTGACTGTGAAGCTGCCGAAAGGTGGCAGGGGGATGGGTGTTGACCCAGGTTCTACCCTCTGGGGGGTGGGTCTGGGCTCCTGCAGACGCCCCTCCAGAGGCCCCCCTTTCCCTTTCTTCCCATAAGGGCTGGCGCTGCAGCAAGAAGAGGCCCCCCCTTTCCCTTCCTTCCATAAGGGCTGGCGCTGCAGCTCTTGCCATTTTTTTAATAGATAACTTTTTGCTTTGAGATACAATTTACATGCATTGACATTCGCTGGTCTTCACTGTACTGTTTGGTGAGTTTTGACAGTTTATACACACAGGTAACTAACTTACACTGGGATGGAGCAGACCACCGCCCCTGGGGGCATTGTGGAGCCTGGCCACGGTGAATCAGGGTGTGCACGACAGAGGGAAGGTCCTGAAACGTCTGCTCAGCCGTCCACCTGGAGGTGGGGGAAGGAGCCATTCAGGAAAGCGCCTTGTGTCTGGGCGTGTGTCTGCGCAGAGGTGGCCTTGGCCCCTCGTGCTGCCTGCAGGGCTGTAGGGTTGTTAGCGCTCCCGGATGCCCTCTGGGCCGGGCTCTGTTAGGCAGCACCTCGAGGGAGCTTGGCAACAGGGCCTCTGGCCCCGGTGAAGCTCCCTGAGAGGCGTCTCCTCCCACCCTGTCCCTGTGGCCACGGGACAAACCTACCCTGGGCAGACGGTCATCCTGAGGACGTGGAGGCTGGTTCTGCTAAGAGCCAGCCAGCGCCCATCCGCGTGGCTCCACTGTGGCAGGCCTCGCCTGTGTCCTCTCGTCTGTGCTCTGCGCGAATCGCAGCCAGGCCAGGACGCTTCCCAGAGCCGAGCTTTCAGACCCACCCACCCCCAGCATAAGGTGGGTCTGGCACCCAGCAACCTCGTGGGGAAGACTGAGCATCGCTGGGTGTCTCTCCTACGGAATGAGCGGGTCGGCACAGCGCCTGCCACTCAGGGCGCCCTGCGGCCAAGCCTCTCGTGGCCTCCTCCACGCTCCCTGCCCTGGGCCTGGGTCAACTTAGCGTCAAGTTCAGAAGATACCTTCTGGGGACCTGCCTGACCGTCTCCCCCCACCCCGGGTGCTGGTGGCCCCGTCCTAGAAATGGGGAGACTGAGTCTGGAGATGAAGGCGCTGGTCCAGAGTCTGGGGTTGTTTCTCTGGCACGCGGGCAGGAGTGGGGGCCGCCTGGTGCTGGGCCCCTCCCTTCCGGAGCTGAGTGTGGTTCCCCCACACAGGACCGTGTGCAGAAGACAGATTCCTGGGACCCACCACGGCCACCAGCTCCCAGGTCCCAGGGCACCGCCAGGCATCGCAGTCCCCTCTGCCCTGCTCCGGATGGGCTCTAAGCGCCTCCTGCATGCCAGACAGCGTGGGCTGGGCCATAGCAGCCGTGCCGAGCCCCGGGGGACCCGGTGTGCCTCTCTGTGTGTCCTTCCCCCTCCCGTGGCCACGTCTTATCCCGCAGGACAGGGTCGCCCTGGGGTCCCCTCCCGCTGGCACCTCCCCAGCCACTCCCCTGGGGCAGGCCACTTTGCTTCCTGCCACTTTCCTCGTCCACGCTGGGGTCCTGAGCTCAGCTCCCAGAAGCACGGAAGCCACCTAGACACGGTGGTGCTCTGTCAGTGACAGTCAGCACTCCACCCCCGGCCCTTCTGTGCTGGTGGGACCTGCGTCTCTACTGTCTGAGCAGCGTCGGATCCCAGCTCACATCCTCCCATCCTGGCCTGGGACTTGCTTGGAGGCTGACCCGAAAGACAGGGCCAGCCACCTTGCCTTCCTTGCTTCTGTCCACATGGGGCCTGGCACCGAGTGGCTCTCGATAGACGGTGCTGAGCCCAGTTACTGCCCACAGGAGAAAAGGTAGATGCCTGCTAAGTCGCTTTAGTCGTGTCTGACTCTTGGCGACCCCACGGACTGTAGCCTGCCAGGCTCCTCTGTCCTTGGGATTCTCCAGGAAAGAATACTGGAGTGAGTGGCCATGCCCTTCTCCAGGGAATCTTCCCCACCCGGGGATCAAACCTGGGTCTCTTAATGGCTTCTGCATTGGCAGGTGGGCTCTTTACCACTAGGACTACCTGGTCAGAAAGGTTCAGTTCAGTCACTCAGTCGTGTCCGACTCTTTGCGACCCCATGAATCGCAGCACGCCAGGCCTCCCTGTCCATCACCAACTCCCAGAGTTCACTCAAACTCACGTCCATTGAGTCAGTGATGCCATCCAGCCATCTCATCCTCTGTCGCCCCCTTCTCCCCCTGCCCCCAGTCCCTCCCAGCATCACGGTCTTTTCCAATGAGTCAACTCTTCACATGAGGTGGCCAAAGTACTGGAGGTTCAGCTTTAGCATCAGTCCTTCCAAAGAAATCCGAGGGCTGATCTCCTTCAGGATGGACTGGTTGGATCTCCTTGCAGTCCAAAGGACTCTCAAGAGTCTTCTCCAACACCACAGTTCAAAAGCATCAATTCTTCGGTGCTCAGCTTTCTTCACAGTCCAACTCTCACATCCATACATGACCACAGGAAAAACCATAGCCTTGACTAGATGGACATTTGTTGGCAAAGTAATGTCTCTGCTTTTGAATATGCTATCTAGGTTGGTCATAACTTTCCTTCCAACGAGTAAGCGTCTTTTAATTTCATGGCTGCAGTCACCATCTGCAGTGATTTTGGAGCCCAGAAAAAGAAAGTCTGACACTGTTTCCACTGTTTCCCCATCTATTTCCCATGAAATGATGGGCCCAGATGCCATGATCTTTGTTTTCTGAATGTTGAGCTTTAAGCCAACTTTTTCACTCTCCTCTTTCACTTTCATCAAGAAGCTTTTTAGTTCTTCTTCACTTTCTGCCATAAGGGTGGTGTCATCTGCATATCTGAGGTTATTGATACTTTTCCCGGCAATCTTGATTCCAGCTTGTGCTTCTTCCAGCCCAGCGTTTCTCATGATGTACTCTGCATATAAGTTAAATAAGCAGGGTGACAATATACAGCCTTGACATGAAAGGTAGTGGGGGATTAATCCTGTTTTCCTATTGGCTGCAAGGTCAGGAAATCAAGCCAGGAGCCCATTGCCAAGAGCAGGACCTTGCTGTCTGAGCCAGACCCTCTTTGAGGGGCTCTTGGGAGCCCCTGGGGTCTCTAGAGTGTTCTGTATCTCAGCCTGGGTGTTGGTGACTTGGGTGTAGACACATTGAAATCATCAAGCCATACACTCAGGTCTCGTGCTCACTATAAGTTGACTGTTTCTCAGTCTTACCAGGGTGGGGGGCTTCTCTGGAGTGCCAGGCGCCTCTGGGGGCCCGGGGCCCGCCCCTCCCCACCACTGCCCATGAGAGGCTCGTGGCAGGGGACCTCTCCCCATAGGGAGCGTGTCCTGGCCGCCAGCGGGCTCCCTGGGGTGCTGTGCAGACACGCTCCCCTTAAATTAGATTCCAGGGTGTTGGAGGTGGCAGGCTGATGAGGCCAGGGTCAGTGGGCATGGGCGCCCGCCGATCACACGTGGAAATTAGATTTCCTAAATGACCGTTTATTTCCAGAGGCCGGGGTCGGTGGCGGGAGGCAGTTAGGACACGCCTGTGGATGGCGTCTTCCCGTCACTGAGGTTGGTGTTGAAAGCGCATGGAGGTTGGTGGCGGCCTCTGGACCTGGGGGGCTGGGGAGCAGCTCTGGGGCCTCCTGTTGGGGGGACAGACACTACTGTGCCCCAAGTCGGGGGTAGCCGGGGAGCGTGAGGTGAGGTGGCCGGGCGGTCCGTGGGGGCCAGGTGTTGGGGAAGGCAGGAGCCCAGCATGCTGCCTGCTTCTCACCCAGGCCCGGGAGGCAGCCCCTCTGTGCTGGGAAGGAAGTTACCCCTGTGCCTGCCTCCTGCAGCCCTGGACATGGGCCCACGCCCCTCCTCAGCCCTGGACACGAGCCCACATCCTTCCCTAGGGATTTGCTCCATCGTTCCAGGGGATGGTCAGGGGAAGGAGAGCTGGTGCAGGGTCTTCCCAGGGTGCCCGCGAGGCTGCAGCCAGAGCCCCTGGGTCCTCTGCACTGACACCGCCCCACCCATCTGTCCTCAGGGCCGAGGGGCTGGCCTCCTCCTTAAGGCGCCTCATTAGAAGAGGCAGCCCCTTCACTGGGGACGGTGGTGGTAGGGGGAGCTTCCAGTCAGGGGCGGCCATCCAGGACCGCCTCCTCCCCGTGACTCTGGACGTGTCCACAGGCAGAGCTGGACAGCACGGGGGTGCCTCCTTCTCAAGACTCAGGTACCCAGAGTGCCCGAGTACGGGAACAGGGGCCTTGGCCGGCTCCAGCCTCCCCCACATTTGGTTCTCAGACACAGCACTGGTTTCCCAGTTGAGATGATGGGAGGTGGCCGTTCTCACTGGCCTTGTGGACACCCCTCCACACCCTGGATCCCGTGTGGCTTCAGATGCTGCCATCTGCGGGGACATGGCCAGCGTACCCCCCACCCCCGCACACCCACCCCACACCTGCGGTTGCCAGGGACTCGGGGCTGTTCTTTTCCTGCACTCTGAAGATCACAGCCCCCGATACTTAAGTCCACGATGCCATTTAGAGTGTGTATTTCCTACTAAATAGCATAAAATTACACCCTTTCAAGTTAATTAAACCACTTTGCCACGCTGGGGGCTGCTGAAAGGGTGTTTTAAATGTCAGTGCGGAGTAGCTGCATGTGTTCTCTGGGGCTCTCTGGTTAAGGATGGCCTTGCCTGTAAAGACCTCTGCATTGGTTAAGTGGCCCCGGGCAGCCCGCCTCGGCCAGCCCCATGCGGTTGGGGTCACCGGGACCCAGCCTGGCCAGAGCATCTGGGCCAGCAGCTGATCTCCCCGGGAGCACGCAGTCAACAGCTCTGCCTCGAGGTGGGCGTTTGCAGAGCCTCCTAACAGGGCTTCAGAAAATGACTCCCCTCGTGCGGTGTGAGGATGCAGGTTTTGGAAGAGGGTTCTTGTTTTAAAGACCAGTGTTGCGGTCTCCTGAGAGACCCTGGGGTGTAGCCTCCTCTCCTCCAGGAGCTGCAGTGCCCTAGGGACCAGTCCTTGGAGCCCAGGAGGAAGCAGGATGCTCAAGGCAGGGGGGCCAGCGGGTGTGGGTGCCTGTGGGCAACAGCCTTGCGACTTTGGCCAGCCCCAGGAGGGGACATCACCCCGGCCTCTGTGGCACACGGGCCATTTGGACACCCTGCCCCTCCAGGAGGCAGCTGGCGTGTCCCAAGAGGTGAAAATCCACTCCCAGAGGGCTCCCTGCCTGGCCCACAGTGGGCACCTCGGGTCCTGCCTGCACACAGCAGCTCCGCTTGGCTGGCTACAGCAGCCAAGAGCCCTCCCAGGCTCCCAGTCGGTCTCAGGGAACAGCCAAGCTCCAGGTGGGGATCCAAGGCCCTGCTCGCATGGGGACACATGTGCGGTGCTTCACGCACTCGGGTGGCCGGGAGGTTTCCCATCCCCTGAACATTCCCATCCATCCGTCCCCTGCAGACCGACTGTCGGCTCTCCCAGTCTTGCCCATCGAAGGCGCTGACTGGTGCCCGTGCGTGTGAGCCCAGTGGCCCTGGGCAGGCCCAGACGGGGACCTGCTGATCCTCACTGCATCAGGAGCCCCCCTGGCCCTCCCGCCAGCCCCGTCGCCCTGCAATCCTTCCCTCCCCCTCCCTGTCACCACACCTGGTCCCTGATGTACGTGTGTGAGCCCGGGGACCCATGGCGTGAGTCACACCGGCGGCTCAGGGCCAGATGCCTCCCCGTGTCTGACCCTCTGGTCCTGGGAACGGGAGGCGGTTCTCGATGCCCCAGCTTCGGGGGTGAGGACAGGGTGCTTGATGTGACCCAGGCCAGCAGGGGAGTGGAATTCGAGTGCAGGTAGGTTGCCCACCCGCCCCCCCACCCCCACCAGGTAACTGGAGCTCCGGGTATGCGTTGGGTCCCAGCCATAGACATGGGACGTGGGCTGGGAGGAGACAGCAGAGGCGGGGGAGCCTTTCCCTGGTTTTCACAGGCACCCCCAAAGGCCCCCTGACGGTCCTGTGTGGGCGAGCTCGGGGTTACGGGAGGCGGGCCGCGGGCTCGGGGGCGCCAGTCGGGGCTGGCAGAGCTCGCCTCAGCGCAGGGAAGGACGTCTCTGGCATTCCCGATGGTGATGGAGGCGGCAGTTGGATTTCATCTGCAAATAACAAACTGGTTTTGCACGACCGTAAAAGTGGTGCTTAGGTTACGTTAATGTTTACTGGCACTTTGGGATGTTGGAGCTCCGCTGTTATCTTTGCCCCACGTCACAGCGGTTCCATAAAGATGCGAGGAAAATTGCAAGTTGCGAAGCTGCTTGGCCGCCGCAGAGCGGGCAGTTGGCCACCTTCTCCGGGGCGCCCTTCATGCTTCTCGGGGGCCTGGGGCTGCTGCACCCCTTTCAGGCGGGAGCTTCAAGGGGTGCAGAAAGCAGGGGCCCCCACTCTGGTCAGCTCAGCGCACACTTTCCTGGCTGGGAGGAGGGGCAGAGGAAGCGAATGCTCCCTTCCACACAGTTCTTGAAGACCCCGCAGAGCCGATGGTGAGCGTCCGGAGAGCGTCTGGGGCCACAGCTGCCCTGCCCTGACCCCAGGGCCCCCCACGAGCCTCCCAGACAAGGCTCGTCAAGGTCACAGGGACTGTGCCCGGACACAGGGCGCTTCCTCCTCCTGCCAGGAGCCCGGCTCCCAGGTGACTCCTGCTCTGTGTCCACGGCGCTGGCTGGAGCCCAGCCACCCAGGTCAGGAGGGGGCGGACAGACGGATGGACGTGTGCTATAAACAGCGTAGCCTCCTTCCTTGGGGACCGCCACTGCAGTGCTGGGGTCTGAGCTCCATAAGGTCAGGCTCTCCCTGCCCAGCCCGGAGACCCTCTAGCAGCTGCCGGTCAGGCCGTGGGCACGCAGCTCCCAAGCCGTGCTCATTGGCCCCTCCTACGTCCTGAACTCTGAGTCCCAAACCCTCCTCTCTGGCTGAGAGTCTCAGCTCAGGACTCAGCTCGAATCACAAGGGTGTGAGTGGGCATCTGAGCAGGGTGATGCGAGGGAGGGGCGGCAGCCCCCAGGATGAAGCCAGCAGATGGGTCTAAGGGGACATTTAGGGGCTCAGGACACGGTGGCCCCAGAAATCCGCTCCCCCAATGCCACAAGATGTCTGGCTTTCGCACGAGGCAGCCAAGGGCTCAGGCCGTGACGAGAGCCAGCTCCTGCTGTAGGCTGGCAGTAACACCAGCCCCCATCTCGTCCCTCGGTGTAGGGGTGGGGGAGGCCCAGCGGAATGTTCTGGCAACTGGGAAGGGAACTGGCAACACCTGCACGGCTCCCTATAGCCAAAGTGAGCTTCTGCTTCTCTTTCCTGGTGAGTGATGAGACAGAAGCCTCGGCCCAGCGCCTGCCTGAGCCAAGCTTGGACGAAAACGCTGCTGCTTGGACCCAGTGACAAGCCGCTCCAGGGCACATGACCGTATCCCCAGCTGCTCAGCATGCAGACCTCTCATGGGCGCCGATTTGGGGCTGAGCTTCTGGAATTTTAGGTGGGGGGGATGACTGAAGGTGGCCAGCCCGGTGGCTGCTTTCCCTGGCCTGGAGTGTGGGCTTTCCCAGAGGAACTGGGAGCCACATCCTGGGGTGACCCTGGGGACACAGAGGACCTCCTCTTAACTCCTTGGCAAAGGGCATGCTCTGGGTCAGCAGTGGGGCCGTGGCACCCTGTCCAGTCCCGGGGCGTCAGTGGATAGAGATGCGCCCGTGGGCTGCCCCAGGGTGGTGGTGGGTGAGCCGCCTAAGGAGCCGCATCCACCTTGTTCTCAACAAGAAACATGTCGTGTGGGCATCATGTCTTTAGGAGGGCTCCTCTGTCGGTGTTTCTAGAGTTCCATCTGTGTATCTGTTTGGACGCCAACGTGGTCTTCATACAGATGGAGAGAAACCCAGCTGTCCTGAGTGTGCCATGGCGGCGGCCTGGGGTGGGGTGCTCTGGAGACCAGGGGTGCTGAGCTGTGGTCGCCTGATCAGTCCGTTCCCTCCCCAGGACTGGGGGCCAGTTTCTGTGGCTTCATCACCATGCCTGTGCTGGTACTGCCCCCGAACGGAGGGGCCCTGGGACCCACGTGAGTGTTAGTTGCTCAGTCGTGTCCAACTCTTTGCAGTCCTGTGAGCTGCCGCCCGCCAGGCTCCTTGGTCCATGGGATTCTCTCAGGCAAGAATACACTGGAGTGGGTGGCCATTCCTTCTCCAGGAGATCTTCCTGACCCTGAGATTGAACCCGGGTCTCCCGCATTCCAGGCAGTTTCTTTACTGCCTGAGCCACTGCGGAAGCCTGGGACCCACTCGGAGCACCGACAGCTGTCACTCCCAAGTCCTCAGAAGCCCAGTGAGAGGCAAAGGCCATGCTCCCATTTCTGTGATGGGGAAACTGAGTCCCAGGTCCCCCAGGAAGCCCTTGGGGGTGGGGGACTGGAGTGCAGGCTGCCCCCTCTCCGCAGGAGTCCTTCAGGAGGGACCTGGCCTAGCTGGACACTCGTGTCCAGGACCTGGGAGCGTCCCCTGCGGGAGCGGGCCTTTTACAGCCTTCCTCGGCTCCTCCCATCCCCACCCCGAGCATCTCCTTGGTGGGGTGATTGCTGAGGCCTGAGTCATCCATCGCTCGGCCAGTCGTCGTAGCCTCCCGACGGAGGACGGTTTACAGGCGCTCGGGGTCTGAGTGGGGTCAGTGGGTGACGAGCCGGTGTGGCTTCCTGTGTGTCCTACACCCTGGCGTGGCCCATTCGGGGCAGGGCAGGGCAGGACCCAGCCTTGCTGCAGAGGCACATTCCTTCTCCCTATATGGTACCACCTGTTCTGGGCCAGTAAAACCCAGAAGAGACGTGAGTTTTCAGCTGAGAGTCGCATGCCCTTGGGGGAGAACGCCTTCAGCCTCTGGGCCCGTGTGGCTCCTTTGGTAAACCGAGGGGACATTGAGCGATGCCCAGATTCAGACACTCGCTTCACATCGTCTGGTTCTCTCGAGGGAGAGCGGAGCTCCCTTTACAAGTCCCCTGAGCACCAACTTGGAAAGCGTCTCTCCTCCAGGTTCAGACTTTTTAAGACAGAAAAGCTCCCTGGACCCTGGTCCTGCAGCCTCTGAGCGGCGGCCTGTGGCCCTTTGTGCCCAGGGGTTGGGTCCTGACATGTAGGTGGGGGGTCAGAGGGCAGGCGTGTCTCTCTGGTGACCGTGGGGAAGGACGGTCACTGCTGTTGGAGCTTGTGGGGTCGCTGAGCTCCGTCCCCTCCAGGTGTGGACAGGACCCCAGGGCCCTCTGGGAAACAGGAGGGTCGAGTGTCCGGCAGAAGGCAGTGCGAGACCACACGTGTGCTCACACAGCCGTCTGCCCCACGCAGCATCCCCAGGAGCCATTGCCATGGCAACCCCTCCCCGGTGCTATCACGTGAGAAGGCCCCTCTGTGAGGCCGGCCCTGCGGTTCCTGAGTGGGAACAAGAGGAGTTTTGAAAAATAGCTTCTGATGTCCCGAGTGCAACTGGAGGCAGGGTTGGGTCACCTCTGGGGCACCTGTCTGAGGGTTGGTGGTTTGGGTTTGGGGGCTCAGGCTGGGGAAAGGCGTGTGGAAGCCCTGGGGTCTGTAGGAACCTCCCATGCACCCACCCACCATCCACTGGTCTCCCGAACTCACACTCCAGGGAAGCCCTCTGTGCAGCCAGCATTGAATTGGAAACCTGTGAACATTTCCAGTTCGGGAGTGGACGCTCACTGCAGGCCTCGGGAGGGGCCACACATGGTGTGCTCGGCCCAGGACTAAGCTTGGTCTACCTGGTGCCTTCCTGCTCGCTATGACACGCCAACAGCCGTCCTGGGAGGGGGCGTGTGGGGTTGTTTTTGGTTGGCAGTTGTGGAAACTGAGGCACAGAGGGGCTTAGGAGCCCCCACATTGCTCAGGGTTGGAGGTTGAGTTCAGGGCAAGGTCAGCCCTGAGTTGAGTCCTGTGAGTGGAGAAAGTTCTGGAAAAGGGCATCCGGGTGGGGTCTTACAGGGTGCACGCTCCTCTCTCCCTCAGCCCCACCCTGTGCCCTCTGTCCCCCCACATGGCTCACGGTGACCCCACCCTGCTCCTGCCCCCTGCCGCCAGGAAAGAGGACTGAGTGCCTTGAGCTGCCGCGCGTCCCAGGGTCCCTGTGTGCCCTCCGGTCCTGCTGCTTTCTGTCCCGCCGGCTGGGACTGCCAGTCTCCTGATCCATCCGGTCAGGGTCTGGGTGAGAGCTTCCCGTCCTGCCCAGCACCTCAGTTCCCAGGCCACGCAGGCTGCCTGGGGTTCAGTGGGAGCCCCGGATGCAGACTGTCCCCAGACACTCCGGGGTCTGTCCCCTGACGTGGAGGAAGAGCTGTTGAAGCAAACACAGCAGGAAACCTGGGACACCAGGCTCTGGTTTCCTTTTCTGCGTCCTCACACTTCCTCACGTTCCTGTACTTGCCTCTCGTCATTGCGGGGAGATGAGCACGTGTGCCCCTGTGTGTGAGATGGAGAGACTGATGCTGGAGAGCAGAGCGGACTTCCGCAGGTCGGCCCAACCAGAGAGGGGCCTCTGCAGGACTGGCTCCTGGACAGGCTGACCCCAAGGCCGTCACTGCTGGGGTGCCAGGCTGCGCCTCCCTCCCACGCTCGGTGTCCTGGTTCCAGGTGCCGACCCGGCCAGGTCTGACCCACTCCCTCGTGGCGCTCGCAGAGCCAAGAGTGCAACCAGGCTCTGTGTGGACCTCGGGCGCCCACTCCCGTTAGCCCCCTGCCGCAGAAACGCTCCCCGTCGTGGACGAGAAGATGGGGCGCAGAGAGCTGGGGGCCACATGCGCCTGGTGCCAGAGCCCGAGCCCAGCCCGTCCCCGCCCGGGTACCGTCAGACACACCTGTCTGCTGGGCACCTCCTACCTGCCTCGGCCGGGACTGAGCTTGGCGGAGGTTTCCCAGGCTGCCCCGGGGACGCCACTGATGCAGGAAAACACATGAAGTTGTCTTTGACTTTTATGGCCCCTTTTTCCCTATTAAAATGCTTGAAGCTGTAACTGTCATCATAAGGAGCTCATTTATCTTGACCAGAGTGCGGCTGTAAACTATCCGGGGCTGGTGGAATAGCCCCTGAGATGATTGTTTCTGCTGCTATCGATAAATTCCGACACGGAGCAGAAAGGTCAGCCCCTGCCAGATAAAATGGCTCTTCAGCTTGTTAATTAAAGGTTTATAAGGATGTGGAAGAGCGCGCTCTGGGCTGAGCCTTGGAGCGATGGGAGGATGGACGGGGCAGGAAGGGGGCGTTGGTGCTCCTGGAGGAAACCGCGGTTCCCGGAAACCTGCTCAGCAGCCCGTTTGGTAAACTCCTCCCCAAAGGCTAGGACTTCAGGCTTTGACTTAGGGAGTCAAAGCCTCCCTCCCTACCTCTCCTGCTCCCCTGGCACCCAGGACACCCTGCAGAGTGCTCCCTGAAGAGTCAGAAGGCACCCCGAGTCCCAGGCAGTGGCGTAAACGTGGAGTCAGGCCATGTTTTAGTTCGTGGAGTCAGCGGGTGGATGGTCTTTATTCTGTGATCATCCCGCAGGTCTTCAGTCTCCCCTGTGGTGGGTCGTGTTTCTTTCTTGCTCACCGAGTGTTTGCGAGTGAGGTCAAAGTAAAGCTCCCCCTGTCTCCCTCACCCTCTGACTCACCCCAACCTCGAGGGCTCTGCCCCTCCAGCCGCCTCTGCCCCTGCCTCCCCGTCGTGGTCCCCTCCCCCAGGTCCCCTCCCTGGTTGTGGATTTCTCAGCGCGTGGACAGAAGTCACCGGTGTGTCTCAGGTCAGGAGAGGGCTGAGCACCGACCTGCGGTGATGACATAGAACCATGGACGGTGGCGTGTGTGAGACACACGGACACGGAGCAAAGGAGGAACCCAGAGAGGAGTCCATACAGAAACACGCGACGCCAGAGACTCAGACAGCCGGTGCAGTAACACACTCAGAATCGGACGCACGGCCACCCTCACGCCTTCCCGTGCAGATACGCACGGGCTGGAAAAACATACAGATGGCACTCAGCGGTCGCCTGGATGGCTTGTTCAGGGATCTTAGCTTTCGTGCCTGCTCTCTGGCTTCTGTGGGTGTTGGGCATGGATTTGCCCTTGTGGTCCTGAGGCTCTGGGGTCTTCGTGCAGGAACCCCTGCTTCCAGGGGGCAGCACGGCCCCACCCACGGGTGGAGCCAAGTGCCCGTGTGGGCCTTTTGCTGGAGAACCTGCTGGAGGGACAGGCTGCTTTCTTCTGGGCCTGCAGTCCCCAGGTTGGCAGAATCGCCTGGGAGTTTATTTAATCAAGTGGTGCTCCCTTTGTGCCTGCCGCTCACCTGTGCAGCTCTGGACCGGGGCCCAGGGGTTGACAGCAGACAGACCCCACAGGTGATGCTGGATGAAACAGCGGGCCCAGGGGCAGGTGATGCTGGCATGAAGGCGGGCAGAGTCTTTCAGACACGGGCACTGGCAGGGCACTGGGCAGGGTCCAGGGGCAGCTGAGGGCGCCGCCTTCTATGTGCATCCCTCTGCGAAAGGCGGGCAGAGTCTTTCAGACACGGGCACTGGGCAGGGTCCAGGGGCAGCTGAGGGCGCCGCCTTCTATGTGCATCCCTCTGCGAAAGGCGGGCAGAGTCTTTCAGACACGGGCATTGGGCAGGGTCCAGGGGCAGCTGAGGGCGCCGCCTTCTATGTGCATCCCTCTGCGAAAGGCGGGCAGAGTCTTTCAGACACGGGCATTGGGCAGGGTCCAGGGGCAGCTGAGGGCGCCGCCTTCTAGCATCTTTCGAGGCGGGCAGAGTCTTTGGGCACGGGTGGGCAGGGTCCAGGGCAGCTGAGGGCGCCGCCTTCTACGTGCATCCCTCTGCGAAAGGCGGGCAGAATCTTTCAGACACGGGCATTGGGCAGGGGCAGCTGAGGGCACTGCCTTCTGTGCTGGAGGGCAGAAAGACACGGGCATTGGGCAGGGTGCTACACTGTGCTTGAGACGGTGGATTGAGACGCTCCCTCATAGTGACCGCGTTTGCTTGGATGCTCTCTGCGTTGCGTATAAAGCTCTATTCCAGCAAATGTCCACGGTGAATTTCCAGTTAAATGTGGATAATTCGGCTCCATGAAGAGAGGCGGGCAGCTGGCTGGAAGGACATAAACCTCAGAGCTTTGTCCACTTGGGGCAGGTGGGAAGTTCCAGAGGAGGGAGGAACCACCCCATCGTAACCAGGAGAAGCAGCTCTGTGGGTTGTGGGGCCTCTGTCATCTCATCTGGGGAAGGATGATACTCCTTCCAGGGACAGAGAGCTTTAAGGGGGGAAATAGGGAAGGGAGTTTATTTTTAGCAGCTTTGTTAGAATAATATATACAATAAAGTGTTATATTTAAAAAGTGCAAGATGTTTGACATAGGCATCCATCTGTGAGACCACCACTAGAATCAAGATAGAAAACACACCCTTGACCCTCAGAAGTTTCCCTAGGCCTTTGTAGTCCCTTCCTTTCATCCCCATCTCGATACAATCTCTGATCCCTTTAGATGAGTTTGCATTTCCTGGAATTTCATGTAAATGACATCGTACAATAGTATGTGCTCCCTTTTTTGACCGGCTCCTTTCGTTCAGCAAAACCACTTTGAGATTCATCCATGCTGTGCATATCAGTTGCTCATTCCTCATTCCTTTTTCGTTGCTGAGTAATATTCCATTGTGTGGATATGCCACAGTTTGCTCATCTGTGGACCTGTTGTGGGCCCGTTGATGAACATCTGGGCTGTTTCCAGTAGAGCTGCTGGGAATGTTCCTGAACAAGCCTCTGTATGGACATGTGCTCTCATTTCCCTTGAGTAACATCTAGAGGCAGAATGTTTTAGTTGGGATTGCTTTAACAAAAACACCATCAACTTGGGGGCTTAAACAACGGACACATATTTGTCAGAGTTCCGGAGGCTGGGACGTCCAAGGTCAAGGTGCTGGTTGATCTGGTTTGCGGTGCAAACCCTCTTTCCGATTTGCAGATGGATGTCACCTTTGTCCATTTCAGCTGCGAGAAAAAATGCCACAGGCTGGGTGGTTCTTGTACACAGAAACTTACTGGGACGTCCTTGGCAGTCCGGTGGTTAAGACTCTGCCCTTCCAGTGTGGGAGGCTTGTTGTGTTCCATCCCTGGTCAGGGAAGTAAGATCCCACATGCCACACAGTGCAGCCAAAACTGAAAAAAAAACAACAAGTGTTTTTATGAATGAGTGTTAAACTTCACCAAGTGCCTTTGAGACATCCAGTGAAGATGATATTAAAAAAAAAAGAAAGAAAGAAAAGTTTATTGCTCACAGTTCTAGAGGTCGGTAGTTGGAGAGCAGAGTGCCAACATGGCCAGGTGAGGGCTTTTTCCAGCTGCAGACTTCTTGCCTGGGGGAAGGGGCTAGAGTCGCTGCAGCCTCTTTTACAGGCACGAATCCCATTCATTTCATCAGGATTCCACCCTCCTGGCTGAAGCACCTCCCAAAGGCCTTGCCTTCTAACACCATCGCTTCGAGCATTAGAATTTGAACAAGTGAATTTTAAGGGGACGCTAACATTCAAAGGTCTTCCCCGGTGTCTCAGATGGTAAAGAATCCACCTGCAATGCAGGAGACCAGGGTTCGATCCCTGGGTTGAGAAGATCCCTGGAGAAGGGAATGGCTGTTGCTGTTAAGTCGCTTCAGTCGTGTCTGACTCTGTGCGACCCCATAGACTGCAGCCCACCAGGCTCCCCTGTCCCTGGGATTCTCCAGGCAAGAACACTGGAGTGGGTTGCCATTTCCTTCTCCAATGCATGAAAGTGAAAAGTGAAAGTGAAGTTGCTCAGTTGTGTCCGACTCTTAGCGACCCCATGGACTGCAGCTTACCAGGCTCCTCCATCCATGGGATTTTCCAGAGTTGAGAAGATCCCTGGAGAAAGGAATGGCTACCCACTCCCATATTCTTGCCTGGAGAATCCCATGAACAGAGGAGCCTGCCAGGCTTCAGTCCATGGGGTCACAAATAGTCAGATATGACTGAGTGACTAACACTTTCACTTTCAACATTCAAACCACGGCAGACTCCTTGCTGTGTCCTCACGTGGCAGAGACGGGAAGGAAACCCTCTCAAATCTCTCCTTGCTGCTGCTGCTGCTGCTAAGTCGCTTCAGTCGTGTCCGACTCTGTGCGACACCATAGACGGCAGCCCACTAGGCTCCTCTGTCCCTGGGATTCTCCAGGCAAGAACACTGGAGTGGGTTGCCATTTCCTTCTCCAATGCATGAAAGTGAAAAGTGAAAGTGAAGTCGCTCAGTCGTGCCTGACTCTTAGCGACCCCATGGACTGGAGCCTACCAGGCTCCTCAGGGCGCTAATTCTGGAGCTCTTATCTAGACCATCTCTAATTCCTGAAACTGAGGGGGGGAAAGGGAATGAAGCCTTTTAAAATGTTCTTATTTCAATTGTTATTTACAATTAGTTTTATGTTGTGACATCTGATTCAAGACTAGGTTTAGAAAAGAAGCTAGATCTCTTCTTGTGTCTGTCTGAAGGGCTTTCCAGGTGGCTCAGAGGTAAAGAATCCGCCTGCCAATGCAGGAGATGCAGGGGGTGTGGGTTTGATCCCCGGGTTGGAAAGATCCCCTGGAGGAGGTGATCACAACCCTCTCCAGTATTTTTGCCTGGAGAATCCCAGGGACAGAGGATCGGGGAGGGCTGCAGTCCACGAGGTCTTGTGAGTCAGATATGACTGCGTGAGCATGCACAATCCCATCAAGAGGCCTCCACCTTCATGATCTGGTCACTCTCAAAGGTTCCGTCCGTGAAAGCATCACACTGAGGGTTAGTGTTTTGACACGCGCGTTCCGGGGGACACCGACATTCAGTCCATAGCAATACACATATATTTAACTTTTTACAAAACTGTCAAACTGTTCCAGTGTGGTTATACCAGTTTATGTTCCCAAGAGTGTTGGTCGGACTGCGTCCCATCCTCACCAGCCCTGGACTCGGCCAGTTCTTCTTGTCGTCGCCCTCTGAATGGGTGTGTAGTAGTATCTTACTATTGTTTAATTTGCATTTCTCTAATAACTCATGATATTTAGTATCTTTTCAGTAGCTTATTTCTTTTCAGTAGCTTATTTCTTTAGTGATCTGTTCTGTTCGAATCAGTTTTTAATTGGGTTGTTTGTTTTCTGATGAGTGCGTTTTGGCAGTTCTTTCATATATTCTGGGTACAAGTCTTTTATCAGATAGGTGATTGGCAAAGTGGTTTTTTCCCCTTGTCCGTGGCTCATTTTTCATTCTCTTAAAATCTGTCTTTCCACCCTCAGTTGTTTTTGAAGTTCAGTTGATTAATTTCTTCTTATGTGGACTGCATCTTTGGTGTTGTATCCCAGACTCTGTGCCTGAACCACAGCCCCCAGATTTCCTCCCGAGCCACGTCCCAGCGCCCCGTCCCATCTGAGTGCTGCCCTCCGTTGTCTTCCAGGCTTTGGGAACCATCACTGCAGTGCCTGTCACCGGTCCTCAGGTCAGCTCCTTGCAGAGGTTGGCCGGGCAAGGAGCTGCAGTGCTACCTCAGGTAAGCGGCCTGCGGCGGGTGTCTGTCTGTCTGTCTGTCCAAGCCCCTCAGCACTAAGGTTTTAGGTGCAACCACAAGGGAGTCCTTTTCCTCTCCTGCCTCCTCTGCCCACCCTCCAGAGGAGACATTTGGACTGCTGCTGCTGCTGCTGCTGCTAAGTCGCTTCAGTCGTGTCCGACTCCATGTGACCCCATAGACCGCAGCCCTCCAGGTTCCGCCATCCCTGGGATTCTCCAGGCAAGAACACTGGAGTGGGTTGCCATTTCCTTCTCCAGTGGATAAAAGTGAAAAGTGAAAGTGAAGTCGCTCAGTCATGTCCGACTCTTAGCGACCCCATGGACTGCAGCCCACCAGGCTCCTCCGTCCATGGGATTTTCCAGGCAAGAGTACTGGAGTGGGGTGCCATTGCCTTCTCCAATGGATAAAAGTGAAAAGTGAAAGTGAAGTCACTCAGTCGTGTCCGACTCTTAGTGACCCCATGGACTTTTCCAGGCAAGAGTACTGGAGTGGGGTGCCATTTGGACTAGACCCCATTTTTTCACACACTGAAGAACTGAGAAATCAGTTTAGTGGGTCATGACCAGGATTTTTTTTTTTTTAATGGAATAAGCTATGCTTGACTAGAATAGAGCAGACACATCAGAAACACTGTTTTGTGGGCAGAGTGTGTTTCCGGACTGGATCACGATGTAATGAAGACTTTTGAGCGTGGGCCACGGTTAAGAAAAGCGTGAGAAACTCTGGACAAGTAGGTGCATTTGGGAGATGCTGGGCCAGGTGCCCCCGGATCCATTCTGGGGCCCCTGAGACTGAGCTCAGCACTTTGGACCAGTCAACTGACCTCCAACCTTCCTGGGCAGAGTCTCCTCTCCTGCAAAGAGGGTGTTGCCAGTGCCTCCCTAGCCTTGACACAAGAGCCTTTGTAGCTGGGCCAGGTCTGGAGCAGAAGCCTGCCGGTGGGGACTTAGCTTAGTGGGGCACCTGCTGCTGAGCCTCGAGGGGCTGCCAGCTGCCCAGGTGATGCCGGCTCCTGCCTGTCCTGGGGCTACAGGCTGCACAGATGCCCTCAGCCAGAGCCCAGTGAGGGGCAGGGGCCCCAGGCCCTCTTGTCCTGTGGCAGCCCCTCTGAATGCCCACCTGTGCTGAATTCACCAGGGTCCTGTCCCCAGCAGGTTCAGATTCCAGGAGGGGGACAGACAAGGAGTCAAGATGCTGTGAACCCAGAGTGATTAGCCTGAGTTAGAAGGATTCCCGGGGTGCTGTGGGAATAGCACCTCATAGCCTGCCTGAGGATCAGGGAGGGCTTCCTGGAGGAGGTGGTACCAGAAGCAGGTCCCCAGTCTCTACACCACCATCCCCTCTCCTCTAACACGGGGGTCTCTGAGCCAGGTCACGTCCCTGCCCCTGCTCTGGAGTCTTCCCCAAGTCCTGGCTCTGCTCAGGACTGCTCTTTGGCCAGGCCTGTCAGCATCCCGCCTGTCTGTCTGACCATGTCCCCCACCCTCCCTTCCCCAGGTTAGGCCAAAGACTCTGATCCCAGACAGCCTCCCCGTCACCCCGGGCCGGGACCGGCCACCTAAGCAGCCCCCAACGTTCCAGAAGGCCACCGTGGTCAGTATCAAGAACCCCAGCCCCGCGCTCCCCACCGCCAACAACACCGTGAGCCATGTGCCAGCGCCCAGCAGCCAGCCGCGGGCCCTGCCCGAGCCCGCCGCCGTCAGCTCTCCTCTGAGCGGCGCCGGGGTGGCCTACGCCATCATCTCCACCGCCCCCAGCAATGCCGCCGCCATGGCCCCCAGCACCGCCGTGTCCATGGTCAGTGACAGCGTCAAAGTCCAGCCCCTCCTCATCAGCGCCGACAACAAGGTGAGGGAGGGCAGGCTCCCCGCGGGGCCAGGTGAAGGGGGGCTGGGCAGCGTGAGTGACCGGATGGCGGAATGATCGAGTGGCCAAGTGAATGGATGCAGTGAGGGCAGAGGAGTGAATGAACAGTGAGACTGAATGAATCAGTAAGGGAGCGGATGGGGGTGGGGTTATAAATGAATGAATGAGTCGGTGGTAGGATAAATGGTGTATGAAAGAGGGATCAAGTGAATGAATCGGTGTGGGAAGAAGGTGGGGTGCAAAGGGAGTGAATACGTGAGTGGAAGACTATGTGGCTAGGGACTTTCCAGACGGTCCAGGGGTTGAGACTCCTTGACTCTACTGCAGGGGGCACGGGTTCGATCCCTGGTCAGAATCTAAGATCCCGCATGCCTTGCAGTGTGCACCCCCTCCCAAAAAAAGGAAAAAAAAGACCGTGTTGCTGAATGAATCAATACCCGTGGGAAAAGAATAACGCCTCGATGATGAAGTGTTTCATTCATAAGAATAATTAACTAGCTAATAAAATGTGTGGCCGAGTGGGTGGCTGGAAGAGAGTCCCTGCTAATGCAGGGAGGGAGTTGAGGACTTTTCAGGCCCTGGTTGCCTCCTCTGTGATTCCCCCCTCCTCATTCCTCTATGATCCCGCAATTCCAGGCCGCGTGCCCGAAGAGGGCGGACACACTTGGCCCCGGTTCTGCGGCCCTGCCCGTGGGAGCCCCTCCAGCTCCCCCTCACCCCTCCACCCTGTAGGCTCCCCCCTCACCCCTCCACCCCGAAGTCCTTGCTCGTGGGGCCCCTCCAGCTCCCCCTCACCCCTCCACCCCGTAGTCCTTGCCCGTGGGGCCCCTCCAGCTACACCTCACCCCTCCACCCCATAGTCCCCGCCTGTGGGGCCCCTCCAGCCCCCCCGTCACCCCTCCACCCTGTAGTCCCTGCCCGTGGGGCCCCTCCGGCCCCCCCACCCTTCCACCCCGTAGTCTCTGCCCGTGGGTCCCCTCCATCCCCATCACCCCTCCACCCTGTAGTCCCTGCCCGTGGGGCCCCTCCGGACCCCCTCACCCCTCCACCCCATCTTCCAGGTCATCATCATTCAGTCTCAAGTGCAGCCACAGCCCGAGAACACCACAGAGTCGCGGGCGCCCACGGAGGAGCCGAATCGGGGGGCTCAGGCCAGCAACAAGAGGAAGGAAGAGCGGCCCTCGAGCCAGGAGAACCCCGAGGTGGGTGGCGGTGATGTAGGGGCCGCTGTAGGACATGCCCCACATGGGCTAGGGTGGAGACCGGGCCCGTGAGCCCAGATCCCGCTGTTGTGTGTCCCAGACTTGCCGGCTAAGGGGCTGTGTGGGGCAGTGCTGAGCTCTGACCCTGGCCCAGTCTGCCTGGCTTGCCCTCCCAGTGCCGTGGGGGGAGGGCATCACGTCTGCTTCCTCGTCTGTGAGATGGGAGGGTGAGTCTGCCTTCCCAGCAGCGTTGTTGGGAGGATCCCACAGTCTGTGTCCGCTGGGGTCCCGAAAGCGTGCCTGGGCGCTGCTGGCTGTTACTCCGCACCCCGAGCCCGGCTGTCCCCCCATCCCCTCCCCCTGTCCTCAGGACCCCCGGTCCAGGGACAGCCCTGCTCTTGGCAGCACGTGACCCTGAAGCAGTCCTGCTCCTCCCTCCACCCCACTGTTCCTGAATGACTGAAGGCAGCCCAGGAGGACCCTGCAGGACCTAAAAGTCAGCTGTTTACTGAACTTTTGGTCACAGCAGATGGTGTCCTTGTGTTCCTGCCGGCATCCTCAGCTGTCCTGGGCCAAAATCACCCCCTCTGGGCCTTTTTCCCTGTGACTGCCCCTACCTGGCCCCGGTTCCTCTCCCTACTGACTGTTTTGTCTTACAAGATCACCTTCAGAAACCATCTCCTCCAGGCAGCCTTCCCTGACCGCCTACCACCAACAGATCCCCCTGGGCTCCTCCAGCTCCTGTTGAGTCTTTTTATCAGAGCTCTCTCATCTAAAGAAGTCATTCATCCATTCATCCAGTCACTTATTTGCCAATCACATCTCAGCCTTTGCTGCAGGCCAGGCTCTGGGCTGAGGATGGGGACAGTGAGACTGGGCAGGTGTAGTTAGTCCAGGCTCGACGACGCTCACTCCTACCGCCAGACACAGGCATGGCCATTTGGACTTGAACCTGGGTTAGAACAAATGGCAGGTGTTGTCAGAGAATTACAAATTCTGAGCTGTGGGAGATCCAGGGAGAAGGAGGGCTTCCAGGTGGTGCTAGTGGTAAAAAGCCCGCCTGCCAATGCATGAGAAATCAAGAACTGCGGGTGTGATCCCTGGGTCAGGAAGATCTCCTGGAGGAGGGCACGGCAACCCACTCCAGTATTCTTGCGTGGAGAATCCCATGGACAGAGGAGCCTGGCGGGCTACAGTCTGTGGGATCGCAAAGAGTCAGACACGACCGAAGCGACTTAACACACAGGAGAGGGAGAAGGCCTTGGAGGGGAGGGGTGTGACCACGGAGATGGGAACACAGATGGTTTCAGGAGAAGGACGAGTGGCATGTCAGCTGGAGGACACTGCCTAGGCAGTCACGCAGACATGGGGAGAGGACTCAGCACACCTGGAAAATCAGCTGGTCTCTTTGGACCCTGGGTAGCACGTGTGGGTGAGAATTTCTAGATGTTGTTCTTCAGTCACTCAGTTGTGTCCGACTCTTTGTGACCCCATGGACTGCAGCACGCCAGGCTTCCCTGTCCTTCACCATCTCCTGGAGTTTGCTCAAACTCGTCCACTGAGTCAATGATGCTACTGAGAACTTCTCAACATGGGGTTAAAGATGGACGTCGGAGGCTGATTCTGGAAGACCTGGATGCAGGTGGCCAAGGAGGAACTCCATTCCTTGGGTAGTAGGGAGCCATGGAATGTCTTTGAGCAGGAGAGTGACTTGGTTATTGCCCTTTGACACATCCAGAAAGCCTGCTGGGAATTGGTAGAGTGGACTACTCACCAAGGTTGAGATGCAGCTAGTCTGCTCTGTGGCTTCAGGCCCAATCTTGTCTCCAGAGAGCAGTCCATTGTATTTGGTGGTAATGAATGAGCACCCACTGTATGCGAGGTGGGGCTGAGGGGCCAGCTCACAGCTCAAGCTCCCATGAGCACCCTTCTGTCCTCCGATGGGGTTCTCTGCACCCTTAATATTCAGGAAGGTTCTCTGGGTGGCTTTTCTTTGTTCTTTCAAAGTATATCTTAGTCAATTATTGTGCATTTATACAATTAGTATAATTACATCTAACTACATAATTAGCGTAAATACGTGTAATGACTTAAATAGAACTTGCAATTACAACACGTCCTGGTGTAAAAATCCTTATTAAAGTTGCTTTTAGAAGAAGGCTGGGAGCTGTTGTGTTGCATAGACGCAGGCTTCCCAGTGGCCTTTGAACCTGTTTGTGAAGAACCTAAGTCAACAGTGCTGGAGGCCAGAGCAGCAGCTGCCCCAGAAATGTGCCCAGATGCACCAGTCTCGGACTCGGAGGGCCGGGGGTGGGCGTGGATTGGGGCTAAAGAGACACCGACCGGCTGGTGAGGCTCAGCTGTGTGGTGGCTTCCGGGGCAGTGGCTGTTGAGGTACCAGTGTCTGTACACCCGCACACACACTTTCTTTGGAGCCCACGGCTGCCTGTGAGATGAGCTGGGCTCGGGAACACGACGCAACAGCACCCTCACAAGGCATCAAAGGGACCTGGGGCAGTAACACCCCGCTTCCCTGCTGAGCGACCCTCCACCACTAACTGCACTTCCTCCCCTGCTCGCCCGCATCCTCCCAGCTGCTCTGCGAAGTGGATGGGGCAGAAATGACAGCGTTCACTGTACAGACGAGGAGACGGGCTCAGAGAGGTCGGCGTGTCCACGGTCACTGGGCTGTGCACTCAGCCGGGACAGACCCTGGACGCCTGGCTCCTGCCCCAGGCTCGGCGGATTCCATCCTGTCCTAAAGTCCCTGGCTTCTTCAGGACAGAGCCTGGCCTTTTCTGTGCTATTCGTTTCCCTGGCCTCGAGCAGCATCTGACCAAGCTGGTCACTCTCAGATTAGTCTCTCACATTAGTTTGAGGCACTCTCACATTAGTGCCTCATGGAATGGCAGCTAGAGTAGGAGTCCTGGCCCCATTCCAGCCTGGCCCCAGCCCTGGCCACAGCCCCAGCCCTAGACATAGCCCCAGCCCTGGCCACACCCCCAGCCCCAGCCCAGGCCACACCCCAGGTCACACCCCCAGCCCCAGCCGCAGCCACACCCCCAGCCCCAGCCGCAGCCACACCCCCAGCCACAGCCGCAGCCACACCCCCAGCCACAGCCTAGGCCACCCCACCGGCCACAGCCTAGGCCACACCCCCAGCCACAGCCTAGGCCACACCCCCAGCCACAGCCTAGGCTACACCCCCAGCCACAGCCTAGGCCACACCCCCAGCCACAGCCCAGGCCACACCCCCAGCCACAGCTGGGCCACCTGTCTGGGCAAGACCCAAGCAGGCAGATGCTCCTTCCCTCTCTGCCACCCCTGCTGCCACTGCCCTCGTCCCTGCCTCCCCTCTACCCAGGCTCCCAGCCCCTAAATGGTTCCTCTCTGCAGCTAGAAGGATCTTTCTACAATTCACCAGAAATAACCAAGTCACCACCCCTTGTTTTTAAAAATGTTCTTCAGCTTTATCGAGATGTAATTGGCATATAACCTTGTGTGAGTTTAAGGTGCACAACATAGTGATTTGAGATACGTATATATTGCAACAGGAGCACCACAGGAATCGCAGTTGGTGTGTCCATTGTTATCCATTGTTACCTCCATGGTTATTTATTTTTGTGTGATGAACACTTACTTTTCAAATCCACTCTCAGCAGCCTTCACATTTACAGTATGGTACTGTTGGCTCTAGTCACAATGCTGTACATTACTTATCATACAACTGGAAATTTGTAGTTTGTGATTACTGTCACAGCCCAGAGGAGCTAAGGAGACAGGATGACTCATGTCTTGTGGGATCCTGGAACAGCAAAAGAGCATTAGATAAAAAACTAAGGAAACCCCCAAATAGAAAAGCTGGGTTAACCTTTCTCTTGCCTTCCCTCAGAAAATCGCCTTCATGGTGGCGCTGGGCCTGGTGACGACAGAGCACTTGGAAGGTGAGGACCCTCGGTGGGGCTGGGCCTGGCTGCTGGGTGGGTGGGTCAGGTCTGACTTGGCATCAGACAGAAGCAGTGGGTCTCAGATTCTCGGTCAGATGTGACCCACCTTCTGCGAGGTCGGTGCTGAGTGCCTGGTTGTCATCACTGAGACCAAGGAGCCCACCCGCTCTCCCGGCTTGACTCTGCACAGAACCCTGTGTGTCAGTGGAGGGACTTTGTGGGTTCTCTGCCCCCCAGTTGGAGGCAGCACCGTGAAGTGATAAGATCGGGGTGCCCAACTCTGCCATGACTGACAGCTCAAGCTTGGGCAAGTCACCCAGCTCCTCTGGGCCTTAGTTTCTCCATCTATAAAATGGAATAATAGCCAACTCTTCCTCCTGGGATTGTTGGATAGAACCAAGAGGAGCAGCAGCCACCTTCCCTTCTGTCAAGTTGGCCTGTGGACTCATGTCCGCCCCCAGACCGGTCGGTGGAAACCAGCACGTTGAATAGACAGATCATCGTGACACTGTGGGTGCCGTTTGACTTTACCAATGAGAGCAATTGCAGATTAGCTCTGTGCATCGTCATGGAATCTCAGGGCGGAGCCTGGTGGGCTGCAGTCCATTGGGTCGCTAAGAGTCGGACACGACTGAGCGACTTCACTTTCACTTTTCACTTTCATGCATTGGAGAAGGAAATGGCAACCCACTCCAGTGTTCTTGCCTGGAGAATCCCAGGGACGGCGGAGCCTGGTGGGCTGCGGTCTATGGGGTTGCACAGAGTCGGAAACGACTGAAGCGACTTAGCAGCAGCAGCAGCAGAAAGCATAAAGCCAACCGTCTTGTGGCACGTGTGGGGAAGTGGAGGCCAGAGACATTGATTCACTTGCTCAAGGTCACATAGCTAGTCACTATCAGGCCCAGGATGGCATCCGTGTCTCCTGACTCATGACCCAGAGTGTTTTTCCATGATTCCGGCCTCACTGCTAAAGACATTTTATAAAGTGAGAACACCCCTGCACCTCAGGGAGACCTGGAATTAGGAAGGAAAGCTAGATTGCTCTTCCTCCTTAAAATTGAGGGACAGGAGGGAGTGAATTGAATACCCCAGTGCCCGAGGCACTGACCAGCTCTCATCTCAGGTGAAGGTCATCTCCAGGACAGCACTGAAGCCAGGGGAGGGAAGGGCCTTGACCAGACCACCCTATGCACGGCCGAGTCAAACGTGCCCTGGAGGTGGGTCCAGGCCTTTCCACGGCCACCTCCCCTTGCGTTCCCTGGGTCTGACTTGGTCTCTGGCAGCAGCTGGGGTGTAGGTGGTGGGAAGGGACAGGGGCGTGGTCCAGCCACTCAGATACCCTGCCACATGGCCCTGACCCCCGTGGGGATGTCCCATGCAAGGACCCCTCCTCTCATGGCCCCCCTGCCTTCTTGGAAGGAGTTCTGTTCATGTCTGAATCCTCCTGCTTGAACTTGAGTGTAGGGAATCTGGCTGTGCATGGCGGCCTTTGAGAGCCATTTCTGCTCTGTCTTTGGAGCCGTGGAGGCAGCCTGGGATGGTGGAACTGGCCCAAACAGTCATGTCAGAAGTCCGGTGTTCAAGTCTTGGCCATGCTGCTTGGAGCTGGGCGACCTTGGGCCAACTTCTTCCCCACTTGGAACCTCAGTTTCTTCATCTATGACTTGAGGAAAACCACTTCCTCGGACTTGGACTTCGCAGGGTTGTCATGGCAACTGAGCTAAAAGCACTCTGCGAATCCATTTGCGATTATTATAATTTGTATAAACAGTTCTCATTTTGCAAACTCTGCTCCCTCCTGCCCATGATACCCAAATATTTTTTTATTTGTGTTTATTTGGATCCTAACTTCTGCACAGGGTCTGAGGTGCCTTACGGGAAACACAAATAATATTGGGACAGTTTTAAAGGAGAAATCAGATCCGAGAAACAGAGACTAGGATATAATGTCAAAACAGCTACAGATGGAGAGACAGGGACCACCTGGCAGTCAAAGCAAAAGGGAGAAAGAAAAGGAGGGAAAACCCAGTTCTCGAACTGCAGGAGGCTCGCCCCGCCAGGCCCCGTAGGGAGGACTGTGTTTGTTGTCGTGAGGGCCGGGCTGCCTGAGCAGGGCGGGCACCTGCCTTCCCAGGAGCCCTCAGCCTTACTCTGAAGCTCAGTCTGGCCGCAGTCTGACCATCAGGCACCAGCTGTCCTAAGGTCCCAAGAGAGGCGTCCCCAGGCTGGAGGATGGCACTTGGGGCCGTGCTGAGAGCAGGTGCCTGGACTCTGGGTATCCCCCACCCTCCGCCCAGTTGGTCCTTCACCCTGAGGCCAGCAGCTGTGTCCTGCCTCAGAGCGAACGACGCCGGGGCCCCCGGCCCACTCAGGGCCACTCTGCGGCCAGATGCTGGGCAGAGGGGCTGCGGTGCAGGAGGCAGTGCCCAGGGTTTGTAGAGGATGAGTCCAGGGCTCCCAGGGCAGGAAGATTCCTGTAACCTCTGCATCTGGGCCTTTCCAGAGATCCAGAGCAAACGCCAGGAGCGAAAGCGGAGAAGCACAGCCAACCCTGCCTACAGCGGCCTCCTGGAGACAGAGGTGAGGGGCCCGCCATCCGCACACGGGGTGAGGGGTGGGGGAGGCTCCGCGGGGCCGGCCTCCTCACCTGCCCCTCCTGATTAGAGCTCAGGGCGTGACAGTAAACAGCCCTGACCTCCTGGGTTCAGAATCTGGTGAGGCAGAGGACCGCCATGTCAGCGGGTTCTCAGGCGGGCTGCCCCGGGGCTGGGGCTGGATGCAGGTCGCAGCCGGCTCCCTGCTTCCTCATCCCGGTGATCCGGCATGAGGGCTGGTCGCAGGCAGTGCTGGGCCCTGGTCCTCCTGGGACCCATCGGGCTCAGCCCTAGCTCCTGACTCAAGAGAAGCCACAGAGAAGAGGGCCTGGGAGGGGCTGGGCCAAGCGAGGCTGGGGAGAGAGTTGGCTGGAGGAGGAGAGGGAGTGGCCGTGACTTCAGTGATTTCCTTCTGGGTGGAGACACGAGGCCAGCAAGGAGAGAGACCTGGCCTGGCGTGCCCACCTTCCCCTCCCCCTAACCCCCTGAGCCCCAGTTCCTTTCACGTAGCGGCACCCCAGCTCTAGACTGCTTCTTAATGGTGGGCAGTGCACACTCCCCTCAGATAGCCGAAACTGGTCAAATAGGGTGTGACAGTTAACTCCAAGGGAGGGAATGCCCCCTTCATCCAAATCCCATCCAACACACTCCCCACCCCCAAGGCGAGGTCGGCTGCAGCCCTACTATGGGGTGATGAGGGTCCCTGAACGCCAGTCAGTGATGCCGTTTAAGGGCAGCCCAGGGAGTACCCAGCCCCTCCCAGCATTACGTTCCCAGGGAGGAACTGAATCCAGAATGGGATTGCCTTGCCCGTGCACATCAGAGTTCAGAATTCTCGGCTTGAATCCAGATGTCATCTCCCAGAAGCCAGGTCTGCCGGGGCTGCAGATGCTCTGGGCTTTCCTGTGAAAAACGCCCTGGAATCTTGCCCTGAAAGGGAAGCTGTTTCATGAGGGCCCTGGAGTTGGGCAGCCCCCTGAAGGGGAGCCCCAGGCCCTGGCACGTCGCGGAGGCCAGTGAGGCCCTGCAGGGCCCAGAGGAGGACAGGCGGACGGTGCGCTGGCTTCCCCCTGGGGAGTTCTTGAGTCGGACCAGCTGTCCCACCTCTGCGGCTCACCAGTTGGACCTCACCGGGAGGGGACGCCTGCGGGTGCCCTGTGGGGAGAGCGCCCTGTGTCCCTGTCGCCGGCTCCCCAGCCCACCTGCCTGTCCTCGCTGGTACCCTCCCGACTCCCGCTCAGAGCACACGCATGTTCACACCCGCTCACTTCCCCCCTCGACTTTCTGAGCACGCTGTGCCCCATTTGTGAGAGGCACCAAGCTGTTCCTCCAGCTCCAGCCACGGAAACTGCGTGTCCTCTGTACAGAACGGGCACCGTCCCTTGGTTGTGCTCGCGATGGACGTGCCCCCTGCTCTGGGGGCCAGGCCATACCCTCATCTCCGAAGTCTGTGGCCTTGACCGGAAATGACCTGATTAGCGAATTAGGAGCTGATGCAAAGCCCTGTGACCTTAAGCCCTGACAACATGTAGTTCCATGGGTCTCTCTAGACCCTGAACACGGCCCAAACATGTTGAGAGAGACAGGTTTACAACCCGTCATTCAAGTCTACAGGCATCGTCTTGCCACAGCCAAAGCCACCTTGAACCACCAGGGTCTGAACCCACGTGGCCTGTAGTTGTAAAGCCCAGGACTAAAGTCACCTTCTGGAATGTACTGGAGACTTTTTCCATTTACACGTGATGAGCCAAGGGTCACTCTTTGTTGTCAGGTTCCTGGGCCTCATGCTAAGAAGTGGGGTTTGGGGAGCCAATCCCTAGTACACTTCGTTTCCCAACCTGAGCCCAGAAGCTGCTGAGAAAGAAGACTCAGGAGGCAGACAGATGGACGGCCAGATGTCCGCTTTGTTACTGATTTGCCCTACCTGGACACCTCTAGTCGTCCTTCCTGAATGACGCAGGCTTGCCCACGGGAGCCACGATGGCCCCATCGGGCAGAGCCTTTGCTGGCTTTTGCCCTGGCTGACCTGCCTCTCCCCTCCCCCATGCCCATGTCCCCATTTCTGCCCCTGGTCTCGGGTGTCCAGCTGGAGTCCAGAGCCCAGGGTGGGGACCCTGTCCCGGGTGAGTCCTGGGCTGGGTCTGTGTCAACCGAGGAGGGCCCCCTGTGATTCGGTTTGGTTTTCTGTCTCTGCAGAGGAAGCGGCTGGCGTCCAACTATCTCAACACACCCCTGTTCCTCACAGCAAGAGGTAAGCGCTTCTCCTGTAGGGCTGCTGTGGGGCTGGGTGGCCACACCTCACTCCGCTGGCCACCGCCCAGCTACCCAGCCTGCCCCGTCCACAGCCGCGGCCGGACAGCTGCTCTCCGTGGGCAGCGCATCATGGCTCCCTGGGCCCTCTGCACACTGCTGCCCTCATCTGTCACATGACCTCCCTGAGCCTCGGTTTGCTGGTCTGTATAAAACCGGCCCATGACAGTGCCGGCCTCTCAGAGCTGGGCCAGGGACAGCAGGGTGAACGAGGCAGCTCTGTGTAATGTCGAGTGCGGTGCACACACAGGAGCTGTTCTTCCCACTATACTATATAATTTCCAGAAATTAGGAAGAAGACTATTTTTGTGATCATTAAATTATGTGGTTTGGCCATCCCTTACCGGAATGGAAGTGGGTTATGGTTGAAAATGAGTTGTCAGTGAGCCACTTTGAGGGGTCCCTGGAACAATGTTTTCTCCACTGGACAGCTCGCTGCTGCCATGTTCCTCAGGGAGCTTAGGGGCCACGATGAACCTCTTTTTTGATGGGTTCTGGCCATGACCAGGGCAGAGATGTTTACTTCCATGATGCCCTGAGTGAGGACCCAGGAATCGGTGGGGCCTGAGATACTCCCAGCATGCCCTGAGGACCCAGGAGTCACTGGGGCCTATGTCCCTGGTGAGGACCCAAGAGTCACTGGGACCTGAGATACTCCCAGCATGCCCTGGTGAGGACCCAGGAATCGGTGGGGCCTGAGATACTCCCAGCATGCCCTGAGGACCCAGGAGTCACTGGGGCCTATGTCCCTGGTGAGGACCCAAGAGTCACTGGGACCTGAGATACTCCCAGCATGCCCCTGGTGAGGACCCAGGAGTCACTAGGGCCTGTGCTACTCCCAGCATGCCCCTGGTGAGGACCCAGGAGTCACTGGGGCCTATGTCCCTGGTGAAGACCCAGGAGTCACTAGGGCCTGTGATACTCCTAGCATGCCCAGGGTGAGGACCTAGGAGTCATTGGGGCCTGAGATACTCCCAGCATGCCCAGGGTGAGGACCCAGGAGTCACTGGGACCTGAGATACTCCCAGCATGCCCCTGGTGAGGACCCAGGAGTCACTAGGGCCTGTGCTACTCCCAGCATGCCCCTGGTGAGGACCCAGGAGTCACTGGGACCTGAGATACTCCCAGCATGCCCCTGGTGAGGATCCAGGAATCACTAGGGCCTGAAATACTCCCAGCATGCCCTGAGGACCCAGGAGTCACTGGGGCCTATGTCCCTGGTGAGGACCCAGGAGTCACTGGGACCTGAGATACTCCCAGCATGCCCCTGGTGAGGACCTAGGAGTCACTGGGGCCTGAGATACTCCCAGCATGCCCAGGGTGAGGACCCAGGAGTCACTGGGGCCTGAGATACTCCCAGCATGCCCAGGGTGAAGACCCAGGAGTCACTGGGACCTGAGATACTCCCAGCATGCCCTGAGGACCCAGGAGTCACTGGGGCCTGAGATACTCCCATCAAGCCCCTGGTGAAGACCCAGGAGTCACTGGGGCCTGTAATATTCCCTTACACCCTGGGTCTTATGGACTCTAGTCCTGATCGGTACTCCCCATGGCCACTAACATGTTCTCCGCCCTTCTTCCCTGTGCTAGCCAATGAGGACCCCTGCTGGAAGGTACGTGTCCCTTGGTCTCACACCTGGGTGGGTGGGACATGCTTTCCACAGAGTCCAGGTAGGGTCACTCCTGGCAAGGGGCCGGGGCCCCAGTGTCCTGCTGCTGTGAGATGGAGCAGAGGGCCTTGGGCTCCACCCTCAGTGCTGAGGGCTTTGTACAGCACCAGTCCACTTTCCAGCATGCCCCACAGAGTCGGGCATCACCACGGGGCTCAGCCCACAGTTCAAGCAGGAGCCCTCCGGACACAGGGACCCCTGGAGCCGTGACAGCCCACATGGAAGCAGCTGATGCTGAGTGCCAGGGGGTTGTCTGGCCTCACGGTGTGACCTTGGGCAGAGCTGGCCCTCTCTGGGCCTCATTCCCCACCTCATTAGGGACTGGACTCGGGTCTCAGGGTCCCCCCCACACACCTACATTTCCGTGACCCTGTGAAGCCCCACTCAGCTCGCACACACTACGTCCCTGCTTCCCAGGATGCTTGCTGGTCACAACCTTACTTGTGGGCACGTCTTCAGAGTTTATTCAGTGTTTTCCTTTACTCAGTTTCAGACCTGATTCTAAACTTCCAGTCCCTTCATGCCACAGTCAAGCCACTAAAAAGCAACATGTGATGACATTTCAATTAGACCGTGTTGTTTGCAGCACTAACCCTGCGGTGTCGCAAGTCCATGCCGGCGGGGGTAGCGTTTGTCCGCAGCCACTCTGTGCCTGGCCAGCCGGGGCATGGGGACAGGAGCTGCCTTGAGCCCGAGTCCTGCTACATGGAGCCCACAGGCCTGGGGGGGCCTTGGCTTTGAGGCAGGAGACCGGGATGCTCCGCCTCCTGGTTTGCAGGCCCGCGCTCACTTCATTATCCCCCATCATCAGGGCTTAGTCCTGTCTCCCAGAGCTGCTGAAAACCCTGGCAGAAGAGCTGGGTCCCAGGCAGGTCGGGGTGGCAGCTGCCTGCCCCCCGCCCCTACTCCCAGCCCGCTGACCTGCCTCCCACCGTCCCATCTCTTCCAGAACGAGATCACCCACGATGAGCTCTGTGCTGCCTGCAAGCGAGGGACCAACCTGCAGCCGTGCGGCACGTGCCCGGGGGCCTACCACCTCAGCTGCTTGGACCCGCCCCTCAAGACAGCACCCAAGGGCATGTGGGTGTGCCCCAAATGCCAGCAGAAGGTACGGGAGGCTGTGTCTGTGTGTGGGTGACCCAACCCTCACCTTCACCACCTCCCTGAACTGCAGGGCCCTCCCTCACCGGGCACAACATCTGAGGCTGCTCAAACCGTCCCTGCTTCCTGGGTCATCCCCACCGTGAGCAGAGACGGGGAGGGCCAGGCTGGGGCGGGGTGAGAGGCAGAGGTGCAAGAAGAGGGGCTGGGTAGAGAACCAGGCTTTGCAACCTCAGCACAGCTGACCTTTGGGACAGGATAATCTGTTGGGGGGTGCTGTCCTATGCCCTGTAGGGTGTTCAATGGTGTCCCTGGCCTCACCCAGTAGATGCCAATCACAGCCCCCGTCATGGCCATCTCAGACACTGCCAGTTGAGGACATGGGTATAGAGCGAGCAGAGGTGTCCCTCTGCAGCTGATTTAGCGATCCAACTTAGTGTACTAATAACACAAACCACAAAAAATAGCACCAGTTAACACATTAGAAAGTCGCTCATTCTTGTCCGACTCTTTGCGACCCCGTGGACTATATAGTCCGTGGAATTCTCCAAGTCAGGATACTGGAGTGGGTAGCTTTTCCCTTCTCCAGGGGGTCTTCCCAACCCAGGGATCAAACGCAGGTCTCCTGCATCGCAGGCAGATTCTTCACCAGCTGAGCCACCAGGGAAGCCCAGTTCTCACTGACAGCAACATGCAAATGAAAAACCATCAAATTAGCAAAAACGATAACATTCCCTTCTGGCAATGATGTGGTGAAATGAGCACTCTTAGACGTTACCTTAAAAATGTGTACACCTTTTAAACCCGGTGTCTTGCTTTTAGGAATAGAACCTACGGAACAGTTCAATATAAGTAAAGTTCTGTACAGAAGGAAGTCCCTCAGCTTTTCTTTATAAAAGATAATAAAATAGGAACAGCCTGGTTTCCCCACCAAAGAGTTAGTGAAATAGATTCCGGCACTTTACTCAGTGAGATATTATGGAGTCACTGAAAATGATTTTTTTTAACAAGGAATTTGGAATTCTTTGGGACTTGTTCACTATGTGGGGTTACGTTTTCAAAAACTAAAAATAAAATAAAAACAGGTTTTGTAGCTGCTGTTTAGTTTGATCATCAGCCATCTGACTGAGAAAAACAGGGTGCAGAATAGAAAACTTGGGTGAAAATTCTTGCAGGTGTTAATCTTGTGTGTGGCTGGGTGGTGGGAAGTTTCAGTGCTATTCTAAAAGTACATTTTTTCTATAGAATGTGTTACTTGTAAAATCATTGCGGAATCCTCTTTATTTCAATGAGGAAGCCTCTTTATTTTAGGAAACATTGAGTTCCCATCATACTGGGTTTTGTGGGGACCTGAGGAGAGGGGGGTGTGGCAGCCCAGAGAGCTCGTGCCCGTGCTCCTGTCGCCCCCGTCCCCCCGCCTCAGGTTCCTCAGCCGGAGCGTGGCGGGCCCTGGGCTGCCTGCTGGCTCAGTCCCCCATCTGCCCTCCAGGCCTTAAAGAAAGATGGAGGTGTGCCCTGGACCGGGATGCTGGCCATCGTGCACTCCTACGTCACCCACAAGACAGGTGAGACATCGGGGCAGCTGGGAAGGGGCAGAGACGCCCTTCTGTTCAACCCCGCCCTCGGACTGCTGAACTCACTTTGAGCCCAGCAGAGGCTGCTCTGATCCAAAGCTCTGAACAGAGGGAGCCTTGGACTAATCCTGCGTGCAGGGCAGTTACTGCGGAGGTGGAATTTCAGCCCCTGAGCATCCGGCAAGAGCCTGTGGCTCCTGCAGGAGGTTGTGGCCAGAGTGACCCCTAGGGATGGACCTAGGATTCTTCTTGCCTCTCCTGCTCAGCCACGGCCCAGCCCCAGCTTACCTGCCGTTCCCGGTGGGGCCTGGGACCCAGGCCCTTTCCTACTCCTTCCTCTTTCCTAGTCAAAGAAGAGGAGAAGCAGAAGCTGCTGCGGAGGGGCAGTGAGCTGCAGAGTGAGCGCCAGCAGCTGGAGGAGCGAGACCGGCGCCTGGCCTCGGCCGTGAAGGTGTGTGGGGTGGGCGGGGTCTGCCGGGGGACCACGGGATATTGCAGATCAAAGTGTTACTGTCCGGTTACTGAGGCCCCAGAAGAGGGCAGACTCACCAGCGTCGTTCAGGGAGTCAGCAGGTGGAGAGGGCAGCTCTGTGACTCAGGACACACGTAGTTATCAAGGCACGGGACATCTGGCTCTGCTCCTTCTCAGCTCTGTGACCTCAGCAAGGCCCTATCTCTGAACCTCAGTTTCTTCTTGTATAAAGGCAGCATGATGGTTTCTTCTCTGTAGCGTGGTGGCAAAAGGTGGTGATGCTGGTGGTGGTGGTGATGGTGATGATGTAGTGATGGTGGTGATGGTGGTGATGCTGGTGGTGATGATGGTGGTGATGCTGGTGGTGATGGTGATGATGTAGTGATGGTGGTGATGGTGGTGATGCTGGTGGTCATGATGGTGGTGATGGTGGTGATGGTGATGAATTTGGTGGCGATGATGGTGACAGCAGTGTCAGGCCCTGGTAAAAACTTCTTAAATGTTGTATTTCATTTAATCCTCTCAATAACTCTATGAAGAGGCCCTGTGATTGTTCCCATCTTGGCGTTTTGGACATAGTCTCAGGAAGTTGAAGTTATTTGCCCAAGCAGCAAATGATTCAAACTCTAACTTGAGGCCTCAGTGCTTAACCACTGTACTGTGATGCCATGAAACCTAAAGGGCTAGAAAAAGCCGTGAACACAGCAGGCAAGAGAAAGAGGAAAGACCTTCCCAACAAGCTCAAGGTCTTTCCCAGGGGTTGCAGCTGAGCCAGAGCAGGCTCTGAGCTTCCTCCAGCAGGAGGCGGGGACGGTGTGGTCAGCTGGGAGCCCCCCAGCCACAGGGAGCACACTCCCACATCCCTGCACACACACCAGTTCCAGCCCTGAGTCCTAAACCAACTTCTCTTGTGGATCTGACTGCCATTGGATTCCGTTTTTCGCTTCTAGCTGGTGTGTGAGGCCCTCTTCCTTTCTTTCAGCCTCTGCGAGGGAAGGGAGGGACTTTGGGAGAAGGGGCTGCCCCGGGTGGCATGCATTGCTAAATGCTGAGACCGTTCTCTCTGACACTTTCCCTGAACAGAAATGCCTGGAGCTCAAGACAAGCCTGCTGGCCCGGCAGAGGGGCACCCAGTCGTCCTTGGACCGCCTGCGGGCCCTCCTTAGACTGATGCAGGGTGATCAGATGCTCCAGGTCACCATGACGACCACCAGCCCCGCCCCACTGCTGGCAGGGCCCTGGACCAAGCCCTCAGCAGCAGCCATGCACTCTGCCCTCCAGCACCCCCAGGGGCACAACTGACCCCCACGGGACCCATCTTCACACCTGCGGAAAGTCACTGGGACCCTGCTTGCAAGACCTGCGGGTTCTGTCAGCCTTAATTCATACACACTATGAATTTCAGTCAAACCTAAAACCAGACAGAGACAGGAAAGAAGGGAGGAGGAGCTGAATGAGAGTCCCAGAGCCAGGACTCTGGGGATGGAGTCCTGCCTGCTTCCGGTCAGACAGGACGTCCGGAGTCCAGCTCGGGGTGCAGAGTCAGCTCCCCACTGCTGGGGGGCTTGTCCAGGCCTCGGGTTTCTGGGCACAGCTGTCTCCTCGGCCTCGAGTCAGCCCCGCGCCCGACAGAAGGGCCGAGGCGCCCTACGTGCTTGTGGGAGGGGAGCCGAGGTCACGACGTAGCTGAGTAGTAGAGCTAGTTGGAGCGAGAGGTGGGTAGCAAACCTAGGTAGACTCCGCCGCCCGCCTGCCCGCCCTCACGGGGCCACCAGGCGCGCCAGGCCTTCCAGACGCCCGGCCCCCATCATCAGTGTTACTAGCGTTGAGAATCGCAGCTAACTTGAAGGACGCTCCCGAGGGTCGGACGCTGCTGTCGGCCGGGCCTCTGTCTGGCCCCTGGCCTCGGGGGTACCTTCGCTGCACGCCTCCTCCCCGCCTCTGCTGACTTTCTGGGTTCATCTTGCCCTCGGTGGCTTTTTATCACGGAGTTTCTGGGCGAGATGGAGCCGCAGCCATGCTGGGGAGGCGTTTGGCAGGTTTTCCACCTGGGGTTGAATCGTTCAACTTAACGACCGAAGCCTTTTCTTTTCTCCTTTCGAAGAGCCGATAAGATATCCCATTCCTCTTTTCTTGCCAGTACAGACACTATGCCAAAAAAATAACTTTACATTTTTGTATGGCGTTTTTATTGTGAGATAATTTAATGTGAAGGGGACTTGGTGACTTTGCTTCCCGCTCACCAGGGTCTCCGCTGCCAGGGATGAACAGGAGCCCCCTCAGGCGGAGGGGGAGGCTGCCAAACCAGAGGGGCCCAGAGCGGCTTTTAAGAAGTGGGGGGAGGGGGGAGGGAGAGACCAGTGGCCTCGGGAGACTGGGGGGGTCCCTCTTCTTGCAGTCGCCCCAAAAGCGGAGGGAGGGCGCCCGCCGTCGTCAAAGGGCTCCTGTGTCTGGGGTGGGCTGTGCAGGCTTGTCAAGCCTTGCGGCTTCTCCAGTCCCCGAGGGACTTAGAACTTAGCACAACAGGATGAGCATCTGGGAGCCACGGGGCTCCCACCCCCAGCATATCACACGGTGCCGATCGCAGTGCACACGTGTGCGTGCGCACACGTGGCCCCAGACACGCACACACGCACGCATATGCCGGGTGCGCAGCAAGGAGGCTGGCCGGCGCCCCACACAGCCCGCCAACGGTCCCTCCTGTCATTTCCACGACTCCGGGAGAAACTGTGCTGTATGATACAGATCTATTTTGATACACTTAACACTGGGCTGAACAAGATTTTTATATTCTTTTATTGATGAACAAAGTGAACTGTGAGACACACGTCTTATATATTGGTTACTCGAGATGCCAATTATGCATTACCGCGTGGCTTGCGATGTAAACGTTTTCAGGTTCCTTTCCTTTTTTTTTTTTTTCCAGTTGGTTGGTTTTTCTTCTCGGATGGATTGAATTATGTTTTTGAAAAAATTGTTAATGGGAGGATGTGAAAGGTTGGACCCGGGAGGAGTAGCTGCCGATGTGTCTTGAGACTTAGCTTTTTTTGGACAGGGAGGGCCGTCCGATGGCTAGTGAGGATAGAGAAGCAGTGTTTGTCTTGAATACGCCGATGTAGTTTCCTTCTGTACGATGCATTAAACTCGATGGATGGTTTCAGAGCCCTGTGGTTTGTTTCCTTGCCTTCAACAGAGAGGCCTCGGGGAGCACGGGGTCGGGGGGCAGGGAGATGGGGATTGGAGGGGGTAAAGGTCAGAGTCCTGCCCTCATCCCACCTCAAGGGAAGGAAGGAAGAAAGAACCCTGGGCGGGGCTACCACGCACAGATCCCCCAACCCCGGGTGGGTGCAGGCACCCCTTTTAGGGCCAGGATTGACAATCATAAGTAACAGAAGCCCAGAGCAGGCTCCGTGCGGAGCCAGGGGCCACATGCACACTGTTCCCTCCCTCCTCCCCCTCCTCCTCCTCTCAGGATCCACAGGACCCCTGTCTCTGCCTCCTGGGCAGCATGGCCCCAGGGTCCCACAACCGCCCCAGGTCTTAGTCACACTGGGAAGCCAGACCGCCTGCATCCTTGCTCCAGATGTGATGTAGAGGACTCTGGTTGGTCCAGCTGGGTGAGGAGCCCATCGACGGACAGTCAGCTGTGGCCAGAGAATGGGATGGAGGACAAAGTGACTGTCTGCTGGAGTTCCCAGCGGGGTCTGCTGCAGCCAGCGCCTCCTGCTCCCCGCCCCCACCCGCTCCCCTGCTCGGGCTGACCGGTCAGACCGCGTTGGCTCTGCTTTTGGGCAATCACTGAACACTGCGGGTGGGTCCGTGTGTGTGTGGCCCCCACTCGTGCGTTCCCATGGGCCTCGTCCCACCTCCAGGCTTTCCATGTGTCTGTGCTGGGATCTCCCCAGTGGTCACACATAAACTGTGTCATCCTACTTCTGAATCAGATCACATTCACAGATACTGGGGGGCTAGGGACTTCAGTGTCTTTTGTGGGGGACACAACCCATAACAGACACCTTCCACAGGTATTCTGAGATCTGCTTCTTGGAGGTTTCTCCCTTCAGGACCACCCAGGGCTGCCCCCCTGGCTTCATCTACCCCCGCACAGCCCATGTAGTGACGTCGTGCCCAAGACCCCGTTCCCTGACGGCCAACTGTGTGCCCACCCCACCTGCCTCCTTCCTGGGACCTGCTCTGACACGTCAGCCCCTCCCAGGGGACTTGAAGCACCAGGACCTAAAGGGAGACACACTCAGGTCACACGGCCAGCAGGTGGCTTTATCCCAGTCCATGGTTCCTGGACACTCTGCCTCTCTGGACGCTAGACACTTGGTCACATGGGGCCCGTGTGGATGGCTGGAAGCCGCCCCAACCTAGTCGCAGGCACGTGCACTCTGGACCTGGCTAGCTGGCCAGTCGGGGGCTGCAGATGGTGACCTGGCCCCCAGGTGACTCTACTGAGTGTGAGGGGACAGATGAAGGGGCACAGGCTGGCCAAGCGTCCCTGACCACACGCTGCCCCTCCCCGCACTTTCAGCCCAGACTGCGGGTCCCATGGTGGTGGGCAGCACTCCTTAAACTAGACTCTGCTGTGCCCCCACCCATCTCCCAGACCCCCTGGGGCTCCCCGAGAACAGCGCCTGCAGGGTCTGGTGAAGCTACTCGGGGGTTCCTGGTCCCCACCTCGATGTCCTGCCCTCCCCTGTGCAGCAGCTCAAGGTGTGGCTGGGGGCTCCCCAGGTACACCCCAGGGAGAAGTCTGAGCAGGAGGTGGCTGCAACCTGAGACTGTGAGACCACCCTGCTGGGCCACCCCAGCCTCAGCCTGTCCTGCTTCGGGTGGCTGCTGCTCACCGTACCCCCACCTCCTGCCTCTGGTCCCCCGGGAGGACCCCACACCAGGCCGCAGAGAGAGCTAGGTGCTGGCCGTGGGTTCTGCTACCCTCACCGGCTACCTCTTGTTTGGCGAGGCCCCAGCACCCACTCCAAGAATTCCTGGTTTTGACTCCCACCTACCCACAGGCAGCTCTGATCGGGTCCCTGTTGTCATCAGGTGGCAGAGACCCACTGCTTCCAGTAGCATCAGGCAGGTCCCTGCGGGATTGGGAAGCCAGGCGGGGGAAGGCTGGCCCCAGGAGGGTGTGTGTGGCGGTGCTTCCACCCCCAGCTTCCCCCACTCCCCGGGGTTAAGTCAGGAGGAGGGGTCCCCACGACCTCCACTGCTGGGCTCCTTGAGGTGGAGGCATTGCCCAGAAAGCGGGGCGGGGGGCAGGGGCAGCCTGGGGTGGGCCACCTCTAGGAGCATGGCACTGGTGTCAGAGCAGCTCACATCAGCCCCAGAGAATCACTGTGTGCGTCACTTCCAAATCTACAGTCACTGACTTCACGTTTATTTCCTGACCTTGCTACGTGGCATGCGGGATCCTGGTTCCCCAACCAGGGATAGAACCTGCACCCTCTGCAGAGGAAGCACAGAGTTCTAACCACTGGACTGCCAGGGAAGTTCCTCAAAAAAATAATAGAAGTTCCTGTATTATCATCTCCATTCTCCTGTTAAACATCACCAATGGGCTTCTTTTTCTTTTCTGTTTGTAAAAAATAGTCTTACAGAATTTCCCTGTTTTTAAAGGTTTCTATTTTTGTTCTTCAGTGTGATTTCTTCTCTTTTCATTTACTTTAAGCATATTTTCCTTTATGAACTCAAGGGTGTGTATAATAGCTGCTCTGTATGGATGTGAGAGTTGGACTGTGAAGAAGGCTGAGTGCCAAAGAATTGATGCTTTTGAACTGTGGTGTTGGAGAAGACTCTTGAGAGTCCCTTGGACTGCAAGGAGATCCAACCAGTCCATTCTAAAGGAGATCAGCCCTGGGATTTCTTTGGAAGGAATGATGCTAAAGCTGAAACTCCAATACTTTGGCCACCTGATGCAAAGAGTTGACTCATTGGAAAAGTCTCTGATGCTGGGAGGGATTGGGGGCAGGAGGAGAAGGGGACGACAGAGGATGAGATGGCTGGATGGCATCACTGACTCAATGGACATGAGTCTGAGTGAACTCCAGGAGTTGGTGATGGACAGGGAGGCCTGGCGTGCTGCAATTCATGGGGTCGCAAAGAGTTGGACATGACTGAGTGACTGAACTAAACTGAACTGAACATCCTTGACTGCTATTTTCAACACCTGCATTATTTTAAGGTTGGTCTCCATTGATTGTTTTTCAAGGTGGTGCTAGTGGTAAAGAACCCACCTGCCAATGCAGGAGACATAAGAGACATGGGTTCGATCCCTGGGTCAGAAGATCCCCTGGAAGAGGGTATGGCGACCCACTCAGGCATTCTTGCCTGGAGAATCCCATGAACAGAGGAGACTGGCGGGCTACAGTTCATGGGGTCACAAAGAGTCAGACATGATTGAAGTGACTCACCCCACACACATCATTGATTATTTTAGACTGGATTGCATTTTCCTGTTTCTTTGTATGATGAATAATTTTTAATTACATCTTGGATGTTGTGGATATTATGTTGTAGAGACCCTGTGTTCTGTTACAGTCCTTTGAAGAGTGCTGGCTTTTGCTTGCTTTAGCAGGCACTGAACTGGGCCCTGACTGCAAACGCTGTCAGTTGGTGGCTCAAACCCCAGTTCAGTTCTTTTATCATTAGCTGGTGTCTATCCTACATTTGTGACTCAGCGATCAGGCAGAACTTTAACCAGAGTTTAAATGGTCAAAATATAGACTATCCCTCTCTGGCTCTCTCCTGTCCAGAATTCCCTACCCACCTTCCAGTGACTGTCCCAAACTCTATCCTCTGCTCTTTAAGCCAAAAAGACTCCTGGTTCCTGTTGTCCATGTAGCCACTGTAACGGAATTGCCGACTTTGAAAGTCCCAGATCAGATTAAAGCACGTAAAGGGTAAAGGACGCTCGTCCCGGACCGTCTCTCTCCAAGCGTAGGCCTCCCTCCAGCCCGTCCTCACTCGTTCTCCAGGGCCTGCCCGTTGTTGATCTTCTGTCTGCTTACCCATGTTCTTCTGTATTTTGTCTAGCGTTTACAGATGTTGTGGAAAAGTCAAGTCCCAAGAGAGTTATTCAGCCATACTGGAAGCAGAGCACTTATTTACACTCAGAGTTCTTAGAAACACTTGTATGTATGTGTGTGTTCAGTGGCTCAGTCGTGTCCAGCTCTCTGTGACTCCATGGACTGTAGCCCGCCAGGTTCCTCTGTCCATGGAGATTTTCCAGGCAAGGATGCTGGAGTGGGTCCCCATGTCCTCTTCCTGGGGATCTTCCCGAACCAAGGATCGAACCCTTGTCTCTTGCGTCTCCTGCTTAGGCAGGTGGATTCTTTACCGCGGAGCCACCTGGGAAGCCCCTTAGAAAAACTTAGACCGAAGTAAAAGTTAAAGACCACCTTCCTACTCAATTTTTAAAAAAATTCCTTCTGGGACTTCTCTGGTGGTCTGGTGGTTAAGAATCCGCCTGCCAATGCAGGGCACACCGGTTTAATCCCTGCTCTGGGAAGATCCCACACGTGCTGCAGCTATAGAACCCCACACGCATCAGAGCCTGTGCTCGAAAACAAGAGGAGCCACCACAGTGAGAGGCCTGTGCCCCACAAGTAGAGACTAGTAGCCCCCGCTTGCCGCGACTAGAGAGAGCCTGAGCCCAGCAACAGAGACCCAGTGCAGTCAAAACTTAAATAAAATTTGAAAATGCCTTCTGGATATTGTTCCAGACGTGTAATATTTTCGATTCATAAACTATATAGGATTGGGGCGTTTTAAAGCTTTACACAAGCCATAGCACCCTGTATTTATCATCCTGCAACTTCTCCCCGTCTCCGCATAATCCTCAGAGATTCAGTCCCATGGAAACGTACAGATCCAATTCGTTCATTTTTCCTGCAGGACACTGTTCACTCTCATGAAGTAACTCTCCTTCATCTGCCTTTTCTTCTATTGATGGACACACTCAGGTCGCATCTGATTGTCTGCTCTGACGACAACCCTGCAGTAATTCTCTGTACCTCTTTTTTTGGTTTATTTCTCTCAACTCACAATTGCTGGATCAGCTTTAACTTCACCAGATTGCTAAATTGTGATTGTACCAATTTACATCTCTACCAGCAGTGTAGGAAAGTGCCAATTCCTCAAAATATTAACAATGCTTCTCCGCGGGTGGTAAAATTGTAAATGATGCTCACTGCCTTTGTTTGCACTTTCTTTCTGTCAGTGATTTTTTTTTCCCCTGAGCAATTATTTTTCTGATAACAAAACAGGAAAGCTTTTTGTTATCAAACCAACAGCAGGGATTGCCCTGCCTCTTCCACCCCGTCTATATCTGGGGAGGATCCCACTTCAGGGCCCAAATCACTCAAGCCTGGGAGCTGCCAGGACCGTCCCCTGTCTCCCACCTCTGTCCTGCACCTGCCTGAGTCCTGTTCATACTGCGGTAGCTCTAAAAAGATGTATCTGGGGACTTCCTCGGCGGTACAGCAGCTGATGCCTTGAGCTTCCAATGCCAGGGGCCCCAGTTCGATCCTTGGTCAGGGAATTAGATCCCACAAGCCATAACGAAGAGTTCCCATGCTACAACTAAAGCTCCCACTTGCTACAATTAAGACCCAGCACAGCCAAATAAATAAAAATGGAAAAATAAAAATAAGTAAATAAATGTTTTAAGGTATTGGAAGAAAAAATATAAATGAAAAATAATTTAAAAAATAAAAAAAGGCATATTTTGTGCTTTTATTTGCTTTTCTCCCCAGCTCTTCTGCAAGCCCCATGAAGGCAGGAAGTGTACCCCCCCTCACCACCCAACCTCTATAATTGTGAGACTGTTACTCCTCGCACAAAACAGATGCTGCAAAGCACACAGAGACCTGCAGAGTGGAGATTGTTTTTCCCATTATGCAAACGAGAAAAAGCTCCAAGAACTTACCCCAGCCACACTCCCACGTGGAGGACAGAAACCCAAGTTGAGCCTCCTCACTTTGAACTCCCCTTGCTGGGCAACATGACACACCTAGGGGTCAAAGGTCTGTGAGTCTGACCTGTATGAGAATCAGGGAACCCAGTGCCTGCTCCCCGCTGATGGCAGCCCCCCATTGCTGGGCTCCTTGGAATGGACCAGCTACTTGCTCTGCCTACAGACGCTTCTACTCTGGGCAGGATTCATTAATTCCTGATAGATGTCAGCTACAAGTCCTGGGCAGCCTGCCTAATCTCTGGAGTCACTTAAAATCTCTGTCATTTCTACAAAAGTGAATGTTTGGGCAATTCATCTCACACGTCCGCGTCAATAGAGACACTCTGGAGCCCTCGTTCCGGCATCATGTCTCATTGTTTCAGGGTGATTCGTGCCGCGTGGGTCTCCAACACATTATCGCCATAATTGTTTTCTCTTGCCGTGGAAACGGTGCTCTGATACAAGGGAAGGTGACAGGACCACGCAGCGCTGGCGCTGGGATTCCACGATTATCGCCTGTGAAAGGGAGGCTGCTATCAAAGCGGCCACGGGAGAGCGTCTCGGGGCCACCTCTCGGCGTCAGAAAATTTGAAACATATATTTCACAACTGCGCTCCGCACAGTAAACCTTCCTGCATAATGCATGAGATTTGATTTAATGTCGCCGTTAATTCTGGTGTTCACAGTGGTGTGCTCTTAAGGGAGCCATCATTTTTTTTATTTCAGACTTTTTTTTCTTTTCCTGGCAGCACAACTCTGAGGCCGTTTTCGGGTTGTTCCGAACTGTTTGAGAACAAGACGCCTTCCTGGGGGCGAGGGGCACAGATGCCAGCTGCGCTTCCAGAGGCCGGGGGGCCCGTGGTGGGTTTGCCTCGGGCTCCGAACTGAACACTTCGGGGGCGGGGGAGCCCACTCAGGCTGGTCCAAGCCCCATCCCCCACACACCCCCGGCCTGACTGCGGTTGGCTAGATCTGGAAGGTCGTGTTTTAAAAAAAAGAAAAAAAGGATGTACGAGAAAAGAAACAGAGCTTTGTAGGGGAATAGAAAAGAAACAATACTTTTCAAGTTGTCCAAGAGCATCGTTCTGGCTGCGCTTGGCTGTGAGAGAGGCAAAGCTGGAAGATGGATAAAGAAGGATGGAGAGAAAGAAGAGAAGGTGAAAGTCGCTCAGTCGTGTCTGACTCTTTGCGACCCCAGAGACTGTATGTAGCCCACCAGGCTCTGTCCATGGGACTCTCCAGGGAAGAGTACCGGAGTGGGTAGCCATTTCCTCCTCCAGGGGATCTGCCCAACCCAGGGATCGAACCCGAGTCTCCCGCATTGCAGGCAGACGCTTTACCATCTGAGCCACAATTGAGTGGGGGGCCAGACCAGAACCAGGAGGGGGGATGTGGAGAGACAGGTGAGAAAGAGGGGGCTAGGAGGAGACAGGCTATGCTGCTCAGATCAGCAGGCCCTGGGGTGCTCCTGGAGCCCAGGACACAGGACTGGACCTGGAGCCATGAGGACACAGGTTGCGGCCGCCCAGCTCGGGGAGGCTGGCATGGAGCGAGCACAGGCTGCAGCCTCTGGAGTCCATCCCGAGCGGAAGGCCGCTGGGCTCGGAAGGCCTGAACTCCCGTGGCTTTTGTGAACATTCGCCATCTACTTAGGGTGACTGCAGCTGCTGAAGAGGTGTGCCCAGGGCTGGGTGGGGGTGGGGAGGAGCGTGGACAGCCACCTGGGTGACCCAGAGCTGTTTTAAGCCCAAAGATGTAGATGATTCTGGTCCAACCAGGAAGTGTCCAAAATAGAGTTTGGCAGTAGACAAACCTTTTTTCTCTCCAGTTTTACTGAGAACTAATTGATATACATCACGAAGCTTTTTTTCTTTTTCTTTTTTAAATTTCATTTTTAACTAGAAGATAATTGTGTGTAAATGTCGCTTAGTCGTGTCCGACCCTTTGCAACCCCATGGACTGTACGGTCCATGGAATTCTCCAGGCCAGAATACTGGAGTGGGTAGCCTCTCCCTTCTCCAGGGGAACTTCCCAACCCAGGGATCGCACCCAGGTCTCTCGCGTTGCAGGCGGATTCTTTACCAGCTGAGTCACAAGGGAAGCCCTTGAGGATAATTACTTCACAATATTGTGATGATTTTTGCCATACATCAGCAGGAATCGGCCACAGGTATACATATGTCCCCTCCCTCTTGAACCCCCCTCCCACCCACTGGGTAAGTTTAAGGCATGTAGCATGTGGATCTGATGTACATGTATCGTGAAATGACTATCATAAGAGGTTCAGCTGACATTCATCATCTCATATAGATACAATAAGAAGAAAACAATTTCTCCGTGTAATGAGAACGCTTAGTACCTACCCTTTTGACAACTTTCCTATGTATCAGACAGCAGGAGTGGGTATAGTCATCCAATTGTTAGTTGTATTCCTAGTATTACTTATCTTACGGCTGAGGTTTGTGACTTTTGATCACTGTCTTCCAATTCTCTCCCCACCTCCTGTCTCTGGTAACCACAAATCTGATCTCTTTTTCTATGACACTGGTGTTTTTGTTCTGCATATGAAATGGGATCATAGGGTTTTTTTCCTCTCCCTGACTTACTTCACTTAGCGTAGCATCCTCAATGTTGTCCATCCATGTTGTCACAAGTGGTAGGATTTCCTTGTTTCTACAGCTAAATAATCTCCCACTGAGCACATAATCACACCTTCTCGGTCCTTTCATCCACCAAGGAGCACGCAGGTGGTTTCCAAGCCTTGGCTGTTGCCAACACTGGGCAGACAAACCCTGACGTCCTCACGGGATCGTTCAAATGTGTTCAGACAGGAAGCCGGGCCAGGAGGTTGCATCTGATCAGACTTGCGGTGGAGCTGATTCAGTCTCAGGTCTCGTGGTTTCTGAGCCGGTGCCCTGGCAGCTGGAGGGGAGTGTGGAGTGTGAACATCCCCTTCCACTGTGCGGTGGGGAGACGGGGGCCCTGACCCCTCTGTTTGGCCCCCACAGCACAGGGCTGCACAGATCTGAATCCCTGCTCTGCCACGTGTAAGCTGTGTGACTTAGAGTAAGTTCCTGTACCTCTCTGGTCCCCCAGGTCCTCGTCTGTAGACCAGAAATGAGATGATCGGAGTAGACACGTAGGCCCACCTGCCCCAGATTGGGGAGGGACTTCGCCAGGGAGGACTAATCCTCCCGGCCTCTCTTCCCGCCCCCTCGCCCCTCCCGTGGGAAGAGGAGGGAATATTATGACGGTGGAACTCGGAGGTCTGGAGCCAACTGCCTGCAGAACACATGGCCTCTGGCCCGCATCTTCCCCAGGCTCAGCGATCAGGCAGTGTTTGTCAAAATTAGGGTGACTAGTTAGCGAGCACCCTTGGCCACAGACAGAGCACAGGCAGGCAGGGCCCTGGCCAGCTTGAAGCAGACACTTTGACCCCCAGAGGGGCTCCTGAGTCTGCCTCTTCCTCAATGTTCTCAGTCTGGGCAGGGAGAGGGCTGTTACTTAGAGCCGCTCAAGCCCCAACCCTGAACGCCCATCTGGCTGGGCTCCACCAGGAGGCAGAGGCAGGTGGGAGGTGTTTCTGCAGCAGCCCCCACACCGCAGGGGCCAGTGAGGGTGGCAAAGTCTCCTCCGGCGTGTGGCCCGCGTGGCCGTGTGTCATCCTCAGACCCTCACGGGAGGGACCTGTCCCAGCACAGGTCGGAAAAGAACTTCCAGACACAGAGCATTGCAGAAGGGAGTGAGTTCATTAAGAACAAAGAGCAGAGACAATGTGGGCACTGGGAGCACGGCGGCCGAGCTCTTGACCCATCAGGCAGAGCTGACGGGATGCTGTCGGAATAGCGGGCCAGCTCCAGGGACAGCCAAAGTTTTCATGAGTTATTGTTCAGTCACTAAGTCGTGTCTGACTCTGTGATCCACGGACTGCATCACGCCAGGCTTCCCTGTTCTTCACTATCTGGCTGAGTTTGATCAAACTCATGTCCATTGAATTGGTGATGCTACTCAACCATCTCATCCTCTGTCGTCCCCTTCTCCTCCTGCCCTCAATCTTTCCCAGCATCAGGGTCTTTTCCAATGAGTTGGATCCTCGCATCAGGTGGCCAAAGTGTTGGAGTTTCAGCTTCAGCATCAGTCCTTCCAATGAATATTCAGGACTGATTTCCTTTAGGATGGACTGGTTGGATCTCCTTGCAGTCCATGAGACTTTCAAGAGTCTTCTCCGACACCACAGTTCAAAAGCATCAATTCTTCAGTGCTCAACTCTCTTTATAGTCCAACTCTCACATCCATACATGACTACTGGAAAACAATAGCTCTGACTAGACGGACCTTTGTCGGCACAGTGATGTCGCTGCTTTTTAACTCTCACATCCATACATGACTACTGGAAAACAATAGCTCTGACTAGACGGACCTTTGTCGGCAAAGTGATGTCGCTGCTTTTTAATACACTGTCTAGGTTTGTCGCAGCTTTTGTGGGTTAGTAGCCAATTTTTATAGCCTCAAGACAAAGAACATTCCTGCTGGAAGGGTACTATTAGGTGATTGGTTAGGGGCTATAGGGTGAGCAGAGGGTGGGCATTTTTGCCTAACTTGGGGTCAGGAAACTGGCTGGTGATGATCAGGGGGGCTTTTGGCAGCAGTTACAAAGGGGCTCAGTCAGTTCTAGAGGTGACCTTGGTTCTGGGCTCTGTGTCTGTGGCCTTGGTGCAAGGCCTCGCACCTGTGACCTTGGACTGGGACTCCACAGCCCACGCTGCTGGGGTGGGCCTGCCTCTCCCCAGGAGGACGTGCTGTGTCAGTGGGAGGGTCTCCTCTCCAGCACCTGCCACCAGCCCCCACCTCCTCTGCCCCAGAAGCCACAGGGAGGACCAATGTCTTTACCACCTGAATGGTCGGGACTTGGGGACGCTGTGCTCTGGCCTGGACACGACACAGAACCCGCATCAGAGAAACAAGAGGATGCTCCCCTGCTCTCAGTCTGCTGGGTCCTTGAAACGAGGTGTCACCCACTCACTGCTGGGCACTGGGAGATGGCTCAGTGGGCACATGTCCCCTCCCTTACAGAGACGAGGACAGGCAGGCAGACGACCACAGCCACAGGTGGGAGTGGAGTGAATGTGGAGGTGAGAAGAGGCAGGAGGTGAGCACGGCGCCCATACTCTCCATTCAGGAAGTAGCTCCAGGTGTCCATGGGATTCTCCAGCCAAGAATACTGGGATGTGTTTCCACTCCCTTCTCCAGGGGATCTTCCCAACCCAGGGATCGAATGCAGGTCTCCTGTTTTGTAGGCAGATTCTTTACTGTCTGAGCCACCAAGGAAGCCCTCCTTACAGAGTTCAGTTCAGTTCAGTTGCTCAGTTGTGTCCGACCCTTTGCGACCTCATGAATCACAGCACGCCAGGCCTCCATGTCCATCACCAACTCCCGGAGTTCACTCAGACTCACGTCCATCGAGTCAGTGATGCCATCCAGCCATCTCATCCTCTGTCGTCCCCTTCTCCTCCTGCCCCCAATCCCTCCCAGCATCAGAGTCTTTTCCAATGAGTCAACTCTTCGCATGAGGTGGCCAAAGTACTGGAGTTTCAGCTTTAGCATCATTCCTTCCAAAGAACACCCAGGGCTGATCTCCTTCAGAATGGACTGATTGGATCTCCTTGCAGTCCAAAGAACTCTCAAGAGTCTTCTCCAACACCACAGTTCAAAAGCATCAATTCTTCGGCGCTTAGGCTTCTTCACAGTCCAACTCGCACATCCATACATGACCACTGGGAAAACCATAGGCTTGACTAGACGGACCTTTGTTGGAAAAGTAACGTCTCTGCTTAAAGTTAAATGAGGTCATGAGTGTGGGGCCCAGGCCCGACAGGTCATGTGTCCTTATGAGAAGGGACACCAGAGAGCTGGCCCTTCTGTCTCCTGAGGACAGAGAGGAGGTTGCCGTCTGCATGTCAGGGGGAGCGCCCTCGCCAGAAGTAAAGCCTGCTGGCACGCTGACCCTGGGCTTCCGGCCTCCACAACAGCAAGAAAACAAGGGCCTGTTGTTGAAACCCTGGCCTGCGGTGTATGTTGTGGGGGCCTGCCCACACTGACCCATTGGGCACCAGCTCTCCTTTGTTGGGGGTCTGTATGGGGCACCTGACCCAGGCCAGCCCACCGGTGCCTGCCCCGGACACAGCACCTGTCCAGGGTGAGACCTCGGCTCGGCCAATCAGGGACATTGGGGGCTCTTTGCTGGCAATATGGAGCCGTGACTTTTCACGGTTCCTCACTGAATGGGGAGCTGGGAACACAGGACTATCTCTCAACTCCAAGTGGCTGGCCTGCCTGAGACCACAGGGCTAGGACACGTCCTGCAGCCCTCGGGCAGCCGATGGCCCGGTTTCTCCCCCTCCTCTTATCCGCACCCTTTGCCCTTCGCGCTGTGACCCTGGCCTTGGCCCTGAGGCCAGCTCTGGCCGACAGGGTGTGAGCGTTAGTGACGCCACCCAAGCTCGTAAGCCACCGTGCCAGTGCTCTTGCTTGGACTTGGCTCATGTCCAGGGAATGCGTGCACGTTCATCAAACGGAAATGCAATGCCTGCGGGAGGGTGGAGTCTCCCCAGCCACCCTGGTGCCTGATACCTGCCAAGCAAGTCCTGAAGAGACCAGAACTGCCCGCTGACCCACCGACTCGCAGGCAGTGACCAGCGGCCGCTGCTCAAAGTCACTGGGTCTGCATGGTTTGTTATGCGACATCGCGGCAGCAGGAGATGCCTGGTACCAGGCCCAGCCAGTACATTCCCATTTTCAGGGAGGCCGGGCGAGTCCCAATCCTAACAGATCCATCATCTTGTCTCAGCCTGCCATTACCGAACAAGAGCAGATCCATCATCTTGTCTCAGCCTGCCATTACCGAACAAGAGGGGCTGACGAATCAGAACCACGGAATTTTCACCGGAGGGTTGGTTCCCTAGATCGTTTAATGGCAAGTTTACAAAACACAGATGCAGAGACCACCACTGACGTTTCCTAGAGGAGTCTCCAGGCCGTGGTCAGGGGACGCGGAGGGAGCGGGGGCCTGGCGAGGCCGGAGGCGGGTCTGTCGCTGGAGGCGGGTCTGTCTCCTGCGGCTGCACCTTCGTTGGGGACGGAGCCTCTGGCACCAGGAGCACCCTGCTCGCTGGCCTCTGCCCCGCGCTCCCCGCGGCCACTGAAGACCTTCTCGTAGTACTCAATCAGCAGCTCGGTGAACAGGTTCAGGGGCACGAGGGCACTCAGGGAGGAGGCCCCCTGGGACGGCCAGATCAGATTCAGCCCGAAGACGCAGGCCAGGTTGGAGCTGTTCATCTTGTTCGAGATGCTCTCCTGGGACACCTGGGGTGAGAACAAGGCGGAGATGAGAGGAGGTGTGACCGGTGTTCCCTGGAGGAGGCTGGAGCCGCCCGCCCTCGATGTGACCTGGGCCACCGCCCCTGTAAAACGGAAGGGATGGGCATTGACGCCTGCGGGGGGAGGGAGGGCACTGGCTCTGATCTCTTGATCTCCTTCCGGAATATCTGCAACATCCTCCCCACCCCATCCCAGCCTCCTCCTCCACTCCCAGGACTCAGGGGGTGGGGCCCTGGCATGCAGGTGCTCTTGGAGGGTTAAGGAGAGCATGTAGGGAACTTACCTCCCCAAAGGGGCTGCCCCCTCATCTCGGCCAACACTTAGAGCAACCCCAGGGCCGGGAGAGGAGACATTTCTACTGTCGTAGGGCCCCCGGTGTGTGGCTCATGGTGCTGCAGGCCCAGGACACGCATGACGCTTCCTGCTTAGGCCCCACGCCGGCGGCAGACTCTGAGCATCCTTGGTCTGGGCACACAGCCCCTGTTCACACCCCACCCCCGCCCCTGACCTGTCCCATGACCTGCCGGGCAGAGGTGTGGCCCAGCCAGGCCTTGTAGGAGGCCCTTCAGGCCCAGAGTGGGCTCCAGGGTCGAGGGAGGTGGGAACCCAGGCCTGGTCTGCCTGGGCACTGGCTCGGCCCCCTCACCTCGTGCAGGAAGCCCATGAGGTAGCTGAGGACGGCGTAGTTGTGTTCCGGAAGGTTCTGCAGGATCTGGCGGCAGCAGGTCACCCGCAGGCTGCTCTCCACACCTGCCATGGCCCAAGGGTCCTTCCTGAGCGTCCCCTTCCTGCATCCCTCCAAGGATGGGCAGGGGCGCGGGGAGGGAGGACAGACTGCCCCCCGCCTGGGCCTTGGGTCCCACTTCCCAAGGAAGCTCTGCTCCGAGCTGTGCCCACTTCTTCACCTCGGGCAGCATGACTGCTCCCCACCATGACCCCCGGGAGCCAGATCAGCTTATGGATGGGATGGTCGATACAAACTACAGGCCGAGGGCCAGTGGCCTACTTCTGTCAGTAAAGCTTTATTGGCACAGACCCACATCCATTCATTTGTCCATGGCTGCTTTTGCATGATGGCTGAGTCTGGTGCACACAGCCTAAAACATTTACTATCTGACTCTACAGAAAAAGCACGTGGACCCTGCTCTGGACGAACTCAACCTGTTTACAATCCACAGCTCAGGGCCCCACACCCAGAGGGGTCTGGAAGCAGCCAAGCAGACCGAGCGCCTCCAGTGTCTCCGCCCACCACACACCCCACTGAGCTCCATAAACTGTGAGTGCAGACGTGCTACTCAACATGCATCCGCCAATCCATAAACTGTGAGTGCAGACATGCTACTCAACATGCATTCACCAAGCTCCTGCTGCTGACACACGTGCACACACGGACACACCTCGAGCTCCATAAACTGTGAGTGCAGACGTGCTACTCAACACGCATCCGCCAAGCTCCTGCTGCTGACACACGTGCACACACGGACACACCTCGAGCTTCCAGCACCCAGACCTCCTCCCACTAAGCCCTGGGTACAGTGACTGTGAACTAACACAGCCTCTGCCGAAAGGCGCAGAGCTCCCTGCTGTGAACACTCTGGTTGGTTTTTCAACAGAAGTCATTCTTCCCTGAACTCAAGTGCTTGCCGGGTAATTTGAGCAGACGAGGAATTCCCTTGGAGTTAATATTTCTGAGGAACCAACAAGTCTTGTTGCCCCGGATCTCTGCTTTCCAGCCTCGACATCTTTCTTTCTAAGCGTTGCAGTCCCAGAACAGATATGGTACATCGTCCACCGCTGGCTTTTACTATGGTTCCTTCAAGAAAGAAGGAAGTGAGCAGGAAGGAGCAGCTTGCTGTGACGAAGCCACCACGAACCAAGCACTTACTGTGTGCCAGGAATCATGCTAAGCAGTGTATGAACTTTCATTCTCAAAGCAACCCCGATCTTATACAGATGAGGAAAGTGGGCTCAGAGAGGTTAAGTGACCTGTCCAAGGTCACACAGCTGATGTGTGCCGAAGCCCAGACCTGAGTCCCATTCCGTTTAGCTATGAGTTGGTGCTCTAAACCTTGCTATACCTTGGGAATATCCCTATGGCAGTTTCCTTTTTTTTCCGGACACCACAGGCCACCTGGGAAGCCCGTTTCCTCCAGAGCGTTCTCTGCAAGGATTTCTTGCATCACTCCAAGGAGACATGCACCCGCCCTGGGCAGGGTTGCCAGACACAATAGAGGATATCCAGTTAAATGTGAATTGAAGATAAACAGCAAATCCTTTTTTAGTGCAGGTATATCGTGTTCAATATTTGGAACATACTTATACTAACAGTTTAGCATACTTACTCACACATAGATACATACTTATACTAAGAGTTCATAATTTACCTGCAATTCATATTTGACTGGACGTCCTGTTTTTTAAAAGCTGAATCTGGCCACCCTATGCCTGAATCACGATTCAATCAAGCTGAGTTGTTGAATGACCGCTGACAGGGTCCACAGCCTTCAGAATAACTACGCTGATAGAATGATAGGCAGCTCTTAAAAAGAATGAGTAGAGATGCAAATAAAGAGGAAAGAAGTAGCTCATAATTGCAAGCTTTCTACAGGAACTGCTCTAAGGTGGGGTCAGGCAACTGTCTACCACTGGTTTTGGCTGGAACGAAAAGTACTTTCTCGGGCGGGAATTTATGTGCTGTTGGAGTCACCATCCTAGGGGTACAGCCTCGAGCCTTCTAACTCTCATTGTTAGAAACGATCAGAGTGCCTGCTCAAATCTCTCCGTGTGTGTATGGGGCAGGGGCAGGGAGGAAGTGGGGGCTCGGTTGTGTCTATGGCTTGACACCCACCAGGAGTCGAATCCAGTTTTGGGGGAACACTGGGGGCAGAGGTCATCCCATTTGAAAGCAACAGTGTGTGATTGCACTGCTTTCCCAGCATCCTCCAGCTTCTCCGACATGCCTTGTTGTTGTTGTTTAGTTGCTAAGTTGTGTCCGACTCTTTGCGACCCCACGGACTGTAGCCCGCCAGGCTCCTCTGTCCATGAGATTCTCCAGGCAAGAATACTGGAGTGGGTTGCCATTGCCTTCTCCAGGGGGAAGATCCTCCTAGACTAGGGAAAGAACCACGTCTGCCGCATTTGCAGGCGGATTCTTTACCACTGAGCCACCGAGGAAGCGCTGACATGCCCTCACTGGCTGTTAGGAGTGATCAGCGCCACGGTGCACCTGGTCCATTCCTGGGCATCACCACGCCCGAGAGCTGCAGCTCGCATCACGTCTCCCCGGCATTCACCGATCTGGGGAGACTCTCTCCTCAAACTCTAGTCAGGCTTTGTAGAGTTCTTTTATTAACAAAGCCTCTGGTTTCAGGCTTCTTTATGTCTCTGCACTGTCCACCTTTATGAAGAGCCGTGAGTTAGTGTAACGGGAGCCCTGATCACCCTTGCCATCTGATGGGTCCTCATCCCCCTGTCCCCCACCCCCTAGGGGATGTTGGGCCACCTGGTCTGCCGGTAGCAAGAGTCCTGTTGGATCAGTATAGTCAGAATCCGACCCCCGCCTCCCCCAACGCCCATTTCCTCCGAGTATTCTTCCATCCACGGACCACCCGTCCACCAGCTGCTCGGCTGTAAAGCCCCTCCTCCTGCTTGCGGTATTTGGAGTTGAGCCCAGTCTGTCTCCCCGCTACAGTGGTCCCTATACCTCTCACAATGCCCCCCTGCCCCACAATGGGTGCCTCACTGTGCTTTCTCAAGGGCCATGCATAGCTTTTTCTGTAACAGCAGGCGGGGGTGGCTACCCCTGTTTCTAGACGAGGAAGTTGAGGTGCTAGAAGTAGAGATCCTGCGGAACAGTGCAGGGGGGTGCACTCTGACCAGGGCGACGTACCCCAGATCTAGAGATGCCCTCCGAGACCCCGCCTCTGGGCCCAGGGGTATCTGATAACCCCTGACCCCGTGTCCCCTGACCATGGGCAGGGCTGGCCTGGCCGAGGCCGGCGGGGGTCCAGGGGGGACAGCCCCTCTCCTGGCCCGCAGCACCGGAGGGAAACAGCAGGGGGCCGGGCAGCCCGGCCCCAACCCCCCGGCCTTCGGCCAGCACCCTGGGCACCCCTGGCTGGCACTCCGGCAGGTACGTACTGGTGATCTCGAGGATCTGCTCGTAGGCCTCGAAGGTCAGCAGCGGCTGGGGCAGCTCCCGCAGGAAGGTCTTCAGGATCACGGCTGGAAGGTGGATGTCCCCATAGTCATCAAAGTTCACGGGCTTCCCTGGACACACAAGGGTGGGTGTCTGAGTTCTGACACTGGGCTGGGGACTCCAGCTGCAGAGCAGGCTCGGACTCAAAATGGCTTGAAACCTCCTGAGGGGAGGAGCCCGATGCCAGGACACGGCACTGTCCCTCCCTGCCAATGGTGTCACCTGCCCTCCCCTGCCTCTCACGGGGCCCGGCGGAGGCTGGGGGACACTGGGCTTTTAATGAATGAATCTGCTGGCACAGAGTCTTCATTGCAGCATGTGGGGTCTTTAATCTTTGTTGTAGCACGTGGGATCTCGCTCCCTGACCAGGGATTGAACCCAGGCCCCCATGTGAGGAGTGCAGAGTCTTCGCCACTCGGCCACCATGGAAATCTCCTGGGGACACTATTGATTCTCTGCCATATGACCCAGTCCTGCCTGGACAAGAGCATCCTGAGGTCAGGCCTGGCTTACACTGTCCCCAGGCTTGAGAGGGGAGGCTTGGGGTTTGGGTACAGACGCGCTGGGGCAGCTGTCCCCCAAATCTGGGCTATTCTGGGGTCGGGAGTGGGAGGAGCTCCGCTGGCTCAAGTGTGGGCCCTGGGGCCCCGGAGGCCCCTGTGAGGCTGGCTGGGCAGGAGACTGACGGGAAGGGTCTCAGGGAGCCACTCACCTTGGTTGTAGAGCCGCTGGATCTCGCGGACCGTCTGGACACTGGCTGATCTCCGGAACAGGCCCTCGGTGTGGAGTCCTGTGGGGAGAGTCTCCAGGCATCTCACAGGGCCCAGCATCTGAGGTTTCTAGAACGTTCCATGACTTGCCCTGCCCACGCATCCCCTCACTGCGGCTGGCAGGGAACGCTCTCCAGCCTGGCTCATCTTCTCTCCACTAGCCCTACACCCACCTGTGTTTATTCCTCTTAAATCAAACTTTTTCCATATTCCCCAGTCCCACCTGATTCCCCACCTCTGTGGACCCCAGAAAGGGAGAGTGGAAGAGGCTGACGCTTCAGGCAGATAGATGGGGTCTGCCCAACAACGCTGCCTCGGGCCAGCTGTGTGACCTCAGAGAAAGCACTCAGCCTCTGAGCCTCAGCTGCCTCGTCCGCCAAGTAAGCCTGGAGCACCTGCCTCCAAGGGCTGCGGGAAGGATGAACGGGGTAATGCATGGCCCCAGCCCGGCCCCCAGGATGCCCCCGAACATGCTGCTCCCCTTTCTCCCCAGTGACTAGAGCTGACCTGGCCTATATGGCGGCCACTAGCTGCCCATGGTGGTTGACATTTGTGCAATTAAAATTAAATCAAGTTACCCAGGCTCGGCACACGAGCCACACACGCAGTGCTCCGTTGGACAACGGCCACACACGGCCAGTGGCTACCGTCCTGGACAGTGCAGACAAAGAGCATGTCCATGTTCGGCAGGACAGCACCGGGCCCCAGACCCCCATGCTCGCCGCTCCCTCCCTCCCCAGTCTCTCCACGCTGACGCTGGGTGAGCTGTTTGACACCTGCTCCAAACCTCATCGGCTCTGGCACGGAGCTCTTCCCATCTCCATCAGTCATGGGAGAGCTGCCTGCGAGCCCATACCACAGACCTACGGGCCTGCCTACTGCTGCCCGGCTCTCCTGCCCAGCGCCCCCCTGCCCCTCTAAGCCCTCTGTCCAGCCCCCACCGGCTCCACGCTCCTTGCCACCTTCACCCTCCACACCCGCAACTCCCCTTGCCTAGGGGCCCCTCTTCTCTTTCTTGCTGAGTGACTATAGTGGGCAGAATTCTGACATGGCCCCCAGGCTCCTGGGCCCTGGGGTCCCGCGGATTCATTCAAACACTAGTCCAGGTGCTGCAGTGAAGGGACTCTGCAGAGGGAATGCAGGTCCAGCGTAGCTGACCTGAAGATACGGAGATTATCCAGGGTGGGTCTGGCCTAATCAGGTGAGCCTCATAAGAGGGACCCAGGTTCCTCCTGGCAACACAGACTCAAAGCATGTGGGGCAAGGATTCGAGGTGTGGGGGTTTCTCCAGGGAGAGGTCACACAGCAAAGAAAGCAGGCTGCCTCTAGGAATAGAAAGAGACCCCTGGCTGACAGCCAGCAAAGACGTAGGCAACTTGGAACTACAACCTCAAGAACTGAACTTGACTGACGCAGTGGATGAGCGTGGAAGTGGAGTCTTGCCCGGAGCCTCCAGCAAAGAGCACAGCCTGGCCAGCACCTTAAGTTGAGCCCAGTGAGACCCTGAGCAGAAAACCCAACCCCCGAGGCCAGACTTCTGACCTCAGACATTATAATAAATTTATGCTGTTTGAGCTCCTAAGTTTGTGGCTATTTGTTACACAGCCGCCCGTGTGTCAGAGCGCAGGTTCCCCTGACCTCTATGACCGGCTCATCCCTGTTGTGTCAGTCTGTAGCTGTCATAGCTACGGCCCCTGGAAGGGACACAGGCTGTGTATTGCAGTCACCATGACAGCCCTAGAGCCTAGACCAGGGCCAAATGCAGCCGAGTGTCCAATGAATACACGTTTAATCCACATATCCTTCAACAAACATAGAGTGAATTTCTACTGTGGGCTGTTTGTTTTGTTAAATTTTTTATAAAATAAGGGAATTAATACATTTTTTAAAAAAGGAAAACTCCCTTCCACAGTTTCTATGAAATTTTTTTATCCACAAGTTTTTTTGTCCATTCCTGAAATACATAATGGAAAGGGCAGTACTCTAACAACAGAGTAGAAAGAAACGTCGAAGGAGACAGAGCTCCAAGCGGCCAACCATAGACCCTCCAGCCTGGGCGCTGTGGTCTCAGAGAACTTTTTATGCCTTGAGCAGGCAGTTCCTGGGACATGCTGGGAATCACCCCCAGGGACCCCAGTCCCCCTCTGATGCACTGACCCCCACAGCTCGTGCATCTGAATCTGCAGGGGACCACCCCTCGCTGGCAGCCCTTTCTCTTGAGAATGGTCTTCCTCCCGTTAGGGTAAAAGACACCTCCGTGCACCTTTCCTGTGGATCTGAGCTCTGGCCTCAGGGGTCTAGGAGGAGCCACAAGGCTCACCCCCAAGTCACTGAGCACACCACCCCCACCCCCCACTGGCAATGGTGTCTACAAACCAAGCGTATCTCTCGTGATAGAGGACCGGAGGCGTGTGAAGCACCGCACACACCCCTCACTTGGGCTCCACAGCAACCCCGTGCACCAGGCGCTGCTATCAACCCCACTGGACAGATGAGGAAACAGGCCCAGAGAGGGTGAGCAACTCGCCTGAGGCCACACAGCTAGTACACAGCAGAGCCAGCATTCAAACCCAGAGAGCCCAGGTGGCTGGAGCCACTGTGCCTGAGCCCTGCCCATCCTGGTCATCCCCCCGTGCCCAGGTTCCAGCTCCTCCCATCCTCTGGCCTGTGGGGCCCTCAGGATCCCAGAGAGGCCTCCAGGAGAGGTGTCCCTGGCACCCTCACCTCCTTGTCTGGAGCCAGCTCTTACTCACCTTTCTCTCTCAGGTATGTCACTGTGTATCTCAGCACTGGGGATGAGTTCGCCTTGATTTTTGTCTTTTAGGCTGAGGGGAGAGAAAAGGCAACAGTTTTCACCTGGGTGTGACAGGTGACCATGACAAGCACCGGGTCCTCACCACACCTGTGAGAAAACGTGGGCCCGAGGTGCCATACAGGGAGAGGAAGAGGCAGCCTGGGCCCCAAGGAGGCAAGTGGTCTGGTGGCCAAGAGAGGCAGAAATCATAAAAATGACTGTGCATTATCTGAGCGCTCCCCCAGAAGGGCGCACATGTTACGGGGGAGATCTGCGCTTGGCGAGGGCTCCACGTGGGGCAACTTCTGTGCTGGGTTTTGAGGGATGAGTAGGAGCTTGCAGAGGACAAAAGAGGAAAGGGCATATCAGGCAGAAGGAAACACACAGAAGAAGGCTCAGAGGTGTGAGAAGATCTGGCCCTGAAAGCAGAACCAGGAGACCGAATCAATCGAAAGAGATGCTTTGTGAAAACCAAGTATGTTGCCTCAGACAGGCTGTTAACACTCAGTCTCTTAAGTAGTAATTTGATACAGAGATTCAGGAAACTTTAAATGCTTTAAAGACAGGGAAGCTTTAAAACACAGGTACAATGATACGAATGGCACTTCCAGCCCCACCTCCCCACACCCCAGCTCAAGTGGCAGTCAGAAATCTGAAGCCAGAGCCGCCCACTCCGACCCATTCTACAGACCCCTGGGCTCCCTCTAAACATGTTTGTTTCTCTCTTTCCTCATCTGCTGGATTTTCTTGCCCAAAAGGCAGCATATTTGAGAGACTGAGCTACATTGGGCCAGGCTCCTCTGTCCATGGGGTTCTCCAGGCAAGAATACTGCAGTGGGCTGCCATTTCCTCCTCCAGGGGATCTTCCCGACCCAGGGATCAAACCCAGTCTCCTGCATTGCAAGTGGTTTCTTTACCGTCTGAGCCACCAGGGAAGCCCACGGCTAGATTGAGGGGCCAGGGCTCTGAAGCCTGGACATTCCTGGCTGGGATCCTGCCCTGACACTGTTTAACTGCGCAGAACATGTTTTGCTGTTCCTAGGATGCCTGTTCTTTAAACGTCAGTTGGGTTAGTTTGACTGATGTTGCTGTGTGCTTGTTCCACCAACTATACGGAGCAGGGTACTGGGGTCTCCTACCAGCATTGTGTATCTGCTTATTTGGTTCCCCCAGATTTTGTTGCATGTATTTTAAAGCTGTTACTAGTGAATAAACTCTTAAGAGTAACTTCTTTATTATTAGAAAATGTTCCTTGTTACCCCACAGAAAGCTGGGGGAACTTATGATGCAGCCACAGATTAGGGGAAAACATGGTCACAAGTGGACAGAGCCAGGACTCAGACCCACGAGTCTGAGCCTAGAACCCTCGCTCTTAAATATTATCTCCTTAATTTCCATTGTACTTTTGTTAGCCCCAATCAGAGATGGGAGATGGACACTGGGAAAGTCCAGGTGACCAGCTTGAGGTCCCAAAGCCAAGAGATGGCAGAGCTGGAGGCAAGGCGGCCACAACCCAGATCCATGCTCCTTCAGTAGCAATTCATTGGACAGATACGATGTCCGTCCTGCTTCCATTTCACTCTGTGATTTACAGAGGACCCAAACAGGAACACACGGGCTTCCCAGGTGGGTGGTAAAGAATCCACCTGCCAATGCAGGAGACACAACAGACGTGGGTTCAATCCCGGGTCAGGAAGGTCCCCTGGAGGAGGAAATGGTGCCCCACTCCAGTATTCTTGCCTGGAAAATCCCACGGGCAGAGGAGCCTAGTGGGCTACAGTCCATGTGGTCGCAAAGAGTTGGACACGACTGAGTGACTGAGCACAAACGCGGGCACAAGGAGAACCACATCACCAGCGGCGACAGGCCTTTGCAGGCCCTGATTGCTACGGAAAGCTGGGTTTCCTGTCGATTGCAGTAAACTGAAGCTTGTCCCACCAGGACTCCAAACAATAGTCCAGTTGGCAAACGGGCCCAGGGGATGGTCTCTGCTTTCATGAGGTCATGCTACCGTAGGAATGCAGGCTGGACACTCCCCACTCCTTCCCTAACTTGATTCCCTGCGTGTCCCCTCTGAGTGGGAGGATGCGGCTTGGGGCCCCAGTAGCATCCAGGAGGTGTCCCCACTGCACCCCAGGGAGGAGCGTGGTGGATGGGTCCTTTTCTCCCAGGACACTCCAAAGCTGCAGGGGCTCTTCCTCCTCCATTTACTTTGGGAACCACACAGATCTACACAAGTCCTAGGAACTAGGTGACCCGCAGCCTGTCTCTGAGCCTCCCCAGCCTCCCCACATGAGAAAGAGAGATGCTGGCAACCTCCCTCCAGGGAGGCCTGCAAGCCATAAACAGTGAACGACGGGAAAAGCTTTAAGCTGTAAGTCAAAGACATTGATAATTAAAACCACTGCAATGCCGAGGGCTGGGTGACGTCCCAGGCCAGACGCAGAGGGCCCATTTCACGGATGGAGAACTGGACCCAGTGTGCTTATGAATAGACACAGAATCCTCAACAAAATATCAGCCATGCAAATTCAGCAACATGTGAAGAGATTATACACCATGAACACATGTGATCTATCCCCAGAACACAAGGTTTGCTCAACACGTGCAAATCAATCAGTGTAACATCACATTAATGGAACAGAGGGCAGAAGTCATACGATCCTCTCAACAGAGCAAAAACACATCTGACAAAATCTAACACCCTTTCATGAAACAAAAAAAACCCCAACACTCAACAGAGTGGCCACAGAAGGGATTTTCCTCAACTTGATCGAGGGAATCTATGAAAAACTAGCATCATACCTAATGGTAAAGAGACTGAAAGCTCCCCCCTAAGATCAGAACAAAACAAGAGTGACCATGCTCATCACTTCTATTCAGCATTGTACTGGAGGGCACAGCCAGTGCAATCAGGCAAGACAAGGAAATAAAAGGCATCCAAGTTGGAAAAGAATAAGTATAACTATCTCTATTTGCAAATGGCATGATCTTAGACGTGGAAAATACTAAAAAATATTCACAAAAAAATCTATTAGAATAAATGAGTTCAACTAGATTGCAGGATATAGAATCAGCATACAAAAATCAGTTGTATTTCTATACACTAGCAATGAACAATTAAAAATGAAATTAAGAAAGCAATTTGATTTGCAATAGCATCACAAAGAATAAAAACTAAATAAATTTAATAAAAAAGTACAGAACTGCTACACTGAACACTATAAAACATTTTTGAAAGAAATTTAAAGATTCAAATAAATGGTAAGACATCCTTGCTTTTGAGTGGGAAAGAACCTGCCTGTCAATGCAGGAGACATAAGAGACTCAGGTTTGATCCTTGGGTTGGGAAGATCCCCTGAAGGAGGGCATGGCAACTCGCTCCAGTATTCTTACCTGGAGAATCCCATGGACAGAGGAGCCTGGTGGGCTACAGTCCATGCGGTCACATACAGCTGGACACTACTGAAGCCACCTAGCATGTAGCACATTATTGAAATGGCAATAGCCCCCAACTGGCCTACTGACACAGCACAGTCCTTATTGAAATTCCAATTGCTTTTTTTTTTTGCAGAAATTGACAAGCCATGCTTGCTTCGGCAGCACATATACTAAAATTGGAACGATACAGAGAAGATTAGCATGGCCCCTGCGCAAGGATGACACGCAAATTTGTGAAGCATTCCATATAAAAAAAAAAAAAAGAAATTGACAAGCCGATTCTAAAATTAATAAAGAAATTCAAGGGACTCAGAAGAGCTGAAATAATCTTGAAAAATAAAAACAAAGCCGGAAGAATCACACTTCCCAATTGCAAAGCTTACGATAAACCTACAACAATAAAGACCACGTGACACCAGCTTACAAATCAATGGATAGAACCAAGAGTCCAGAAATATACCCTCATCAGTTCAGTTCAGTTCAGTCGCTCAGTCGTGTCCGACTCTTTGCGACCCCATGAATCGCAGCACGCCAGGCCTCCCTGTCCATCACCAACTCCCGGAGTTCACTCACTCATGTCCATCGAGTCAGTGAGCCATCCAGCCATCTCATCCTCTGTCGTCCCCTTCTCCTCCTGCCCCCAATCCCTCCCAGCATCAGAGTCTTTTCCAATGAGTCAACTCTTCGCATGAGGTGGCCAAAGTACTGGAGTTTCAGCTTTAGCATCAGTCCTTCCAAAGAACACCCAGGGCTGATCTCCTTTAGGATGGACTGGTTGGATCTCCTTGCAGTCCAAGAGACTCTCAAGAGTCTTCTCCAACACCACAGTTCAAAAGCATCAATTCTTCGGCACTCAGCCTTCTTCACAGTCCAACTCTCACATCCATACATGACCACTGGAAAAACCATAGCCTTGACTAGACGGACCTTTGTTGGCAAAGTAATGTCTCTGCTTTTGAATATGCTGTCTAGGTTGGTCATAACTTTCATGGTCAATTAGTTCCTTACAAGGGTGTCAAGGCAATTCCATGGGGGCAAGAATAGTCTTCTCAACAAATGCTTCTTGCCTGTGTGGAGCGTCAGGGAAGGCTTTCTGGAGGAGGGGATCAGAAGAGGGAATAAGAGTAGGTGATGAACTGAGCAGCAGGAACTGCTCACATTGCCTGCACCCTGTTAAGGCCCCATGGCCCCGGAGGGTACAGAGAGCAGGGTTTCACCTATGGTTAGAGGGGAAGAGGCGAGGGTGAGAAGTTACATCACAAGGTTGCCTCCCAAAGCTGGAAAAGGCTAGAGCTGGGATGTGACCTCCTCCCTCCCCTACTGCCCCAGAGGCTCCTCCCCTTTTCCATCTCTTCGCAACTGCCCAGTTCAGGGATGTTTCCATTGTCCCTCTTCAGGCATGGCAGGCGGGCAAAGACTTCTTGAATCTCTGGCTTCCCCTTAATATATTAACTTAATTAGCTCGCGCTAAGGTGATAACGCTCTGTTGTGTGTTTTTGAACTTAACTCAGCGAATTAACACTTGTGAATAGGATCTGCTTATGAATTTTAATGACTTTCATTCATTCGCAGTCCAAACAAATTACATATTTGGTGCTTTATTTAATATGTTTATTGCCATTTTATTACAGTCATTCGCAATGAAACAGCATAAAATATTAATTTAAAGAGGCAATCGCATGGATTAGCTCTCAAAGTGGCACGTGCAGAATGGTTTTCAGAGGTTGCCAATGATAGTCACCATTCCCTAAAGACGTACGAACTGACACGAACAGCAACAACTGGTTCTGGAGCGGGGCTGGACCATACCTTTATACCAGATATCCCCAGCAGCTGCATCGGCACCTTCCAGAAGGCACCTGGTCGAAACACAAGGCCAAGGTGGCCTGGCGAACTTCATAGGCTGAGCGGTACCCAAATCACAAACACACACACACACACACACACACACACTGTACTCAAGCAGATGACTTCAGAAGTCTATGAGCTGGGTGAGTTTTGCTTTTTGTTTTTCATTTTTAAAGCTTTGTTAGATGATAAGGAGACTTCCCTGGTAGCTCCAACGGTATAAAGAATCCACCTGCAATGCAGGAGACCTGGGTTCAACCCCTGGGTCGGGAAGATCCCCCGAAGGAGGGCATGTACGACTCAGTTGTGTGTGACTCTTTATGATCCGATGGACTGTAGCCTGCCAGGCTCCTCCATCCATGGAATTTTCCAGGCAAGAATACTGGAGTGGGTTGCCATTTCCATCTCCAGGGATCTTCCCAACCCAATGATTGAACCCCGGTCTCCTGCATTGCAGGCAGACACTTTATCCTCTGAGCCACAAGGGAAGCCCAGATGATAAGGAGACTTCCCTGGTAGCTCAGACGTTATAAAGAATCCACCTGCAATGCAGGAGATCTGGGTTCAATCCTGGGGTCAGGAAGATCCCCTGGTGAAGGGAATGGCAACCCACTCCAGTATTCTTGCCTGGAGAATCCCATGGACAGAGGAGCCTGGCGGGCTATAGTCCGTGGGGTTGCAAAGAGTCGGACACGACTGAGCGATTGAGACTTTGACACTTGCACTTTTCAACGAGTGATTCTGAACAACAAAACGGGCAACCCAGAAGGTGCTCTTGCTCCTCAGGCTAAAGAGCTGATGATGCCAAAGCCAGCGGCCTCGCACGCCCACCCTGGACCCTGGATATCAACTCACACCCAGCCAGGACTGGGCTGAAAGCACAGAGCCCACGGCAGACGCCTCGGTAAAGCAGTCACTAGGCCCTCCTCTGAGAGTCAAGTTCCAACCAGTGCTTCCCCAGAGCGGCCGGAGTCACAGCAGGCATGTTCCAGGTTTTGCCTTCCTGGGGGCAGTTAGGGGGTGGTGGGGGCCACACCAGCACATCTTTACAATGTTTAAAAGCGGAAAAGGAAGCGCTGTTCGCTGAACTTGGCTCCAGGTGTATTTATGGAGATCATATATGAACATATGGTATATTCACTCTTGTTCTTCAGTCTCTGAGTCGTGTCCAACACTTTGCAACCCCATGGACTGCGGCACACCAGGCTTCCCTGTCCTTCACAATTTCCCAAATTTGCTCAAACTCACGTGCATTGAGTCGGTGACGCCATCTGACCATCTCCTTCTCTGCCGCCCTCTTCTCCTTTTGCCTTCGACCTTCCCCAGTCACTAACTTCTCACAAAATACCGAGTTGAGGGGACGCTGCTGTGTGCACTTGTCTGACTGTGGGGGCGCTGACACCCCGCAGTCTGGGGCTACCCTGTCTGCCAGGCAGCGAGCGGCCTCCTAAACTGAAATCCGTTCAAAGCAAATGAAATGATAAATTCGGTGCCTCACCTGCACTGCTCAACCGTCACCTGCTGACAGTACGGACCATGGCCACCACTGTAGAAAGTTCTGGAAAACAACGGTCCCCTTTGGCTGCTGGGACACACCCAAGGTGCCACTTCCGCCTCCTTACCTGGCCTGGGCACTGCCCAAAGCCTCCTCAGCTCCTGACCTCGCAGTGTCTTAACATCCAGCACGGGTCTTAAAGATCACAGGGTTTTTATATAGAGACAGATCGCACAGCATGTTTCTAACAGGAAACAACTAACAGATGAAGCCGGGCAGACTGCTCCCCGGGATCCACCACCCTCCAGGCCCTGGCTTTCCTACACGTCGTGCAGCTCAGACCCAACTGCCCCTCGGGGCTCGTACAGTTTAAACAACACCTTCATCTTCCGTCATTTCAGCTGCCTCACACCTGGCCGGGTCCCGGAAACAGAGACTAGGAGGAGAGCAAGGAGCTCGCCTCTGAGCAGGGCAAAGAGCCTGAGGGACGCCCCCCTGGCGCCTGCTCAGATTAGGGCTGCAGTGGAGGGAGGCGTTATATGCAGTCTAGAGCATCAGGGAAGGCTTCCTGGAAGAGGTACCACTATGATGAGTCTTAAAAGGGCGACGTTGTCCTGGATGGGAGGCCCAGAATCCTTTCCAAGGAGTAACGATTAACGCTCACATCATGCAAAGACTCACTGATTTTAGAAATAAGGAAACAAGCTGCGAGGAGGCGTGAGCTCAAGGTTCATGTGGCTAATAAGGGCGAGACGAGGCAGGAAGGGAAGGATACACTGCGGGAACAACAGTTCTTATAGCCGGGCAGCTGAGCCCCACGGGGGTTCACTCCCCACTCCGGCAGCCCCACGCCATGGGTGTCAGTGGGAGGAGCTCTGTGGTCACCCAAGGACGCAGGCCAGCCAGACACTGTCTCCACCCTGCCTCCGTCATCACAACAGACCAGCTACGAAGCAGCCCCTAAGGTTCCCTGCAGGACGTGACCTGCCCCGCAGCTGCTCCTGTCTCCTTGGCCAGAGCAAAGCACGCGGCCAAGCCTCATGTGGAAAGTGATGGGAGGCGTCTGGGCTGTGGCCTGGGGATACGGAACCAGAACTGCCCACTGAGCAATGATGAGGAAACTGAGGCGAGGACCCCCCAACCCCCACCCCCGGTCCCCCTGCCACCCACGGCCGGGTGCTCTGCACACAAGCACACAGACAGACACAGTGGCGGGCACTCTGGCCTTGTGACAAGCTCACAGGTCAGTTTCCCCGAAGGCTTAAGCTCGGCTGTGGAGGCTGAGGTCTGGGGAGAACCCCCCCACCACTGGCACACGGATGCATCCCAGGAAACAAGGTGACCCCGTCCCCGCTCACTTACTATTGCAGACTGACGCCGAATTGCTGGGTGGGCAGAGGGGGCCGCGGCGGGGGCGTCTTGGTGGGAGGGGGCAGCCTGCCGGCGTGCAGGTTCCGAAGCTCCTCGTCGTATCTGTGGACACAAAAGAAGCTCAGCTGTCAGCCGGCAGGGGTGCAGCCTCGGGCCCCAAGGCGCTGTCGGGTCACACGTCCCACAAGCATCTTCATACCTTTTAAGACTCATCACAGTGGTGCCTCCTCCAGGAAGCCTTCCCTGATGCTCTAGGGAGCATCTCAGGTCACACGCCCCTCAAGCATCTGCAGGATGGGACCCTGGGCGTCCCATCCTTCCAGGCCCATATCTCAGTCTTGCACGTGCTCAGACAGACACACGCACCCTCACAAGCCCCGGTAGCCGTGGGCGTTCACACAAAAGCCAGCAAGAGCAATCCACCCTCTGTCAAACAGCCATCCTCTCCTGCCAACCCCTAGCCAACACTCTACCCACGTGTCTGCACAAGAGTTTCCCTCTGCTGGAAAGGGATTCTTCCCTGGGCTCTCGATCTAGCCAACGGTCCATTCCAAACTTACTTCAGGAGTCACCTCCTCCTGGGAGCCTCCCCTGATATTCCCTCCTCACAAGGCCCCTCCCCAGCTGGGGTCAGCACCTTTTTTGGGGCCTCGTGGCCCCATTACCTGAGAGTGCCCTGAGGGCGGACGCACTCTCTCTATGGTGCTCTATATCCCCAGCGCCTGCCTTGGGACTTGGGGCCCAGAGGGAGGGAGCCACCTCCACTCCCCCTGCAGGGCTTCCTCAAAGGAGCCCCCAGAGGGCGGGATGCAAAGGCCAGAAGAGCGTGGGGCAGGGCTCAGAGACTGGGCTCCATCTGAGCTGACAGAGGGGCCCGGGGCTGACCACACGCCTTCCTGGGCTCCCTCCCGCAACCTGAGCCCCTGTCGGAGGAGGGGACCGCTGCCTAGAAGACAAAGCAGCGGACCCATCAGCTAGGCTTCCACCCAGAAGCACCAGGCTGGCGGTTCTGAGAACACCTGCCCCAGGCCTGGGAGTGTTTCACGCCGTACACGCATCGTCCACACACCCCAAAAGTCCCCCTCATTCTCCGCTCCAAAGCGAAACTGGCCAGCACCACGGCAGCAAACAGCAGTCACCAGTGCGGCTTATTTGTTTAATCAGTTTTGCAGCGGCGGGTGAGAGAAACGTCTCATCCGCGTGTGTGCACAGCCATCCCCGCCTCGCCTCTCTGAGTCAGCAGTCAGCATCTTTTACCATGCATCCTTGTGGAGGCAGTGCATTCAGGAACTGGATCTGGCCGTGCACACGAATGGAAATGGAAATGAAGCTTTCAGCGTGAGGGGAGGCCGGGGCAGGCGGATGTGAGGGCATAGCGGTCTCACTCACCGCAGAACCTCCTGGGGGATGCTCAGCTGATCATATTTGAGGTGTTCACGGAGCTCGCTCAGATAGTTGAAATAGGTGACTTTTTTCCCAAACTTGTGACTAAAAAAGAAAAAAGAAGAAAACTGAAAAAAAAAAAAAAAGATTAGGGGGCAGGAAAGAGGCCGGGTGGGGGTGGGGGGCCTGCGGGAGCAGGCTGGCAGCAGGAGCCCTGGAGCAAACAGCGCTGGCGTTTTTCATATTAAAGAAGCGTAAATGCTGACATACCTAAATGCAGAGCAGAACGGAAGCAGCGCACATCTGGCAGATGCTCTGCTTTCATCAGACCTCAGATGCACCCAGCCCGCTGGAGAGCCTCATCGGCAGAAAAATCAGTATCTGCCTCCAGGGTGAGTGGCCGGGAACCTGCGGGCCACACGCAGAGGGGGTCCCGGCGCCGGGCTTCTGGGGTGGGCGGTGGACATCCCACCGGGCTTCTCTCTACCAAGCGGGAGTCACATCCCCGCGACTGTGGGACCAAGCAAGACACCCTCCGATTTCCATTCAGGATGGTCACTCTTGGGGCCCACGATAGCCTGAGCATGATGACGCAGACAAGCCCTGACCGGAGCCACTCGCCTCCCCTCTAAAGCGGGGTTCCCTGATGCAAAGAGTGGGACTGTCTACATGAACCAGCCCAGTGTCTGATGCCTGGTGGACGTCGCGGCCTGGGACCATTACTAATAACAAGACTCAGGACTTCCCTGGGCAGTTCAGGGGTTAAGACGTCGAGCTTCCACTTCAGGGGGCCCTGGTTCGATCTCCGGGTCAGGAACTAAGGTCCTGCATGCCTCATGGCTTGGGGGTGGGGGGGGATGTTTTTAAATTTAAAACTATATATGTTGGACTTCTCTGGTGGCTCAACGCTAAAGAATCCACCTGCTAATGCGGGAGACACGGGATTGATCCCTATTTTGGGAGGAACCCACATGCCTCAGATCCACTAGGCGTGGGCGCCACAGCTACTGAGCCTGTGCCCTAAAGCCCGGGAGCTGCACCCACTACTGAAGGCCATGCACCCTAGAGCCTGTGCCACAAGAGGAGCCACAGCAACCAGAAGCCCACACGTCGCAGCAAAGAGCAACCCCTCCCCCTCCCCCCGCCACAACCAGAGAACCGGAGCAGCGAGGAGGCCCAGCACAGCCAAAAATAAATAACCGATTAAAAAAAAACGAGCCTCAGTTTCCCCAACCGCAAAGTGCGGAGAAGCACAGGAGGCTGGGCTGGGTGAGAAGGTCACTGCTGGCCCCGTGAGACCACCCGCCTGCTCCACTGCTTACAGCTTCACTGCCGTGTTGCCAACGCCCGCACGGCTGGCCGGATTTCACGGGCACGAGTCAATGAGCTTGGACACGTCGTACATGCGAAACCATTCCACAACCAGCTAACAAGGTGACCATCGCCCCTAGAGGCTTCCGTGCGCCCCTTGGCTGTGTGCGCGCGTGTGTGCGCTCGTCCCGAGGTGTGCCCTCTCCAGGACTTCTCCAGTAGATGACACCACGCCAGCCCAGAGTATCACGTCCAATAACCCAAGCAGCTGTCTTATCCCAGACCCACCAAAGCCTGGAGCCCACGGGAGGCCAAGCCGCGGGCACTGGGTGCCCCCTAGTGGAGGAGGAGGAGGAGGCCGACCAGGTGCCAGGCCCCCAGCCATACCCACGGACAGGGCCTCTCGGGAATGGTCTGCAGGACAGAGGTGTTGGCCTCAGGGCTGCAGAAAGCCCCCCTCGTGCCAACTCCAGCCCACCCAGGAGCCCCCTCGTCTTTCTCCCAGCGTTTCTGCCTGTCCCCCTCCGGCCGCCAGGTACTGGCTGGACACCAGGCTCCACCGATGCAATAAGGGCTCCTTCCTGCCTCTTATCCCCAGAAAAGGGCCGCTCAGGGGCCCACACAGGGGACCCCAAAGCAGGGGTGCAGTGGAATCGCCAGGCCCGCCTCCAGAGGGTCTGAGTCAGGCAGTGCGTGGGCCCTGGAGAGCCCCTGGGCTTGTCCACTTCGTCCATTGGCAGCTGAGGACTCCAGGGCTCAGATGGTCCCCCAGCCCTGACCCCTGAAGTCCACTCAAGACACCTGCTTACGTCCGTGCATGAGGCAGGACCGGGGACAGAACCACACAGGCTTGAGCTGGAATCCCAGCCAAGCCCTGACGTGCTGTGTGACCTTAGACAAACTCTCTAACCTCTCTGAGCACCAACCTCTTCCTCTTTGGAATAGATGAGAGACAGCTGACTTCATACGATTGTTTTGGGGTGCCTGGCACATAAGGCACGTAACATATTACAATTAATTAATCACAAAAGGATAATAAAAAGGTTTTAAACCGCACTAGCAGCTCACAGTGGGTACTGACGCCAGCCAGCAGGCCCTGCGCTAAACACTCACACGCATCACATCAGTGATGGTCACAGGAATAGGATGACTTAGGGGGCGTCGTCAGCCACAAGGGAAACCGGGGCAGGGCGGGGGCATCTACTGCCCAGGGTGACGATGGTCGAGGGCAAGGCCGGGAGGTCTGGCCCGTGCCCACATCACCTAGGCTGCCACGCTGCAGCACAGCAAGAGCAGGTGGGTTTTCCCAAGAACTTTAGAGGCTTCTGGAACCCTTAGAGCTTTTCTAAGGTGAAGGACAGCACCAGGAAGCGGAACATCTGAGCGGTCTTCTCGGGCAGGAGGGTAACTAGGGCTGGCTTCTTCGCTTCGTTACCTACCGCACCAGTCGGCTGGTCCTGGTTACGCAAAACAGGAAGAAAACCTCACCTGGCCAGAGGGTGCGTGTCTACAGTACAGATAGCCAGCTAGGAAAGCTGGCGGGAAATTTCAGTGAAACAAAAGGAGCTCTCTGGCCACAAAAATTGCTCCCCTTGTTAAATGGGTGCTGCCTTGAGTCTGCTTTTCCAGGAATTGTCCCAAGCGGAGCGGAAGGTCTGAAAATGTGTGACCCTCTCTCAGGGCTTCCCTGGTGGCTCAGACGGTAAAGAATCTGCCTGCAACAGAGGAGGCCCATGTTCGATCCCTGGGTCGGGAAGATCCCCTGGAGAAGGGAATGGCAACCCACTCCAGTATTCTTGCCTAAGAACTCCATGGACACAGGAGCCTGGCAGACTACAGTCCACGGAGGGTGCAAAGAGTTGGACATAACTCAGTGATTAACACTACTCCTCTCCGGGCCAGGCTCTCTGGGGTGAGGTTGGCAGCTAATGGGAAGGAGGGGCTCAGATCCCTGGCAGAGCAGCCCCCAGACCTCAACTGCACCACCTCCTAAGAAGCTTCAGTTCCAAAGGAGACCAGACTCAAACCTTCCACAGCTTCTCGATCTGGTCTGAGGGGTGGCGTGGTTTATTACCAGGAAGAGGATCTCAGAGCTCCCCAGAAGCCCCTCGTGGGTGATTCTACACAGCCTGGAAAACACACGCCTGCTCGCCTGGGAGGCCCAGGACTCTGCACGCTGAGGGTGAGGGGTGCACGAGGAGAGGGCTGCACGGGGCTCCTCCCAGAGAGGCTCCCACGACCAGACATGCTGGCAAGTCCTTGTTCAAGTCCCAGAGCTGACCTGGAAAGCGGATGGGGCCTCGCACAGCGACCTGGGGGCACAGAAGGGTTTGTGCACACATGTGAGCACTTGTGCATGTGTATTCACTTGCCAAACGAGAAGCGAGCGGGCTAGAGGGACCCCGAGAGATGCCACAGTACAAATGCTGTGAGAGCGACTCACCGAGAGGCCAGGTGGCTGCTGTAACAAACAATCACAGAACTAGGGGCTTAAAACGACATTAGCTTATCCTGCAGGTCTGGGCTTCCGAAGTCCAACACAGGTCTCACCTGAGGGTCCCAATCTCCCTCGTCCCACCCGGGGCCCCTTGCATTGGGAGCCCTTCCATCCGCCAGGCGTGGGGCTGGAGCTGCTGTATGAAAACCATGTCTAGGGCCCTCCACCCCATCCACCCCTCCCGTGGCCCTGTACACACAGTGTGTGCTGAGTGCATGCGGTCCACATGGCGGCAAAGCAGAGGGGCCGTGTGGCCCTGGCAGAGCCCCTCCGGCCTCGCCAACCCCTGGCCTCTGCTTCCCACCACGGAGGCAGAAATCATCCCGCAGGGAGAGCCTGGATGCGGAGGAGGAGGGCTTAAGTCACTGCTCTTTTGTTGAGGAGTCAGGCCTTTGGCTGGACGTGCCAGGCCAGGAAGGGCTCACCAGGCACGGGCTGCCCAAACCCTCTGGTCCCAAAGAGAGGACGACCCCTGGCCGGCTCCTGGAAGGTGACCCCCACGCCCTTGGGGGGTCCCACTGATGACAGCGTCTCTGCACTGGGACCAACGACGTGATTTACGGCAAGGTCTTGCACCACACTGGGTCCGTCTAAGTGGACACCGAGCTCAGGTGAGCTTCTGGGCTGAGTGACACTCATCTTGAGCAGCACGCCAAGGCCAGGGGACCGAGCTGACCTGCGTAAACCCTCCCTGCCCCAAAGAAGGCAGCAGGGAGCTGGGCTCGGGCTGCCAGCACGCCTTGTGCCTTTTCCAGATCCTATCTGCATCCTTCCCCTGTAAAGACTGGAACCATAAGTATGACAGCTTTCCCGAGTTCTGGGAGTCCTCATGGGGAGTCCCTGACCTGAGGTGGTCTCAGGACCCCGACACGGGTGTGTATACACAATGTGGGTACTCAGGAAAAGCGGGCTATAAAACGCCGGAGCCGACCTCACTGGGGGTGCGAGCCGAGGTTCCTGTTCATGACTGTCAGCCCTGTGATCCGACATAGTCAGGGGGCAGGTGGGTACCCCAGACGCACGGGCGCCCCAGAGCAGGACTGCCCGGGTGTCCGGCTGTCTGACCCCAGCAAGACCCTCGCGGAGAGCGGCTCGTACCTGACGAGGGGCTTCAGGATGGTCCACAGGATTTTGATGAAGTTGGTGGGGTGCACGACATACAGGGCCTTCAGGTTCTTCTTGTACCTGAGGAGGGAGACGGAGGGGGTCTCAGAGCACACACACGGAGACACCCCGGGCTGGAAAGAGAGCTGCAGCGCGGTGGCCTCGAGGGCAAGTCTCAGAACCCTCCGTTCCTATTTTTTTCTTTTTTATGTTTTATTTATCTGCTTATTAGGCTGCCTTGGGTCTTTGTGGCAGCACGCAGGCTTAGTTGCTCCACGGCATGTGGGATCTTAGTTCCCCGAACAGGAATCAAACCCGAGAACTTCAGCTTGGAAGGTGGACTCTTAAACCCTGGGCCATCAGGATAGTCCCAGCCTTCCGTTTCTGGACAGTCGATTTAAGGACATAGAAGGAGAAATGAGGCCCCCACTCTCATCACTGGCAGTGTACACACAGCACTTTACAGTTTGCAAGATCAGAGCCCCCACTTATAGGCGCTCACACTGGGGCAGGGGGCGGGGATACACTGGCAACTTGGCAGCAAGCCCCGCTCTGCAGGGAACTGACCTGGGCGAGGGTGGAGCCGTGACCCCCAACCCCCACCACGTGACAGCTCTAGGCACCCCCTTCAACGAGATGCTTCTTAGCCGACTTCCCTTCCTCTTTTGTGATTAATTCAGTCTAGAGCCATCAGGCAGAGCCAAGAAGGCTGGCATCCACCCAGGGCTGGAGGGAGTGGGTGGGCCCGCTGGGGTCTGTGACGCCAGCAGGGGGCTGGCAGCCTGGTGGGAAGGGGGTGTCCCAGAGGGAGAAGGGCATCCACACTCGGGTCAGCCAGGGACACCCTCAAGCCGGCTCTTCGCCCTTCAAAGAGCTGATTGCCAGAATTTCAGCCATTCGGGGAGCCAGCTGTGAAAAGCAGCCGTTATTCAACAGTATCAACTCACAATGAAGTAAATCATTTTAAACACAAAGGTCAGTGGTCCAGCCTGATTCCTGATCACTCCACGACATGTACTATTGCTGTGCCCTTGGGCTCCTTCGCCTGTTACATCCCAGGGGTGGGAGAACCCACAAGAAGGGATGGCCACCCATCTCCTCCCAGTTCCATGCCCAGCGGGGCCATGTGGGCCACTTGGAACTGGTCACAGTTGCAGGACCGAACCACGGGAATCTGCAAACACTGCCCATCAGTCTCCCCAAGCCCCCGGGAGCTGATTAGTAAGGCAGACACGAGCAAGGGGGGTGGACAGGAAGTCCAGCATGAGGTGTCTGGGACCAGGCAGGAAGAGGGTGGTGCGGGCTGAGGAGGGACCCGACACTTGCAACCAACTGTGGGAGCAAGAAAGGGGCAGCCACGGCGGCCTGGTGCGGGCATCAGCCCAGGGGACACCGGCAGCTCTGTGGGGGCGGGGCAGCCCCAGTGGTAACAGAGCCTCAGCGAGTGAGAGGTGGCCACGCGATTAGCCAGAGGCAGGCCAAGTAACAGCGGTGGATTCCCAGGTGGCTCAGTGGTAAAGAATCCTCCTGCCAACACAGAAGACACAAGAGACGTAGGTTCGATCCCCGGGTCGGGAAGATCCCCTGGAGGAGGAAATGGCAACACACTCCAGTATTCTTGCTGGGAAATCCCATGGACAGAGGAGCCCGGCAGGCTACAATCTGTGGGGTCACAAAGAGTCAGACCCCACTGAGCGCCTGAGCACGCACAAAGGCAGTGGGAGCCAGGCCCTTACTGTTGGAGAAGAGATGTTACGAATGCAGAAAGGGAGAAGGCTAGAATGAGCCCTGGCAGGGAAGGACTAGTATAGATGTCGGTGTGAACACACAGGTACCAGGAGAAAAGGCAAATGCAAACACGCAGACCCACGTCGATGTGTGCGTGTACGTATGTCTACGTCTGTGTACACATACACACACGGCAACTGTCCACTGACTCGCCTGCGAGCCGTCACAGCCCCACAGCAACCAACACACTGCTTCCAGGGCCGGGTTCGTAGGAGCGTCCTCCCTTAAGAGGACCCAGGGACCAGAGAAATGGCAGATTCCTGTGCTGGGTGCGTGCGTGTGTGCTAAGTTGCTGTCAGTCGTGTCCGACTCTTTGCGACCCCACGGACTGTAGCCTGCCAGGCTCCTCTGTCCATGGGATTCTCCAGGCAAGAATACTGGAGTGGGTTGCCATGCCCTCCTCCAGGAAATCTTCCCGACCCAGAGATCACACCTGCATGGCTTACATCCCCTGCAGTGGCAAGCGGGTTCTTTACCGCTACTGCCACCTGGGAAGCCAGCTGGGATGTGCCCGGAGCATCTCGTTGTCCTAGAAAGTAAAGGAAGCGCTCGGAAGTACAGGGACGTGTCTGTGGGGCACAGGAGCCAGGCTGAAGCTCGCCTGGCCGAATTTCAACAATTTGAGCATTAGGATAAATATAGTCATGGATTATAAACTACTGAATAAAATGGGAGATCCCAAGTCTGTACAAATATAAATAAACCGGAAGAGAAAGCTCTTCAGCACAGTAAAATGCCAGCTAAGAGCCCCAGTCACCATGTGTCACCCATCTTAATAGTAATTAAGCCAAGAAATGGCCAGGGAGGCCAAAGCTAGCACGTGAAACGGGTATTTATACAATCTCAGAGTATCTCCCGAAGGAATATTAATTACCAGAAAAAAAAAAACAGTCTTGCGATTCGGAAGGAGGAAGCTGCAGTGACTTTCAGGTGGTCCAAGGACCCAGAGCACAGCTGTTACAAAGTCCACCCCTATAGGAAGGTGGATTCCATCAGGTGCCACCCATGGCAGGAGCGCCGGCACTCCTAGAGGGGGTCAGGGACATTCCTGGGTGGATGGTTCTTGCTTAAAGGAGAGACCTGGCAGAACAGTTTGGAAGATGAGAAGTCAAAAGCAGAGAGAACAGAAAAAGATGCAGGAAACCCACTGCATCCTTGTAGTGATGTTTGTAATGGTGGATGGAAAATCTTTGCTGTATAAATTGCATCCAATTCGATTTGGAGCTCTGCTTACATACCCCCGCCGACAGGGAACTCACTACCTGCAGCAGGGGCTCCATCACCGGGTGGCTTTGAAGCCTAGGACACCCGTCCTTTGGCTTCCATCAAGCCAAGATCTATAATCTTACTCCTGCCCCCAGTCCACCTTTGAGAGAAGTAGGAGAAACAAAAGAAGTTCCCTACCTTCCATTTGAAAATTCATCTGTTTTAGCTCAAGACAGGCATACACACATATCCTCCCACTGTCAGCCTGAGCTTCTGGCAAAGATCGCTTTGAACATGTCATTTGCTTCTTTTCAAGAGCCATGGGGCTTCCCAGGTGGCGCTAGTCATAAAGAACCTACCTGCCAATGCAGGAGATACAAGAGACACAGGTTCGACCCCTTGGTCAGGAAGATCCCCTGAAGAAGGAAAATGGCTACCCGCTCCAGTGTTCCTGCCTGGGAAATCCCATGGACCGAAGAGTCTGGCGGGCTCCAGGCCAGGGGGTCACAATGAGTCGGACACGGCTAAGCAGGCACGCGCCGAGAGCCTTGCGTGGCTGCCCACCCAGCCCTGAACGACAGTGCTGGACAGAGGCCCCTGGCCCCGAGGGGTGCTCACCCTAATGCTCCGCCTGGCCCTCGGGGTCCCGCCCTCACCTACTGCACAGCCGGGACCCTCCTGTCACCCGAGCCTCCCCCTCACTCAGCCGGGAACCAGAGGTTCCCCTCCACCCCACCCAAGCCTGGAGGGCACCCACCTCCTGTCAAACTCCTTGTAGGCACTCTGGAGCCAGCGTAGGGATGGCTTGTTCTGGCTGTTCAGCCCGTAGTGGAAGTAGACGATGGTGTAATCGCTCTCCACGTACTGGTCCAGCGTGTACTTCAAATACCTGGGCACAGAGCGTGGGACACGGTTATGAGCATCTCACATTGATCAAAATGCGTCCCCTGTAACGGAGCTGTGGTCACCCAGCAGGGGCCAACACCGGGCCATGGGGGGACGCTTCCAGGTCAATGCTGAGAATCCACCTGCAGGGGGCCTAGTCCTCGTTCCTCTCTCTTTCTTGTTCGGCTGTGCTGTGCAGTTTGCGGGCTCTTGTGTGGCCCATGGGAGCTGTTCCCTGACCAGGGATCGAAAACAAGCCCCGTGCATTGGGAGCATGGAGTTCTAACCACTGGACTGCCTGGGAAGTCCCTAGTCCTCATTTCTCAGATGATAACTGAGGCTCAGAGATGTTAAGTAACTTACCTGACTTTTCCCTCCCTCCACAGCCAGGGAGTAGATGTGATGCCTTGAAAGTGGCCCCCAAAAGACTTCCAGTGTCAAATCCCCAGAACCCTCGATTGTGGTCATATTTGGAAGAGGCTCTTAGTAGACGTGATTAAGAAAAGGCTCCTCAGAGGAGTTAGTCCTGGATTATCCACTTTAGGTCACTTCAGTTCAGTCGCTCAGTCATGTCCGACTCTTTGTGACCCCATGGACTGCAGCACGCCAGGCCTCCCTGTCCATCACCAGCTCCCAGAGTTTACTCAAACTCATGTCCATTGAGTCGGTGATGCCATCCAACCATCTCATCCTCTGTCATCCCCTTCTCCTCCTGCCCTCAATCTTTCCCAGCATCAGGGTCTTTTCAAATGAGCAGCTCTTCACATCAGGTGGCCAAAGTATTGGAGTTTCAGCTTCAACAGCAGTCCTTCCAATGTACATTCAGGACTGATTTCCTTTAGGATGGACTGGTTGGGTCTCCTTGCAGTCCAAGGGACTCTCAAGAGTCTTCTCCAACACCACAGTTAAAGAGCATCAATTTTTTGGCGCTCAGCTTTCTTCACAGTCCAACTCTCACATCCATACATGACCACAGGAAAAACCATAGCCTTGACTAGACGGACCTTTGTTGGCAAAGTAATGTCTCTGCTTTTAATATGTTGTCTAGGTTGGTCATAACTTTTCTTCCAAAGAGTAAGCATCTTTTTATTTCATGGCTGCAGTTACCATCTGCACTGATTTTGGAGCCCCCCCAAAAATAAAGTCAGCCACTGTTTCCACTGTTTCTCCATCTATTTGCCATGAAGTGATGGGACCGGATGCCATGATCTTAGTTTTCTGAATGTTGAGCTTTAAGCCAACTTTTTCACTCTCCTCTTTCATCAAGAGGCTCTTTAGTCCTTCTTCATTTTCTGCCATAAGGGTGGTGTCATCTGCATATCTGGGGTTATTGATATTTCTCCCAACAATCTTGATTCCAGCTTGTGCTTCCTCCAGCCCAGCGTTTCTCATGATGTACTCTGCATATAAGTTATATAAACAGGGTGACAATATACAGCCTTGACATACTCCTTTTCCTATTTGGAACCAGCCTGTTGTTCCATGTCCAGTTCTAACTGTTGCTTCCTGACCTGCATACAGGTTTCTCAAGAGGCAGGTTAGGTGGTCTGGTATTCCTATCTCTTTCAGAATTTTCCACAGTTTATTGTGTTCCACACAGTCAAAGCAAGAATCCCTTAGAAGAAACGGAGTAGCCATCATGGTCAACAAAAGAGTCTGAAATGCAATACTTGGATGCAGTCTCAAAAAGGACAGAATGATCTGTTTGTCTGCAAGGCAAACCATTCAGTATTACGGTAATCCAAGTCTATGCCCCAACCAGTAATGCTGAAGAAGCTGAAGTTGAATGGTTCTATGAAGACCTACAAGACCTTCTAGAATTAACACCCAGAAAAGATGTCCTTTTCATTATAGGGGACTGGAATGCAAAAGTAGGAAGTCAAGAAACACGTGGAGTAACAGCAAATGTGGCCTTGGAGCACAGAATGAAGCAGGGCAAAGGCTAATAGAGTTCTGCCAAGAGAATGCATTGGTCATAGCAAACACCCTCTTCCAACAACACAAGAGAAGACTCTACAGGTGGACATCACCAGATGGTCAACACCGAAATCAGATTGATCATATTCTTTGCAGCCAAAATGGAAGCTCTATACAGTTAGCAAAAAAAAAAGACCGGAAGCTGACTGTGGCTCAGATCATGAACTCCTTATTGCCAAATTCAGACTTAAATTGAAGAAAGTGGGGAAAGACCATGTTCTAGGAAAGACCATACCTAGACCATTCAGGTATGACCTAAATCAAATCCCTAGAAGTGAGAAATAGATTTAAGGGACTAGATCTGATAGACAGAGTGCCTGATGAACTATGGACAGAGGTTCCTGACACTGTACAAGAGACAGGGAGCAAGACCATCCCCAAGAAAAAGAAATGCAAAAAAACAAAATGGCTCTTTGAGGAGGCCTTACAAATAGTTGTGAAAAGAAGAGAAGTGAAAAGCAAAGGAGAAAAGGAAAGATATACCCATTTGAATGCAAAGTTCCAAAGAATGGCAACGAGAGATAAGAAAGCCTTTCTCAGTGATCAGTGCAAAGAAATAGAGGAAAACAATAGAATGGGAAAGACTAGAGATCTCTTCAAGAAAATTAGAGATACCAAGGGAACATTTCATGCAAAGATGGGCTCAATAAAGGACAGAAATGGTATGGACCTAACAGAAGCAGAAGATATTAAGAAGAGGTGGCAAGAATACACAGAAGAACTGTACAAAAAAGATCTTCAAGACCCAGATAATCACGTTGGTGTGATCACTGACCTAGAGCCAGACATCCTGGAATGTGAAGTCGGGTGGGCCTTAGAAAGCATCACTACGATCAAAGCTAGTGGAGGGGATGGAATTCCAGTTGAGCTATTTCAAATCCTAAAGGATGATGCTGTGAAAGTGCTACACTCAATATACCAGCAAATTTGGAAAACTCAGCAGTGGCCACAGGACTGGAAAAGGTCAGTTTTCATTCCAATCCCAAAGAAAGGAATGCCAAAGAATGCTCAAACTACTGCACAATTACACTCATTTCACACACTAGTAAAGTAATGCTTAAAATTCTCCGAGTGAGGTTTTAGCAATACATGAACCGTGAACTTCCAGATGTTCAAGCTGGTTGTAGAAAAGGCAGAGGAACCAGAGATCAAATTGCCAACATCCGCTGGATCATTGAAAAAGCAAGAGAGTTCCAGGAAAACACCTATTTCTGCTTTACTGACTATGCCAAAGCCTTTGACTGTGTGGAATATCCTGGGGCGGGGGGGCACTGAATGCAAGCTCTCACATCCTAGTTAAGACGTCTTAAAAGAGGAAAGCCACAGAGCGGAGTCAGCTACGCGAAGACAGAGGCGGAGCAGAGAGCAACGCGGCCACCAGGCCAGGAGGGTGTGAACTCGCTGACAGCCACCCCGCCAGAAGCTGCAGGAGGCAAAAAATGTTCCTCTGCTGGAGGCGAGGCCTCCTCTGAGAGGACTGTGGCCCCGCAGACACAACTCCCAGCCCCCGCAACTGGGGGAGAATCAATGTGCTGCGTTACACCACTTGGAGTTTGGTGATTTGTTGCAGTGGCCACAGGAAACTGACACCCAGGATGGGCTGGGGTTCAAACCCAGGCCTAACTCAGCCCTTCCGCTTCAGACTCCTCGCTGTCCGGCTGTCTGTCCAGAAGCAAGCGATTCCTCCTTTTCAGATCTGCTCCTAACGTGCTTTCTCTTGGGTTTCCCAGGTGGTGCTGGAGGTAAGAATCTGCCTGCCATCGCAAGAGACGTGGGTCCGATGGGGTCGGGAACATCCCTTGGAGGAGGAAGTGGCCACCCACTCCAGTATTCTTGCCTGGAGAATCCCATGGACAGAGGAGCCTGGCGGGCTACAGTCCTTGGGGCCAAAGAGAGCTGGACACCACTGAGCATGCACACGCACGTTTTCTTTTTACTGGAAAGTAGACCCGCTTCTGTCACTTGACCACACTCCTCGGGATAAACTCTACAAATCCCGCGGTCTGTCTCCGGGCTGCAGAGCGTGCTCCTTCCTGGCCACGCGCATGTGACCTGCCTGAAAAGCCCTGGTCCAGCCACCTGCTCTTGAGCTGCAGATGGAGCTCTCCTGACCCCGTCAGCAATCTGGCTCCCGATGTACAGCGGGTTCGGCCAGGTTCTTGCACCTCAGGTGGTCTGAGTCATTCATCATTTAGAAGCACAGCCCGTGATTAATCTGGCCTGGCGCTCCAGGAATTCAGACACAGCTTCTCTGAGTCAGTGGTGGGGCCGGCGCTCCAGGAATTCAGGCACGGCTTCTCTGAGTTGGTGGTAGGACCGCAGCCGCCTTCCCTGGGAGCCTGGCAAACACAGCCCGCCAGAGCCCAGGGGCCGCTCTGTCTTCAGCAGCTGGTGGAGGACCCAGCAAACAAGTCGGATGCCTGGGGTCCCGGGAATCCTCACAAAACAAGCAGCACGAAGGCTTCTGGACGCTTCTACGATCCAACTGTGCCTTCGCTCACTTGAGAGTGTGGGGCTCCAGGCCACAGTCGTGGCATCGAGCTCTGGCTGGGCTTTCGCAGTCTAGAGAAAAGTGGATCTAGAAGCAGTGACAGCAGATTCAGGCCCCCGAGCCGTCCCAGCAGCGGGCGAGTCTGTCCTGGGCCAGACTTCGCGCCTCTGTCCCTCACAAGGGGACACAGACATTCCCAGGGATGCCCAGCACGGGGCTGGGGCTTGACCAAGTGAGTGAAGAGCCATCGGCACGTGGTCGGAGAGCAGAATCCGACGGCTGAGCAGGAAATGCCCGGGACACGGGGTCCAGGTAAGTCAGATGGGCCCGGCAGGTAACCTGGGCGGAGACTCGGCCCCCAGCAGGATCTGCTGGGCGGGAGGGCACTTCACTTGATTTCAAGCAGCCTCGGTGGCCTCGGCACGCAGCTTTCTCCTTCCCGGGCCAAGCCCCTCACCAGACCTGAGGTCGTCTGCTCACTGGGGCGACTCCGGGTGGGAGCTTTGCAAAGGGGACCACGCCAGCTCTCCCGACACTCTCGGGGTCCGGCCGGGGAGGGGGAACTGGGGCCAGCGCGGCCTCACAGAGCGTAGGGACAGGGCAGAGGACGAGGCCCCTGCGGGCCAGGGGCAGTGGGGAGAGCTGCCTCCTGAGCAGACGCAGAGGGCGGCCTGCGTGGCTTAGAGGGGCACAGGCATCGGCCCTGCGGGGGGGCCTGCCACCTGGCACTAATGACAGCCCTCAGGACCCAAGAGTCCACCGCAGTCTGTTAGCCTTTGACCCCGAACATCCTCTCTGTGCTGAGAGTGATGGAGAGGCACCTGCCGAGGGAGAGGGACACACATGGGAGGGGGCGCCGACAGAGGAGGGACGGTGGGGCGGGGGGCATGGAGGGGGCACAGGACAGACTTACTCCAGCAGCCGCCTGTGGTTGAGCTCGTGGGAGGGGGGCATCCGGCAGCAGCAGAACGTGATGACTCGTCTTCCGAAGCGGTCCTCCCCTGCGGGGCAGATGGGTGTGAGCCCCGGTCCCGACCTGACACCGGAGGCGGCCGTCTCCCCCCATGCCCTCCGACTATCACCAAAGACGGCCTCCGTGCAGCCCACCTGAGCTAAGAGGCGCAGGCGGCTGGGGTGAGGGCGCAGCAGAGCCTGCCAGATGGGTGTTGCTACCTGAGGATCTGGGTGCCTTGGCCAAGGTCGCCATCACCACCCCTTGTACCCCAGAGCCCACGTCTGCTGAACCCAGAGCTCAGACAAGGTCCCCCAGTCGTTTCCTGGCTGGTTACAGGAAGGCCGTGCGTGTGCGCTCAGCAATGTCCACCGCTTCACAACCCCATGGACTGTAGCCCGCCTGGCTCCTCTGTCCACAGGATCCTCCAGACAAGAGTACGGCGGGTGGGGTACCATTTCCTCCTCCAGGGGATCTTCCCAACTCAGGGATCGAACCCGTGTCTCCTACACGGGCAGGTGGATTCTTTACCACTGAGCCACCTGGGAAGCCCTACAGGAAGATTATCAGAAAACAGAAAGGTGCCCTTCCAGAAGTGTCTGTGACTCTGAACTCACTGTAACTTACTGTAAACAAGTATTTACAGCTGTTGTCAGATGTTTACTTAAAATAAGAAATGACAGCAGAGCATCTTCATTCCTCCACCCACCCTACCCCAGCTCTGAAAGGCAATGCATCAAGCTTTCACGCCCGGCCAGGACGGCTGTTTGTTATTTAGGGCACATCCGTTTCTCCCGGGAGCCCGCGAGCCACTCCGACCTTCAGAATGTGAGAGTCATTTTGGTTTCCAAAGACAGCGGCCTTTTCACAGGTTCCTTGAGAATTCTGGTCATGGTTTCTGTTTGTTTAGAAGGCGCTTGTTGAAAGGACTGCTGGGGGCCCAGGCGTTTATCTGCTTCCCTTGCCAGCTGGGCATTTCCATCTGGGCACAAAACCTTCGATGGCTGTGCCTGGAGGTACAAAGTGTTTTCCAAACGATGTTTCTAGCAGCGTGGCGGCCAGGCTCCACAGCTCACCTGAGCCTGTGCTCGCCTGTGACAGGGAAGGAGAGGGACGACTTTGCTTCTGAAGATGTGAACTGTTTTGTGTGGCGACTGGAAGAATAGGGAATTAAGTGCCCCTGGCGCTGAAAGAGAAGGTCGACCTCCACGCTGAGATGTCAGCATAGGAACCAGACCAAGTGGAGACTCTTGGGGATGTGCTGAGCGATTGGTCAATGGAAGGCCAGGCCAACACACACTCATTGCAGGCTCACCGTGCACCCAGCTCTGGAGAGAAAAGGCCAGACGTGGTCCCCACTGGTCCACGGTCGAGGGGAAAGGACAGTGATGGAGTGCTAGGGGTCTTGGTTCGGCTCTTCAATCCCCTCTCTGAAAACCTCCGAGGGCTCCGGCAGCCACGTCCACCTCCGCAGGGACTTCCCAGGTGGGGGGTGCTATCCTCCACAGGCTGGCCCTCACTTCAGACACCAGCTATGTGTCAAGGATCCCCAGGCCTCCCTGTTTTTGTCTAGCTGCCTATAGATTCCAAGGTTCCCACTACCCGCCTCACAACTGATCACTCATTGGCTCACAGAACTCTGGAAAGCGCTAGACTTACAATCACCTTTAGTATAAAGGATACAAGGCAGAACCAGGCAAGAGGGGAGATGCACCGGGAGTCGGGCAGCCCTGGCCCAGCCTCTCTGCAACGCGGGGATAAGACACCTGATTGGGGGGCGGACAGGAAGGCTTGCATCCATAGTTGGAAGAAAGCCTTGCTGAGCTGGCACACATCAGGCGCTCGAGAAAGGTGGCCCATTAGTCACCACATGCCCGGAAGGATGGTGGGTGTGTGCACGTGTGCTGTTTCATTGGTGGTGAGAAAAACCGAGGTCCAGAGACGCCAACCAGGTGAGCCTCAGAGCTGGGCTCCTGCTCACGGCTGGCTGGCTTCTGGGGCAGCGCCCCCAGGCCGGCCTCCTCTGCCCCCAACATTCCCAGCAAGGAGGCCGTCACAGCCCCGAAACCCCGCGGCCTTGAGGAGCCCCCGGGACCCCCAGGCTCCCGCCCACTGAGCAGTTACAGGGCATTTGCGTTAACCACCCCCATCAGGATGAGTCAATGGCCTCCCGCTCTCCAGCAACACAGGCCGGTGTATGGAAAACGGACTTCGAAATTGTCATATGGGAGGAAATGAAAACTATCAATAAAATGTAGACTCTACAAGGCACTGGTTTAATTCACGACCCCATCTTCTCCCCTCGCTGGTTCACAACACAACATCACTCACGGTCTCCAAGACGGAGAAGCCCCGTTTCTGCAGAAAGAAATGAGTCCCGTGCCGCGACCGTGACATGCCCGTCACCATCCATCACCAGCTCCGAGAGAGAAGGACGGTTAAAATGCACAGCGACCTCCCCGGGACCAACGAGGGAGCGTGTCTGGGTTTTAAGGCTGCTGCCCTTTTACTGCGGGAGTGAAAGGGGATTCGCAGACTCACTTTGTCTGTGTCCTTCTGAAGGGTTGTGAGGAGCGCCCCAGCCGTGAGGATGCAGACTGGACGCCAGCAGGACCAGGTCTGGCATCTGCCTCTCCTATCTCTTCTCGGCCGCTCGCCTCTGACCCTCGGGTGGAACCTCCGCTCTGCCCACCCCTGCTTTCCAACTTCTAATCTCACCCCTGAGCTCACAGCCCCAGACCCAGACTGCAGTTTCAGAAAGTGACCACTCCGTAAAGTAGTCATTTTTTATTTCTTATTTTTGGCTTGCGGGACTTGTCAGTTCCCTGACCAGGGATGGAACCTGGGCCCTCGGCAGTGAGAGCATGGAATCCTAGCCACGGAACTGCCAGGGAATTTCCTAAGATGTTTGTGTCTGCATGTATGTAGTCTTGGCCATGCTGTGCAGCACACACGATCTTATGGGAGGATCCCAGCCAGGGATCCAACCTGTGCCCCCTGCACTGGTTGCCACCAGTTTTGCCCACTGGACCACCAGGGAAGTCCCTCCCTAAAATATTTAAATCAGCGCTATCCTGAGACTTGAAAAGTCTTCAAAGCTCCCATTTGGCCAAATACATAGTTCTTTAAGTAATAATGAGAGGTCATTCAACAATTACTTTTGACAAGACGCTCTGGTTCCGGCCATGGTCCTGACATTCAGCAGGTTGGGGAGGCAGCCCCTGGGAGCAGAATTAGGAGGCAGCTTGGTGGGGTGATGTCTGGTATACCTGAAGTGGGCCCCTTGGCGGGTGGCAGTCCTAAACTGTCACATGCCACCTGCTGGAGGAGCAGGAGAAGGGTCCATGTCCTGAGCTGTGTCCCCGGGGTCCTCAGGCTGCAGAGGAGTGTGGACCTGAGATAGGGGCGAGGGGACACAGCTGGACGCCAAGGTGAGGCCTGGGAGGAGGGGGTGGAGGGCTGGTCCTCAAGGAGGGAACCCTGAGGTCTGCTCTCCCTGGGGGCCCCAACTGGAAAAGCCACGGGCTCACCCAGACTCGGACCAGGACTTAACCGCAGGTACAGCCTGGTATTGGCTTGTGGAAGGCAGGTCATGGGACTTTTCAGCATCCCTCACTGCGTGAGAGCCGGTTCCTACGAGAAACGTCCTCGGATGCGTATCTCCATACAGCCTATCGGCAGTGTCTCTAGGGACCCTGACCAACATACTGCCTGTGTGAGACGTGCATGTGAGCGGTGTGGGCCGGATTCCTCAGGGAAAATAAAAGTGATGCAAGAGACTCCCCTCTGGCCAGCTGCTGGGCGTGGGGCCGCTCGCTCCTCAGTTTGGCAGAGGTGTGCTGCTTTTGCGAAGCGGTAGCATAACGGTGTCATGGGTTAGTAAAGCAATCGTATGATTCCGGCCTGTGCTCTTTATAGACGCTGCCTGGTGGCTACTCAGAGCACTCGGGTGATGCTCAGACGGCTGCGCCATGTGCATTGGCAAAACACTGGTGGGTACTTTCTGCTGCGATTTTCAGGCTATGAACACAGTCCTGCCAAGCCCGCCACACACCACGGGCCCTCAGGAAGGCTGGTGCAGCAGTGCTCCCAGGGACCAACAACCCCGCAGGGACTCACCTGCCACCTGCAGGATGCCGTGTCGGGCAACGTCATAGAAGGGGTGGTTCGTGCTCAGCTCGGGGTCTGGGCCAGCCGGGGGCGCCACGGAGGGTGCCGCTGAGGGCCTTCTCGCGGCACCCAGGGCAGCGGCTTCCTCCTCATCTCTCTGCAGCTCTGCGGCAGACGGCAGGGTTAGGGGAGGGTCACTGCATTCCTCAGGAAGGAGGACAGCGAGGGAGCCGCCTGAGGCCTTTTAACAGGACACGCACCTTGCCTTGCTGTGCACCCACTAGGCGCCCACCCTGTGCACCCACTACATGCCTACCTCTGCTGTGCACCCACTATGTGCCCATCTCTGCTGTACACCCACTATGCGCCCACTTAGTGTGTACCCACTACACGCCCATCTCCGCTGTACACCCGCTACCTTCCCACTTGCTGTGCACCCACTATGTGCCCATCTCTGCTGTACACCCACTATGCGCCGACTTAGTGTGTACCCACTACACGCCCATCTCCGCTGTACACCTGCTACCTTCCCACTTGCTGTGCACCCGCTATGTGCCCATCTCCGCTGTACACCCACTACGCGCCCGCTCAGTGTGCACCCACTATGTGCCTGTCTCTGCTGTGTACCTACCACATGCCCACTTGCTGTGCACCCACTATGTGCCCGCTCAGTGTGCACCCACTATGTGCCCATCTCTGCTGTGAACCCACTATGCACCTGCTCAGTGTACACCCCATGGAAAGAGTAAAATGAGTAAAACGAACCCGGGGGCTGGCTGCTGTCCTCCTCACTGACAGCAGAGGTAACAGGCTCAGAGGAGAGAATGACCCTGAGGTCACAAGGTGTGTCTGAACCCGATTTCCCAGCTCCGAATTCTGACTTGGGCCCTTCCTGAGAGATGCTGACACCAGTGGCTGGCAGGAGGCCGTGGCTGGGGTGAAGGGCAGTAGCTGGGGTCCCTGTGCCACAAGGCAGGAAGAAAGGGCTGCCTTCCCGAAGTTTAGTTTTAGTTTTAGTACAGAACAAATACAGAACAAATCCAGGTTCCTTCAGAAAATGTTTCAGTTGGAAAAGGAGCAGGAATTTCACATTTCAGGTGAGGGCAGACTTCAGTCTCCAGACACACTGGATGAATACTGTGACCACGAAATTTAATTCTACCCCGAAACCCACGATGGGACCTCGTTTGGAAACTGTGTCTTTAGAGACGAAATGAATTAAGGTGAGGTCACAGTGGATCAGGGTGGACCTTAAATCCAATGCCATGTCCTTACAAGAAGAGGAAAAGGGCTCCCCTGGTGGTGCAGTGGTTAAGAATCCTCCTGCCAATGCAGAGGACACAGGTCCGATCCCTGCTCCAGGAAGACCCCACGTGCCTCCGGGCAGTTAAGCCCGTGCCCACAGCTGCTGAGCCCCCGCGCCTCAACTACTGAGACCCACACACCTAAGCCTGTGCTCCTCACGCGAGCAGCCACCCCGACGAGCGGCCCACACACCCCAACGAGGAGTGGCCCCTGCTTGCCGCAAGCAGAGAAAGCCTAAGAGCAGCAGTGAAGACCCAGCACGGCCAAAACTCAACATAAATAGATCTTAAAAAAAAACGAAGAGGAAAGGACACAGAGCCCCAGAGAGAAAACCGCCAATCTCCTCCTGGGACGGGGCTGGAAGAGAGCATACTGTACCTATTTCGGCCAGCTCCTCCAGGTCCAGCCCGGACATGCTCTGCTGGGGCGTAGGGCAGCCCGGAGGCACCGTCCAGACGCCGCCTCCCGAGGATCCAGGCACGGGATCCTTCCGACACCCTGAGGGAGAAGCACATTGAATCGGCGAACGTTTAACGCAGGAGTGCCGAGCGTGAGGAATAAAGGAGCGCCCTTCACATGGCCTGCTTGCTCTTCAGTTTCCCTCCTTGACAAAGAAAAAGCAGCCACCTCCGAGTCGCCTGGACCTCAGGTCACTTTTGTGTTTGGCTTTCAACCTGCCCAGCGTACCCCCTTCACCCCCGACCCGTGGGAAACTTGCCCCTCGACGAACCACGTGAGGTCCTGGGAGCTGGACCCCTGGACGGTGGCATCCATCCCACATTTGGGCTCCTATATCTGACCTCGTCCTCTGCAGGTCCTGCCCACTGATGAGTGCATGTGGACGGGGCACCCCCTGCCCAACAGCCCCCTGTCTCAGGAGAGCAGGGCAGAGGGCAGTGGAGGGGGGAAGGGATGTGGAGAGAGAACAGCACCTCCAGGGCAAACACACATTGAGGACAGCATCTTTGCTTCTTCACCACCACCTCACAGATTCACACGCTCACTCCTCTACCCGCTTTATGGAGAGGGCAACTGAGGCCACAAAGATCACTTGGAGTGGCGCATGGCTGCACAGCAGGTAATCACCACCAGCTAAGAGTTTGCCACCTGGTTATTCTGTGCCCTGGAGGCTGATGCAAAACCTGTGCAAATCTTTACGTTACTATCCAAACTGTGGAATATTATGGTACATAAAAAGGAATGAAGGACGGACACCTGGTACGACATGGGTGATCCTCGAAAATATTATGCTAAGTGAAAGCGGGGCATGGAACCCACTCCAGTATTCTTGCCTGGAGAATCCCCATGGACAGAGGAGCCTGGCCAGCTGCAGTCCGTAGGCTCACATAGAGTTGGCCACGACTGAAGCAACTTAGCACGCATGACAGAAGCCAGACCACAAAAGATGACATGAGTCCACAGAATGAGTCCATTCTAGAGCAGGCAGACCCACAGAGACAGAGAGTAGGCCACTGGGTACTAGGAAGTGGGGGTGGGGGTGGGCAGAGATTAGGGAGGTGACAGCAAAGCAGAATGGACTCTTTCTGAGGTGAAGAGAATGTCCTAAAATTGACTATGGTGATGGCTGCCCATATCTGCAATTACACTAAAAACCGCAGAACTATAAACTTGTAAATTATATATTTTGTGAATTATATCTTAGTAAAGGTGTTTTTAAAAATGAACAGTGCTAGGTGAAAACGGCACATACAGTTTGGTCTAGCTTTTGAGTAGTGAAAAGAAACAGGACATTGCTTTTATTTACTTATTTGTATTTTGTCGTGCCTCACGGCTTGTGGGATCTTAGGTTCCCCGACCAGGGACTGAACCCGGGTCCCGGCAGTGAAAACTGGTGAGTCCTAACCGCTGGACTGCCAGGGAAGTCTTCAGAACATTGTTTTTAAAATGCTGGCTTCTCTGAGTTCTAGAATTAGGATTTATAAATCCATTTATTTTCCCACGTTTGTCCCTTTTTCATGTTTGCAAAAGCCTGTATTACACTTAATATAAGGTTAAGTCATATAAACTAAATTAATAAGGTTTTATGAATACAAAAACATTTTAAACCTTGACGTCTTTAAAAAAAAAAAAAAACCCACTTAGTAGCTAAGTGCCATTTTCCATCTTATTTTACAGATGGGAGAACTGAGGCAGAGATCCGGGAGCCAGCCCCTGAAGCGCGGTGCTGTGGAACTCCAGGCCACTGGCCACAGATACAAAGAGCAGAGGGTCGGGGTTGGGGGCAAGGAGGGAGAGGCCAGCCCCCTCTCCAGGGGGACCCCTCAGAGCCAGCTCAGCGAGGCCACACCTGCCCACTTTGGGGGAGAAGTCAGAGTCCATGCTGGTCTGTGACAGCTGCCCATGTTCAAACACTGCAATCTAATCTAAAATGAAAAAAAAAATCTGTATGCCCCAAACTCCACAGTTCCACACACCCAGCAGAATGTGTACATCTGTGTGACAAAGGACGTGGGCTGGAGTATTCTGAGCTGTAGCACTAAAACAGCCCCAAACTGGAAACGACCCGTGTCCACAGACAGTGAAGGGAGCTGTCGGTGTGGACGCTGCGTCTCGGTGGGGAGGATGGTGTCGGGTTATTTGGAGAACGTCTTTACGCTCAGATGCTGGAACAGTCAGCAGGGGAGGCGGGAGGGCTGTATCACCTTCTAGGAGTTCAGCTAAGAGAGAGAGAGAGACAGAGAAAGCCCATAACAGATGGCACCAATTTCCAAATCAAGGGGAAAAGCATGTGTTTTCTTAAAAACAGCTGGAGACGGAAGGAGGGCAGGCGGGAGAAGCCCTTGACTGGCTCCATCACCCCGTTTGTCAGAGAACAAAGCTGAGGCCCGTGAGGCGCAGACAGTGGCTCGAGGTCACTCAGGGCGCCTCCCAGGACTCCTGTCTCAGTCTCTCTCCCCTGACGCAGCTGAGCCTGGGGTTCCCGCGTCTCCCCTCTGAGAGCTCTCCACAATCTGGGGGCCACGCCACCAGGGCCTGTTTCCTGGCGTCGTTTCAACCAGCCTCCCCCGGCCCCCTGCTGCTGTGAACCCCGCCAGCTGCTCCCCGGGGGGGCACTCTGCTGTCCCGGATGGCTGTGTGGCTTTGCCAAGGGTTGTGCCCTCTCTGGGCCGAGGTGTTGTAAGAGCCCAGCTGGCTGTGGGTGGAAGACCCTGGGCAGGGCACAGGGGGAGAGCCCGCGAGAGGGGGAGGGGTGGGAAAGAGGGGCAGAGACCCCAGGAACGGGGGTGAGGGCTCATGGGTCCCTGGCACACCCTTCTACAAGCCCCGCCCCCGACATGTCCTGGCTCCTCTCTGCCTGCAGTTCTGGGGGGTGGGGGTCTCACCGTGATGCCCCTTTTAACACTAGCAGTCCAGACGCTAGATCAGCCCCACCAACAGCCCACACTTAAACCGACGATTGGGCCTGCTTCCACCTCTGCCTGTAGACCCCCGCTGCACCCCTGCCCGGGGCCTGCCTTGCCTGCTTTCTTCACAGCTTTCTTCACAGCTCCGGAGGTGGGGTGGGCTGGGGGTGCAGTGTGCACACAGGATTGGGTTTTCTCCTGGCATCATGCAGGGCACGGAGTACCAGGCAAGGGAAGCCCCACCTGGGCCCCCCGCCCACCTTCTCCATGTCAGGAACATAGGGCTGCCTTCCAAATCCTGCCTTCCCCAAGCTGGGGGGGGCCTGGGAGGGCAGCAGGGGTGAGCCCAGGCCTGAGCCCCTGTACCCAGGCCGGGCAGGGGCCCCCCGCCCTGCCAGCTGCATCGAAAGTGAGAAAAGAAACTCAATCGTCTACGTCCACAGCTCTGGACCCGCCTGGGCGGCCGGTCTGCGGGAGCCCTGGCGGGGTGAACCTGGTCACCAGAGAGCCCGGCTGCCGGGCACAGGGGCCTGGGGGGCTGCAGCCTGTCCTGTGGGGGACTTGGGGCCACCCTCTCATTCCACTGACAGCTCATGACAAGCGGGAGGGGCTCCCGAGGTTTGAAGATGGGAGGGTGGCACCCTGTCGGCAGCCCACCCTGAGCGCCCGAGCTCCCAGCCCTGCGTGTCCACCTTGGCAGCCCAGCCTGTTACAAACAGCTTGAGAGCAACCAGCTGAGGGCACCGGGGGGAAGCCGGGCACAGGGGTGCCTGATTGGAAACCCAGGGGCTGCTTCCTGGGGGCCCGCCCACCGGGGGAGGAAACATCCAGAACATTCTTGCTTCAAAGCCTCACAGGATGCACTGACACCAGGGTGAGCCACCACGGGGCCCCAGGCCTCCCCCTCGGCTGCCCGAGTGGTGGGGTGAGGGGAGCTCCGGCCAACCCGGGAGCACAGCCTGAAACCCCGACCCTCCGGGGCCAGGAAGGCTTTGTTTTTCCTCCAGACTCTGCCGCAACACCCAGAGTGCTTGTCACTCCTGCTTTTTCCTTTGCAAGCTCAAAACCTGCACCCGGCCGCCTATCTCAAACAGCACAGGCAGTGTTATCCGTTTTGAAGTTTGGGCACCGGGGCCTGAGCGTGTCACATGCAACCCACGCTTTGTTGTGGTGAGGGAGGGCTGGGGGAGGGTAACTGTCGGGCTGAGTAGGCCGCAGGCCCATGGTTGAGGGAAATAGAAGGCTCACCTGCTGTCATGGGCTGCTCACCTGCCATCGTGGGCTGCTCCCCGGGCTTGGATCAGGGCCCGGGGGCCCACCTTGGCCCCCTGCTGCATGTGCTCAGGGGGACCCCACCCTGCGTGGGACGGACACATGGCCAGGGCAGGGGAAGGAAGACGCTCCCCCAACCCCACCCCATGCTGCCCAGGCGATCCTCAGGGAGGCCAGTGTACTGCTCCCATCAGGCCCTGCACAGCTGCTCTCCAGGCCCAGGAGCCCCACGTGGCTCTGATGGGTTGAGAAGGCCCTTGGAGCTGTGAGTTCTGCACCAGCCGTGTGATGGTTGGTTTTATACGTCAACGTGGCTGGGCTACGGTGCCCAGCTGTTTGGTCAAACACCAGCCTAGATGTTGCTGTGAAGGTGTTTGTGGATATGATTAACATTTACAATCAGAATCGGAAAAGGAGTACGCCAAGCCTGTATATTGTCACCCTGCTTATTTAACTTCTATCACCCTGCTTATTTAACTTCTATGTAGAGTATGTCATGCGAAATGCCGGGCTCGGTGAATCACAAGCTGGAATCAAGATTGCCGGGAGAAATACTGACAACCTCAGATATGCAGATGATACTAGTAATGGGAGAGAGTGAGGAGAAACTGAAGAGCCTCCTGATGAAGTGAAAGAGGAGAGTGAAAAAGCTGTCTTAAAACGCAACACTCAAGCAACTAGGATCACAGCATCCAGCCCCATCACTTCATGGCAAACAGATGGGGAAAAAGTGGATACAGAGACAGATTTTATTTTCTTGGGCTGCAAAATCACTATGAATGGTGACTGCAGCCATGAAATTACAAGATGCTTGCTCCTTGGAAGAAAAGCTGTGACAAATCCAGACAGCTTAATGAAAAGCAGAGGCATCACTTTGCTGACAAAAGTCCGTCTAGTCAAAGCAATAGTTTTTCCAGTAGTCATGTACGGATGTGAGAGCTGGACCATAAAGAAGGTTGAGGGCTGAAGAATTGATGCTTTTGAAATGTGCTGTTGAAGACTCTCGAGAGTCCCTTGGACTGCAAGGAGATCCAACCAGTCCATCCTAAAGGAAATCAGTTCTGAATATTCATTGGAAGGACTGATGCTGAAGTTGAAGCTTCAATACTTTGGGTACCTGATACAAAGAGCTGACTCATTGGAAAAGCCCCTAATGCTGGGAAAGACTGAAGGCAGGAGAAGAAGGGGATGACAGAGGACGAGATGGCTGGATGGCATCACTGACTCAACAGACATGAGTTTAAGCAAACTCTGGGAGATACTGAAGGACAGGGGAGCCTAGCATGCTGCAATTCAAAGGGTCACAAAGAATTGGACATGGCTTGGTGACTGAACAACAAACCTCACAAATGGACCCTTTCTCCTCGGTGGCAGGCGTCAGAGCACCAGCTCCATCACCCCCGGCCTCCCTCACCCTCCACCTGGGCCCACACGTCTCATCTCCTCCCGGGCCTCTCACTGCCAAGCCCTTTCCCTCTGAGCCGGGAATCACAAACCTAGGTTGGGGGACATGGACGCTAAGGTGCCACCAGTATCACGAGGCTATGCCAGCTGGAGCTGCAGACCAGGGGCATCAGCACGCAAAAGAGGCTTCTGACCACGTGACGGCTCTACTTATAATTCATAGCAAAATGGTTTGTTGCTATAAAATTATATTTGCACATTACACAAATAGACCCTCGCAGCAATTATCCTAATGCCGTAGTTACAAATTATCACCTACTTAGCTCAGGCAAATCAGTACCAGACCTAATGTGAGTGGTGCAGGCGATGTGTGGGACGCACAGAGTGAGAGCCTACCCCCATATTTGCACAGCCCCACCCCCTGCTCAGGACGGGGGCGCTGATGAGAGGCTCTGTGCGGAGGGCGGGGTGGGCTCGAGGCCATCCAGCGCTGACCCCGTATCGACAGGGAGGGCACCCAGGGAGAAAGGGGTTGGCAGGGTCCCATCAGGGCAGGGGTGCAAGTCCAGGAGTAAGGGGAGGGGCTGAGAGGGGGGCCACCACTAAGCTGGGACCCCAGAGTCTCGGGGTACACCCCATCAAGAGCAATTTTCACCCTTTTGTCTCAGCGATGTCACAGATTTACAGATACAGATTCGCACTACCCACTCTTCATCACAAACACCACCCCGGACTCTGGCGAGAAGGCAGATGTAGCGGGGCCCGAGGCCGCTGGAACCGGGCATGACAGCTGGGGGAAACACCCAAAGGTGGAGACAGCAAGGTCCCAATGAGCTGCGACCTGCTGCACGACGTTGTCAGAGGCCTGCCCGCAAGGGCCAGGGGCGCTGGGCTGAAAAGACAAGGTGGGGTCGGGTGGGGGTCTGCTGAGCGCTGCTGGGGCCGCCCACCTGCTCCTGTGGTTCTTGTAGACACCAGCCTCAAGCCTGGGGGCCGCTCCCCTCCCCAGCATCCCTGGCCCTGCCCTGGTACCCAGTGCTCATTCAGGTGTGCGCCTCTCACCTGCACGGCCCTCAGGGGCACATCTCAAACCTCTGCACTCCACCCCCGCTGTCTCTGCTCCAGCCACACAGGCCTCAGGCTTGAGCCTCAAACAGGCCGGGCTGTTCTTGCGTCAGGGCCTTTGCACTTGCTGTCGCCTCTCCCTGCAACACATCGCAACTGCAGGGAGTGAGTGATCCATATGGTTCCTGTTATGACCATTGGCTCAAGTCCAAGTCAATAATTCAGGCTGAATTCAAATCTGCCCCCTCACTGGTCCCCTTGGAGGTGGGATCCGCAGGGATAAACCTCCCCTCCACCTTCAGATCCTTCTGTATAGGAAGATCTGGTTACAGTTTAGCCAGGTCAAATAAAGACTTTTCCTTTGGAAGAGAAGCTATGACAAACATAGACAGCATATTAAAAAGCAGAGACAATACTTTGCTGACAAAGGTCCATATAGTCAAATCTATGGTTTTTCCAGTAGTCATGTACAGATGTGAGAGTTGGACCAAAAAGAAGGATGAGTGTCGAAGAACTGATGCTTTCAAATTGTGGTGCTGGAGAAGACTGTTGACAGCCCCTTGGACAACAAGATCAAACCAGTCAATACTAAAGGAAATCAACCCTGAATATTCACTGGAAGGACTGATGCTGAAGCTGAGGCTCCAATACTTTGGTCCCCTGATGCGAAGAGCCGACTCACTGGAAGAGACCCTGATGCTGGGAAAGTTTGAGGGCGGGAGAAGGGGACGACAGAGCACAAGACGGCTGGATGGCACCACCGACTCAATGGACAGGAGTTTGAACAAACTCTGGGAGACGGTGAATTACAGGGAAGCCTGGAGTGCTGCAGTCCACAGGGTCGCAAAGAATTGGACACAATTGAGCAACTGAACGACAATAATGCAGCCAGAGAGAAAAGCACCCCAAGTCCCGGGGGTGATCAGGCCACCCGTACTTTCCAGAGCCAGGGACCTGGTTCTGCCCTCTCTGTGTCCGGTCCAGAGACCCCTCTGTACCCTGCAGCATTGACCCCAGCCCCTGCGCTGGCACTGTGAGCAAGCAGAACGGAGGAAGAGTCAGGGGAATGGGTTCCAGGCCGGGTCACTCCTACTCAGGGGGCCTCCTCAGTGAGGCCAGTCCGCCCCCTCAGACCCTACTTCCCTACCTGTGAAATGGGCACAAACCCCGCCCTCCACCAGTACCACAGTGACGATCAAATGAAGTCCAGATGAGCCATCATTCTGAAGGGTTGGGCACTCCAGAGGCAGGTGAACAGTAATGGTCACCAGGGCTGTGCAAGCCAGGTGGTGATCAGAAGACAACATTAATCTTATTCAGATCCTGATAAACAATAACTTATTTACGGCCCAACTCTCACATCCATACTGGAAAAACCTCAGCTTTGACTGTGGACCTTTGTCAGCAAAGTAATGTCTCTGCTTTTTAATACGCTGTCTAGGTTAATATGCTGTCTAGGTTGGTCATTGGAGAAGGAAATGGCAACCCACTCCAGTGTTCTTGCCTGGAGAATCCCAGGGACGGGGGAGCCTAGTGGGCTGCCGTCTATGGGGTCGCACAGAGTCGGACACGACTGAAGTGACTTAGCATAGCAGGTTGGTCATAGCTTTTCTTCCAAGGAACAAATGTCTTTTAATTTCATGGCTGCAGTCACCATCTGCAGTGATTTTGGAGTCCCCCAAAATAAAGTCTCTCACTGTTTCCATTGTTTCCCCATCTATTTGCCATGAAGTGATGGGACCAGATGCAATGATCTTAGTTTTCTGAATGTTGAGTTTAAAGCCAGCTTTTTCCTTCTCCTTTTCACTTCCATTAAAAGGCTCTTCAGTTCCTCTTTGCTTTCTGACATAAGGGTGGTGTCATCTGCGTATCTGAGGTTATTGATATTTCTCCCGGCAATCTTGATTCTAGTCTGTGCTTCATCCAGCCCGGCATTTCACATGATGTACTCTGCATATAAGTTAAATAAGCAGGGTGACAATATACAGCCTTGACGTACTCCTTTCCCAATTTGGAACCAGTCCGGTTCTAACTGTTGCTTCTTGACCTGCATACAAATTTCTTAAGAGGCAGGTCAGGTGGTCTGGTATCCACATCTCTTGAAGAACTTTTCACAGTTTGTTGTGATCCACACAGTCAAAGGCTTTGGCATAGTCAATAAAGCAGAGGTTTTTCTCTCTTCCTTTTTCAATGATCCAGCAGATGTTGGCAATTTGATCTCTGGTTCTTTTGCCTTTTCTAAATCCAGTTTGAACATCTGGAAGTTCTTGGTTCATGTACTGTTGAAGCCTTGCTTGGAGAATTGAGCGTTACTTTGCTAGCATGTGAGATGAGTGCAATTGTGTGGTAGTTTGAGCATTCTTTGGCATTGTCTTTCTTTGGGATTAGAATGAAAACTGACCTTTTCCAATCCTGTCGCCACTGCTGAGTTTTCCAAACTTGCTGGCATATTGAGTGCAGGACTTCCACAGCAACATCTTTCAGGATTTGAAATAGCTCAACTGGAATTCCATCACCTCCACTAGCTTTGTTTATAGTGATGCTTCCTCAGGCCCACTTGACTTCGCATTCCAGGATGTCTAGGTGGGTGATCACACCATCGTGGTTATCTGGGTCGTGAAGATCTTTTTTGTACAGTTCTTCTGTGTATTCTTACCTCTTAATATCTTCTGCTTCTGTTAGGTCCCTACCATTTCTGTCCTTTATTGAGCCCATCTTTGCATGAAATGTTCCCTTGGTAATTTTTGAAAAGATCTCTATAGTCTTTCCCATTCTATTGCTCTCCTCTATCTCTTTGCACTGATCACTGAGGAAGGCTTTCTTATCTCTCCTGGCTATTCCGTGAAAGTGAAAGTGAGAGTCGCTCAGTCTTGTCCGACTCTTTGCGACGCCATGGACTATACAGTCCATGGAGTCCTCCAGGCCAGAATACTGGAGTGGGTAGTCTTTCCTTTCTCCAGGGGATCTTCCCAAGCCAGGGATCGAACATAGGTCTCCCGCATTGCAGGTGAATTCTTTATCAGCTGAGCCACAAGGGAAGCCCGAAAATACTGGAGTGGTAGCCTATCCCTTCTCCAGCAGATCTTCCCGACCCAGGAATCGAACCGGGGTCTCCTGCATTACAGGCAGCTTCTTTACCAACTGAACTATCAGGGAAATCCTTGGAATATCACAAATTCTTCAGTAATCCATCAGCCCTCCCACATACAATGCAAGCTGTTACAACAGCAAGCTGTTACACAGCTCCCCGACCTGGGAGCTCTGGGTGGGAGCAGAGCCCTTCACAGCGGAAAGAGCCCGCAGAGGCCCCTAGAACTTGACCCCAGGGGGTCACAGCCCCCGGAGGAGGTGCTTTCTGGAAGCCCCACACAGGCCCCGCAGGTTCAAATCTTCCGCCCTCTGGCTTCAACCACCCGCAGCTTTTCTGTGGATGATAAATGCCCTGACCCAGTCCCCAGGAGGCCTCCTTTGTTTTCGTTTTATAACCAGGTAGGGGAAGAGAGTGGGCAGGTTCCCAGAAGGTTCTGGACTCCTGACCTGCCAAACCAGTTCCTTCTATGGAACAGCCACTGGCTCCAGCCATCCAACATCTTGTGCCCTGCTCTGACCAGGGTCACTGCAGAAAGAAGGGCTGGGGAACAGGTTCCAACCAAGCTCAGTCCCCACAGTCTTCCCTGGGTGTGGGGGGAGGGAGACGACTAGTCCTAAGAGGGGTAAAACATGGATAAAGCTGCCACGCCCTGTTTCAGGCACTCCATACAAATTACATTTGTTTCTTCCTCCCAGGAACCCCCTGAGTAGTTGACAGCACTGCCCGTATTTTATGAGGAAACCAGGGTGCAGGGTGACCAGCTCCTGGCGAGCAATTCTCAGTCACTTGGCCGGGATGAGGGCTCAGGGAGGCAGGCACCAGCGGCAACTGTTGACCAGAGCACAGCCCGCCTGCTCCGAGGCTCAGGACACCCTGCCTGCCTGGGAGGGGAGAAAACGGGGACCCAGGAAACTGGACAGAGGCCAGACCCAGCTGCCAGCAGCCCTGGGAGCCTCCAGGACGATGGCTGGGGCGGTGCCCTCCCCTGGGCATCTCCAAGGGCACCCCCGCGCAGAAGGAAACCTCCGATGTGCCCTGGGTGGCCAGGGAAGCCCCTGGATACACCCATCACATCTTCCTTGAGCATCAGTTTCAATCAAAAGATTGAAGGAAAAGTTAATTTACCTGAAAGGAAACTGAAAGCATTTCTTTTATCCCCAAGCTACTCTCACACAGACTTGAAGAGAAGTCACTGGAAGGCTTGGAATGTCATCCCCCAGGAGGCAGACCTCAGGGCCCTGGGGCTGCCCCTCCCTCTCCCTTCCCACCCGCTTGCCGCCAGCAAGGGCGTGGACGCTGCTGTCGCAGCTTGGTAGGCTCTCCACTTTCTGCCTGGCCATGTGACCTCAGAAAGTCGTCTAAACCTCCCTGCCTCAGTTTCCTCATCTGTAAAAGGGGACAGTAACAGCCCCTGCTCGTGAGGCATGTGTGAGTGAAGAATAAGGCAATAAGTGTGCAGTTAGGGGACTTCCCTGGTGGTCCAGGGGTTAAGACTCTGCCTTGTAGTTCAGGGGACATGGATTCGATCCCTGGTTGAGAACTGAGATCCTGCAAGTCGTGAAGCATCTAAGTCCGCGCACCACAACTGCAGAGTCTGTGAGTCCGCGCACCACAACTGCGGAGCCCATGAGTCCGCGCACCACAACTGCAGAGTCTGTGAGTCCGCGCACCACAACTGCAGAGTCCGGGCACCGCAATGAGATCCTGTGGGCCGAAAGTAAGACCCGGGGCAGCCAAAAGAAAAAAAAGCATGCAGGTAGGGCCTGAGAGCCTCAGCAAAGGTGAGTGTGACCTTCTGGGGAAGGATGGTCAAGGGCGTCACTTTACAGGTCAAAAGGCTGAGTCCCCAGGAGGGAAAGTGACCTGATCAAAAACTAGGTCCCTGACTCCTCCTGGGGCTCCTTGTCCCCATCCTGCTGCTCCTGTGCCTCCGCGTCCCCACTGGTGAAAGAAGGTAAGATCAGGAGGCGGGTGTGCCCGCCAGGCACCTCCAGGGTGGCGGAGCTCTCGCTGTCCCCTCTGTAACCATCCCTGAAAGCCTCTCTGAAAGCCACCATCCATGGTGTGCCCAGGACAGCCTCACATGGCACTGGCTTGTCAGGGAGATGCCAAGATCCATGGGATGTTTAGTCAAGTTTCCAGACCTCAAAACATCTCATTACAGCGCTCACTGATGGAGTGGCTAAAGATGTGGCATACATAGACAATGGAATACTACCCAGCCATAAAGAAGAATGAAATAATGCCATTTGCAACGATATGGATGGACCAGGAGGGCATTCTGCTTTGTGAAGGACATCAGAACAAAAGACAAATACTCTGTTTTCACTTACTTGTGGAATCTAAATAGCAATCGAATATAACAAATGAACAAGCATCTCACGGAGGTTGCATTTCAGTGACTCAGTGATATCATCCAAGTGCATTTGTACCGCCCGTACCTGACCACCTGTCAGGTACTGCCCAGGTATGTCTACCCCCACCTCACACGTGACTTATCCCCAGCTTCTGTGTGACCTTAGTGTGCCCACTCTTTCCTGCCTACGTCTCACCCATTTCCCAACTCAATGGTCACCTCCTCCAGGAAGCCCTCCCAGACCTCCCACAAGCCTCTGGCTTCCCTATGTCACACAGAGGCTTGACTGGGAGTCCCCCTTGGGCAGGGACTGCAGAGGTGGCCGTCCACAAGGACTAGATGGGTTCAGGCCTGTGCACTGTATTGGTCTTCACCCCTCGGTCCCTGCTCTGCTGCTGGCTTGAGAAATGGCTTAAAGTCACCGAGTTAAAGCAGAAACTCACAAAACAAGAGCCTAAAACCACCGACAAAGACCGACCGAAAGATATCTGGTGGTGAGTCTTAGATTTTGAATTCTCACCAACACAAGCGTCAACACCGCATTTCACAGACAAGCAGCACCGTGCTCTTTGGAATCCACACAGCCCTCTGTCACAAAACCTCAAGTCTGTGAGCTCCAGGCAGTCAAAGCCAGGTCCCACCCCGCCCAAAACTCAGGAATTCCTCCCCGCCCACCCTGCTTCCTTCTCCCTGGGAGCTCTCCACACAACTGGCCAGGCCCTGGGGAACCCAGGGCTGTGGACAGTGGCCCTGGGCTAGGGTTTGCGAAAAGGGAAGGTAACCCAGGGCTCTCTCCGAAACTGGCAGTTTGGGAGGCTGATTTAACTTCGGGGCATATTAAGTCTTGTTGTGGGGAGGTGGGGGGGTCCATCCCCTGTGACCAGCCAGCGGTAACCACCAGCTGGAGCCCCTGAGCCTGAAGAGACTCAGCACATGCTCTGCCTCAGTCTTCTCATCTGTGAAGCAGGTCGATGGCTCCCAAGTTCGGGATGAGGGAGCTGCTGTGCGGGCGATCCGGGACCCCGAATGAGGGGAGGAAAAACGGGGAGGTCGGCGAAAGTTTGGGCTGAGATGGCCCAACCAGAACAAACCCAAACAAGCAACCAGAACAAACGCAAACAAGAAAAGGCGGGAGAAGCGACGGGGCTGGAAGGGAGGTGGGGGACGGGGTGTAGGGAGGGGGCTGGGAGGAGAGGCGGGGTCGGGAGGGGAGAAGGGCCGGAGCGGGGGATGCGCGCGCGCGTGGAAAATGGGAGGTGGGGTGTGCGGGAGTGGGCGAGGGGCCGGGCCAGGCTGGGGCGATCGAGGCTCCCCAGGTACCGCGCCCCGCCTCGGCGTGCCCGCCGGAGCATTGGGCCGGGCCTCAGAGCCCGCGCCGCCTGCCCGCCCAGGCCCATGCGGGCTCCCTCCGGCGGACACCCCGCCGCCTTACCTGACGCAGCCCCACGGGCGCCTTACCTGGGCTCCGCGATGTCCGGCGACTCACCTGGCCCCGCCCCGGACGTGGCTCCCGCGAGGCCGCGCCCCTCGCACCGCCCCTCCCGTGCCGTCTCCCTGGAGCTCAGGACTGGAGTGACCCAGGGTCTCCGCGAGTTACCATTTCTGCGCATGTGCAGAGCCTCTGCCCCAGCCCTTCGCCGTTGTCCGGTCGCTCCGTCGCGTCCGACTCTTTGCGACCCCGTGGACTGCAAGCTCTCCATGCTTCCCTGTCCATCACCAACTCCCGGAGTTTGCTCAAACCCAGGTTCATTGTGTAGATGACGCCATGACCCCCTTAAAGTGAAAGTGAAGTCGCTCAGTTGCGTCCGACTCTTTGCGACCTCATGGACTGTAGCCTACCAGGCTCCTCCATCCATGGGATTTTCCAGGCAAGAGTACTGGAGTGGGTTGCCATTTCCTTCTTCAGGGGATCTTCCTGACCCAGGGATGGAACCTAGGTCTCCCGCATCGCAGGCAGACGCTTTACCATCTGAGCCATCCGGGAAGTCCTACTGACCCCATGAGTTGGGGTGTCATATACTCAGGAAAGGCCCCTTAGCCCTGGAGGTGCCATTGAAGAGTCCGGGGCCCCAGGCAAGGGGAGGATTGGTCTTCTGATAGGATCGCATTCGAATCCAGAGGGCTTCCCTGGTGGCTCAGACAGTCAAGAATCTGCCTGGACCCGAGTTCCAACCCCTGGGTAGAAGGGCATGACAACTCCAGTATTCTTGTCTGGAGAATTCTGTGGATAGAGGAGCCTGGTGGGCTCCAGTCCATGGGGTCACAGAGTCGGACACAACTGAGTGCCTAACGCTTTCGACTCTCATCCAGAGAGCAGTTCAGGAGCGGCATTCTAAAGGTGGATCTTTCTATCAGGCCGGGTGTCTGTCGCCCACCTTTCTGGCTGCAGCTCTGTCTCCACCGCCTCCCAGCCAGTCTCCCTGGTTTCTGAAGGTCAGTGCCCTCTCAGGGCTGAGTATGCATTTCTTTTCATCTCTACCCACTCCCCAGCCTCCTGCTTTCAAAACAGCCTATCACCAACTAAATGATGATCACCAGCTAACTCTCCTGAATCCCGACTCCTGTTTCTGGACGCCCATGTGACGTCTTCACGTGCAGAACTTCGAAGGCAGCTCAAGCCCCACACGTCCACCTGGACTCCTCTCCTGGGTGTCCCACCTCCTTCTCCACCAGCCCCTTCCAAACCGAGGGCGCATCCTGGGCTCCCCTTGTTCCCTCACCCTCCACGTGTGGTCCTAGGATGAGCCCCGATAGCTCTTCCTTGAAGACGTGTCACAGCGCCACCACTTCTCTCCACCCACACTGGTCCAAGTGGGCCAGGCCGCCAGCATCTCTCACGTGGCCCAGGGCAGCAGCCTCCTGACCCATGTCTTGGTTCTGTACTTGCCCCCTTCCCTGGTATCAACACAGCAGCTCGGGTGGTCCTTCCTGAGACGCTGTCCTGCCCCCTCTTCCCCTCCTCCTCTCAGGGGAGGAGGGGGGCACAGTCCCAGGCTGCCATGCACGGAAGGTGGTGTGGCTGCTGGCAGCTCTGGGGTTGCATGTAGGGGGCTCTGTGGCCCCCAGTGGCCAGTGTCCAGCCGCCAAGACAATCGGGTGTATTGACCCTCCCCATTTCTAGGGGACAGGGGCATCTGACTGCAGAGGCCACATGTGGTATCACCCTCTGCCACAGACTGGTGCAGAGTCCAATCACATGTGCCTTCACCAGGGTACAGCGAGCAGTTCAGGACACTCCAGTTGGTGGGATGGGCTGGACTTTGCCTGGAAGTTTGAGGAAGAAACAATTCCTGCTCTGTCTTTCCCTCTCCCCGACCCTAGATGAAGAAGCATGGTGCTCCTGGGATAGCAAGCAGCCATCCTGGGACTGCAAAGAGATCTAGGCTTGGGATAAAGCAGAGATGGCAGGGACCTGGGTTCTTGGTGACCCTGTAGAGCCCCTGGATCAAACCTGGCTGAGGCCCACACTTCTTTGGGCATCAATAGATTTTCTTATTGTTCAAACTAGTTTGGACTTTCTAATTCTTATGACCAAAAGTATCCTCTGATAAAACATTGTTATGCTCTTTAACCAAATTGCAAAGAGTTTCTCTCCTTATAGCGCTAGCAGAACAAAACCCAGGGAAGACCTGGGTGTCTGAGCCCGAGATACACGACCATTCCAGGGATAGGAAGGGGGTTAGACAGACCAGAACTTTATCCTCCCCAAGGTCAGGACAGCTTAGGGACTTCCCTGGGGGTCCCAGTGGCTAAGAAGCTCCCAATGCAGGGGGCCCAGGTTCCATCCCTCATCAGGGAACTAGATCCCACATGCCACCACTAAGAGTTTGCATGTCACAGCTAAAAGACCCTGCGTGGGGCGACGACCCCACGTGCTGCGGTTAAGAACCAGCACAGACAAACCAATAAATATAAACCAATAAATATAAAGCTTCATGCCAGTTGTGCTAACCGTAAGCATGAAATAAGTGAATACGGTTTAATATTAATGGGAACCAGTGCTTGGCTCTAAACTTCAGCTGTCACCTTTCCGAGGCGGGCCAGCATTATGAGGCTGTTTGCTGACTGCAGTATCTCCAAGTGTCCAGTCCTGTGTCCAGCACATGGTAGTCACTGTTCTCAATATGAATGAATGAATGACAACAGTTTCTATTGTCCCCCAAGCAGCTGCCTTTTTCTGTGCAAAGAATCTGTGACCATCCTGGCATGCGGGCTTGTTCACCTCTCACACCCCTAAAAGTGAAAGTGTTAAGTCGCTCGGTCGTGTCCGACTCTGTGTGACCCCATGGACTGTAGCCCACCAGGCTCCTCTATCCGTGGGGATTCTCCAGGCAAGAATACTGGAGTGGGTAGCCTATCCCTTCCCCAGGGGATCTTCCTGACCCAGGAATTGAACCGGGGTCTCCTGCATTGCAGGTGGAATCTTTACCGTCTGAGTCAGCAGGGAAACACCTGCATGTTGTTATTTGTACCCTCCTTGCTCCCAAAGGACTTTGGAGGTGAGAAGACAGAGGGGTCCATGGTGCTGCCTGCCCTCTAAGTCATGTGCACATATGAGCCCCTGGATGGATCGGGAAGGGGGCCTATTTCTAGGTCAAAACTCTTCTTCCCTCTCAAAACATGGCAAGGAAATGGAGGAGATGCCCCATGACTTACATGCTTGAAGGGTTTCAACTAGTGGTTATGTTGCCTTTTGTGGAATATAAGCATCTTTTATTATCAAGGTAAGATCAGTCTCATGAAACTGGGACAATTTTCTGGTTCAAAAAGCGACTTTGGACAGAAGTAAGAGAAAACACCCCTCTCCCCTTCCCCGCTGGTCTATGACTAGCAATGTAATTTCATGGTATTAAGATGTGTCGGGGGGAACGCTGCCCTCCTCGCTTCTGTGTTTTGTGAAAATCTCATACAAATTCCACAACCACAGCTTAGTGATATTAAAACATACACAGTAAAGCAGTCATACAGAATGATTCTGGGAAAAGAATGCAGGTGTGTCCCGCCATTCATAATAAAAGGCAAGAAGTAGAAAGAAACTGTGAGACCCACAGCGGCTCCCTTTTTGGTTCTTTCTTCTGTTTTTTTCCCCAAGCACGTCTAATCAGTCACCCACCAGTTAGTCATTCCCTTCTGTAGCTGTAACAATGACTCCTTGCATTTCAAATGCTTTGCGATAGAAAAGAACGAATAATAACGCAAAATGAAGGAATTACATCTGAATGGTATTATTCCCAGCTTTATTAAATTTGCTCTGTACAAATGTTTATGAAGTCGGAGAGTTGCTTTTCCCCTGAGCTGCAAATTCCACATTAATAAGTGCTGGGGGATGGGAGCTTGAAAGGAAGGAGGAAAGAAAGACCCCTCGTCAGTGGTCCTGGGCTTCTCGTTTGTTTTTTTCCCAAATTTAACTCTCCCTGCCAGCTGCTTGAGCCGAGATGTGGTCTGCTTTGAATCCTACTAAAACCATGAAACCAAAATTTCCCCACCAAGTGTGGGCTCGGGCGTGATATCCAAGTCGAGCCAAAAGGCGTCTAGGAGTTCGTGTTCCAACCCTCCCCTTTATGGGCACAGACCAGTGAGGTGAAGGGCTTTATTTGCTGCCGTGCAGCCCAGCCAGGAACCCAAGCAAGGTTTCCCGACCGCCTGCCCTCCTGTCGTGTGCCCCGGTCCAAATTTTAAGCAAATGCGTTTGGTTGTTAGCAGTGACTGCACACTCAGCACACGCCCCCTGGTGTCTGCTGCCGCTGTTTGGACCCAAGTCTTGAAACCCTTTTGATTTACAACTGAGCAGGTCTCATCCTGATGCCTTTTTGGTGTCAGGGTGGAAGGCTGGTTGTGTCCTCTGACACTCTGCACCTTTCAAATGACTTTGCTGTGTGCAGACTCCCCACCGTATTAGTCTCTCCACCCGAGGTGGCCAGACCTAGGGGTTTACCCAGAGTCCTTTGCAACCAGGACCCTGACATTGACTAGACTCCACTGTTGTGACCTACACCATGAGAAAGAAGGCGGCCCTGCAGTGTTTTATGGGAAAGGGAAGCCTCAGATGTTCAGCGGGGGCAGGGGGCGGGGAGGAGGGGGCTTGCAGTGGATACAAGGTTAAGTACCTGGGACATGACTGCTATTGGTGCTGGTGACAGTTGTGGGTTTGGCCCAGGATAACTGGTACATTGTTATGTGGTGAGAGCACTTCCATATAGTGGGAGTGATTTCTGGGGGGGAAGCTTCAGCCTGCAGCCACTTGAAGCAGGATTTTAGCTTCTGGCCAGAGATTGGAGTCAGGCCGCAGCAGTGAGAACACTGAATCCCGGCCACTAGACCGGTGGCCAGGACCTGCCCGTATGGCTTTGCGGAAAATGGGTTTCCACAAAGAAATGGAGAATAGTGAAAGAAGTGAAGCGTTTGTTAGAAGAGTGCGTGTGGATAGACACATGGTGGGCTCAGAGAGAGAGTACCTCCTTTGCTTGGTTCCGTTTATTCGGCTTATCCCAGTGTCCCCCCCTGTCTGCACACACATCTCTTGGCCAAGACAGATTCTAGCGAAGAAGACTATGAGTAGGTTGACAGCGCTTCCTTTTGACCTCCAAGAAGCCTTCCTGTGCATGTATAGTTGGGAATGTCTCCTTGACCTCGAGAATGAGAAATACGAGGTCTTTCATCTGGGCAGGGCTCAGCTCCTCCTCATCTTGGAGTATCTGTCCACAGGGGACGAACTCCAGCTGTTCAGCCTAGGGCCCATCTATCTCCTGCCTTGGGAGCATCTCTGAGTGGTAGAAGCATCTGTGTGGAAGGAGCATCTCTGAGCGGTAGGAGCATCTCTGTGTGGTAGGAGCATCTCTGTGCAGTAGGAGCATCTCTGAGTGGTAGGAGCATCTCTGTGTGGTGGAAGCATCTCTGAGTGGTAGGAGCATCTCCCTGTGGCAGAAGCATCTCTGTGTGGTGGAAGCATCTCTGAGTGGTAGGAGCATCTTTGTGTGGTAGGAGCATCTTTGTGTGGTAGGAGCATCTCTGAGTGGTAGGAGCATCTCTGAGTGGTGGAAGCATCTCTGTGTGGTGGAAGCATCTCTGTGTGGTAGGAGCATCTCTGAGTGGTAGGAGCATCTCTGAGTGGTAGGAGCATCTCTGTGTGGTAGGAGCATCTCTGTGTGGTAGGAGCATCTCTGTGTGGTAGGAGCATCTCTGAGTGGTAGGAGCATCTCTGAGTGGTAGGAGCATCTCTGAGTGGTGGAAGCATCTCTGAGTGGTAGGAACATCTCCCTGTGATAGGGGCATCCCTTGTGCCTTAGCAGCCTCCCTGTGCAATGGGAGCATCTCTATGGGGTGTGAGCATCCCTGTGCAGTGGCCACAGTAGTGGCAGCTTTTCCACCAGGCCTGTCATTTGCAATGGTTTGACGCACTGTTCCTGGAAAGAAAGCCTCTAGCTTGGCCCTCCCCACCTCCTGACAACTGTGTGCCTGCACTTGGTCGTTTAGTCAAGTCCAACTCATTGCAACCCCATGGACTGTAGCCCGCCAGGCTCCTCTGTCCGTGGGATTCTCCCTGTAAGAATATTGGAGGGGTTGCCATTTCCTACTCCAAGGGATCTTCCTGACCCAGGAATTAAACCCGTGTCTCTTGCGTCTCCTGCATTGGCGGGTGGGTTCTTTACCACTGTGCTGCATGGGAAGCCCCAACATCTCTAGGAGCTCCCAACATCCTTTAACAAACTCCTCTGTGTAATATGCAAGAATCTGCTTCCGTGGCTTGCAAATAAGAGCCCTGCCTGGCTCTGCACCCTCCTATTTCAGACTACCCTGTCCCTCCTCCCATGCCCAACACAGGCTGACATAAATTCCCACGGTGAAAAGAGTAATGTCAGCATGAGAAATATTTTTGTGATGATGTTGATGACACTTTACATTTTTATAGCTTTTTGCAGCCTGTTAAAGCAATTCTGAGCTCTCTGCAAACACATTCATCAATGAGAAGGGGTCTTGGGGCTGAAACCATTAGTTCATTCATCCATTATCACCTTCAGGTCAAAACCCATTAAGTGTTTGCTGGGCTGCACAGCCTGTCAACTGTGCAGAGCTTCTTCATGAAGGGTGCTTGGTAACTCGGGGTTCATCATCTACAGCCCCTGCTCTGCGTGTGTCCACAGCGCACAGACGAGCAGAAAAACATCGCCAGTCACAGGATATTACATCTGGAAAGACCCGCACTGCAGATCGGGAATCTCGGCCCAATATGACATAGCAAGGTCATGACCGATTCAGGATCAGAACCCTGGGTCCTGGCTCTGCCCACGAGGGGTATGCAACACACGTAAATATATAAAATGCCGTCACCCAGTGTCAGCCTTCTCTCTACCCACAGACCACCTTCCTCTAGAGTGTTTGGGTAAGAGGAGTGTATCAGTCAGTCACGCCAGGTATGCTGCAGTAACAAACATCCCCGGTCTCAGGGGCTTACACCAACCTGGGTCTACTTCTCACGCATGCTGCCCATCCACAGCCCCCTGAGAACCGGCCTACTCTAGCAGCCTCATCTGGATACTGCCAATCTCCACGCAGAGAAAAGGAGAGCTCTGGAGGATCTCTGCCTGGCAATGAAAAGATCCAGTGCCAAAGGGTCCCTTTGCTCAGAACTGGCTGGGCAGACCTGGTCACAGCACACCACCCAGCCCCAAGGGGACTGGGAAATGTGGGCCTTCTGTGTGCTCGGAACCCGAGCGCAGCTGGTATTGGGTGTAGCTCACAGCACGTGGACCCCCAGGATCTGGCTGAAACGCAGATCCAGCATCAGCAGGTGTGGGCCAGTCTGAGACTCTGCATCTGAGAGCAAAGGGGAGCGTGGTCAGGAGGATCCCCTGGAAAACCTACAACCAACCAACTAGCAAAACACAAAAATAGTGAGCCGGTCTCTCGAACCCCAGCCCTGGAGATGCAGACAGATGATCCACTGAATAAGGGTCCATGCTAATCAACCTTCAGTTAACAAGGGAACCAGCACGTGCTGGGCACTGAGCTGTGGCCGAGGGCTCAGTGGGAACAGGGTAGGAGCCTTCCTGCTGCACGGGCTGCCTTCTCATGGCGAGATAAGTTAATAATGAACTTATTTCGGCAGGAGGATTTCCCAAGAGCTCATGAAGCATCTCTCGGGCTCCAGGCAGCTATATTAATAGGTTTTCCACTGTGTCTCTCCACTCTGCTCTCTAAGACAACCACATGTAAGCTTCTGATTCCACAGTTCCTGTTTTCAGGTCTGAATTTCAGACTGACCAGTGTTGTGAATCAGTGGGGAAATGGGTGGCGGGGGAGGGGTGGGAGAGGAGACCATGGCTCAGGGGTGGGAGGTGGGCAGGTGATGGAGCAGACACAGGGCTACAGGCCGGCCTTGGCCACAGCTAGCCTGGAGCCTGGCCTGAGCTCCCTGAAGGCCAAAGTGAGACATGGTCAGTGGTGCGACCTTGAGTGCCGGGTTTGGTTCTCGGAGGGGACACCTGGGTTTCACCTTGAACCAAGGCCCACATGTCTCTCTCTGATAGTTCTATGGATCTAGAGGCACCAGGAATACCTGGTCTTCGAATCTGAGTTCCCTGGTCCTGAGTTTTCATTCATAATTTACCAATCCATAGCAAGACACTTTGATGCAGAGCACTTTAAACTTTTTCTGAACAAGGTTGGGTATAAAACATGGATACGCTCAAGGCCCACCTTGGCAGCCTGCCCCTTAATGGGGGGCTTGGGGGCAGCCCAGGTTGGAGGCCCCGCCTGAGTGCCCCAGAGCTGCTGTGGGACCTGGGTTCAGCACCTACACCCGCTGGGATTCCGTTTTCCTACTGCCACGGAGGCACATCTGGCAGGTGTCTGGGGGCGCCCTTCCTCCCAGGGTGGAGCAACCTGTCAAAGAGCTCAGAGGCTCCTATGAAGTTCACGCCTGATCGTGGGGCCATGTGCCAGCCAGTGTCAGAGCCCCCAGGGATCAGATGGGCCTGGGGTGCTCAGATCTCCAGCGCTGGGGACATGAGGGCAGAACAGGGCCTGAGGGGCCCTCCCCACTGCGGGCAGAGCGCAGGCAGCCAGCTCCCCACCTCGACCACCACCCTCCGCCTGGTCCTTCAGTTTAGAGGGAACCGGTGCCATAATGCACTCGCTCCATCCCAAGCAGGTCCCAGGCCCAGCCCGGGGTTCCATACCGGAGCTGGGAGCCGAGCGGGCTGCTTCAGCAATCTCAGCCCCACCAGCCGAGCTGAGTGGCTACATCCTTGTTGTTCTCGGACCAGGCACAGGCTCCTGGCCCCATCTCCCAAGCCTGCTTCCCAAGGCTGCTCCCTTAGCCACTTCTCCCCGGGACCTTCTCAGTGCTGGAGTGGTCACAAGGCCCTGTGTGGTCAGAACATCCCCAGATCAGACCGCAAAGCTGAGCTCCTGCACAGCCGCCCCCTGGGCACCCCACCCTGGGCTGGAGCAGGGGCTCCTGGCCTGTGTCTCCCACCAGAAGACACTCGTCCGCACCGACAGCTCCGCGTGCAGACCCCCAGAGGCTGACACTTGCCACCAGGCATCCATGTGGCAGTACCCATCACACCGGCTCACCTGCCCTGGGTCCATCCTGTTGTCTGCTAATATGTCACCCAGCCCTCACGTCCAACCAAAAACTGACTCCATGGGAGGGGAGCCCTTGGAATGGGTCACGGTCTCCCCCGACCCCCGGCCAGAAGGTCCCCATCCAGCGGCTCAGAGCTGACCTCCAGAAACAGGAAGGGGAGGCCCTGGTGAGCTGGTGACCGGCCTGGGGCTGAAGACCCTGTAGGGATGTCCGCGGAGCCTGGCATCACAGACACAGCTCAGGAGCCAGGTAGACAGGTTTTATTCCACCCAACCCCTGCCCACGGCCCCCCTGGGCAGAGCAAGGGCAGGCTGCTCGGAGGGTCTGAGGCAGAGTGGCGCACAGGTGGTCTCGCTGTGGCCCCAGGCGAGTGACAGAGGGAAGGTGGGTCAGCCACCCACCCTGGCGTCGCTCCAGGGGCCTGGCCAAGCTGAGGGGTTCACAGTCTCCGTGGTGTGGATGCTGGAGGGCTGGGGTGCGGGCCATGCCTAGACACGCACACAAGGCTGCCAGGCACCTGATGGGCCCCCAACGCCCCAGAACAAAGGTGCCGGGGGTGGGTGGGGGAATCTGGCAACAGTCTTTCTGACAAAGACAGGAATGCCAAAGTGGCCGACGTCGACAGGGATCCAGACGGGAGAGTAGAAAACGCTCGTGCTCACGCACTGCACACACACGCGGGTTCGGTAGAATCTCGAGGCTGGAGTCACACGACGCTCTGCCGGCCCCCCGCCCCATCAAACTCGGACGTGCCCGAGCCCCCGCCCCGGCCAAAGTCAATGAAGATCCCCTCCGAATCTGAGTCGACCGACTCCAGGATCTGGTCGACCAGGTTCTCGGGGCTGGAGGAGGCCGGGGAGCCGCGGGCCACGCCGGGGCCGGGCTTGGGGGGCTGGGCCGGCGGGTACAGTCTGTTGGCGCAGGGCCCCGACGGGGGCGACGACGGGGAGGTGCCGAAGGCCCCAGCGGGCCCCGGGCCGGGCGTGTCGGCGAAGCCCTGGGGCTCGGGGCAGGACGTCATCCCGGAGACCGAGTGCCGCCGGACGCCCGCGCCGCCCGCCGCCGCGCCCTCGGCCTCGTGCTCCGCCACGGGGTTCAGCAGCGGCGTGTTGTAGCTCTTGGAGCGCACCACCGGGTTCTTGGCCAGGACGTCCCCGGAGCGGGAGCGCCGCAGGTAGTGCTTCTCTGCGGAGAGACCGGCGGAGAGAGCGTTATCAGGCATGGCTGGCCAGGCGCGGGGCAGCCCCGGCTCCCGCACCCACCGCGCGCCCGGCTCTGCACCAGGCTCCGCTCCAGGGAGGGGAGTCGGGCCCCGCCCCCGCGGACCTGTGGCCATCCTGGGGGCGGGGGTGTCCCCGGGGTCCCCTCCTCCTCTCCTGGGGCCGCCCCCCTCAGCCTGGACGGGGCGGGGGCTCGACGGAATCGCCCAAACATTTGCACACGTGCGCGGGCCTCCTCCTCCCGACCCGCAGGAAGTCACCAGGTCCAAGCACTTGCTACACGCCAGCACCTACCCATGTGGACAGAGCCCCGACCCTCAGAGCTGCGGTCCTACTGTGTGTGTGTGTGTGTGTGTGTGTGTGTTGGGGGGAGACTAGAAACCCCTTTTGGGGGCCACAGCTCGGGCAACGGCAAACACTGAAATGGGGCAGAGGATGAGGGCAGGGCTGGGTTTATTCTTAACCCCGGGGAGAGGACGGCCATGGGGGCGGGGCTCAGGCTCCCCAGCTCAGGACCTGCGGTTCCACACAGCGACCACCAGGTGGCAGGGCTGAGCGTGGCCAGCGGCCCAGGGGCCATTCCCGGACCACGGGAGACAGGCTCCTTCCTGGCCTGGCAGGGGTCTCGGGGTCCAGGGCCGCAGGAGCTGGGGCGGCTCAAAATTTTCCTCCAGCTGCTGGGGCCCACCTGAGCGGAGGCATGCCGCTGGGCAGGTTTCAGACCTGCAGGTGGATGGGCCCTCTGGACCTACCTCATCCCAGGCCTGGTCCTCCCTGCCCTTGAGCCCCCGGCCTGGCCTTCCCTGAGCGCCTCGCCCATGGCGTGGGTCACTTCATGTCACCTGGCAGGGGTCACCTTGGGCACTCATCTGGGGATGGTTTACTCACTTGTCTGTGTCCCCTGGTGGCAAGAACCCTTGACAGTGGGTGTGGTCCCCCCGAACCCCAGGACCAACAGCAGAAGCTGGCACCCAGCAGGTGCTCAGCTGACACTGCTGACTGAACCAAGGGGCCCCGGACGCCCAGGCACGCCCACCCCGTAATCCCTCCACACCCCCCGGGAGCCCCCAAATAAGCCTGCATTTCTTGGGCTCTGGGCCATTGCACGTGCTGGGTCCTCGTGAAACCCCGACCCCAGGACTGAGCATGGACGTGACTTCTGTGGGGAATCCAGGGGCCTCTGGGGGGCTCTCAGAGGAGCCACGGCAACACCACTAATGCTGTCTGCCTATCAGGGCAGCCCTTAAAGGAGGGACCCCCAGGTGACCCCCCCTGTGTGCCCAGTGACCTGCATGCCACACGGCCAGTGGGTACTTGGGGCAGACCTGCTACATCTGCACCTCTGATTCGGTCTGGCCTTTCACCAGAGGCTGGGGTTCCCAGGCAGAGGTGTGGATGGGGCCAGGGGCCACCCCGCCCTCCACCCCAGGCCCAGGCGACCCCTACCCAGGATGCAGGAGTGTGTGAAGGCCCCCTCGCCAGAGTAGAGGCCGTAGGTGCCCAGGTAGGGCGACACCACCTTCTGGATCAGCGTCTCCAGGCGCAGGTAGTCCTTCGTCACGCCCCGGGACTCGTGCACCCCCTGCGAGAGGGAGAGGGCAGGAAGGTCACTGGTCAGCCTGTCACTCCCAGCCGAGCCGGGCGCAGCTCAGAGGCCACCACGAACGGCCCGACCCACCCCCTCTCTCCGGTCCTGGCCCCCATGGTAGGGGCCACTGCACCCTCCCTTTCCAGGCGTCTCTCCAGTTGGAACCTCTGAGCCACTTCCTGCTTCAACGCCCTCGTGGGGGCCCTCTGCACACAGCAGCTGGTGTGGCTGGGAGGCTGAGATGTCCATGGAAAAGGCTCTGAGGCCAAATCAGGACAGGTACCCTGAACCCCCACCCGGACAGCTGTGTATCCCCTTCTGTGAGCTGGCTTCCCAGAGGCTCTGGGCAGTCACTGGGCCAAGCTCATCGCCGGGGCCCCCTATCTCACCCACTTGTCCCGGGGAGCACTGCAGGCAGGCAAGGCTGCCCCCAGGGGCGGGGCCCTGGTCCAGGTCCGCATCCCAGCTGGGGGGTCAAGCCCTGCCCATCTGATAGCACCATCCATCCCCTCCCACGCTGCCAGGTCCTGTCCAGCTCCTCCCAACACGTCCCCTCACTCGGAGCTTTAAAGGGCTCTCCACCTGCTCCCATTTCATTGGAACCAAGGCCTGAGCATTGAGGCTGCCCAAGGGACAGCCTTGGTCTTGCCCACAGCTGTGAGCCCCGGCAGAGGGCTGGGCACACAGCAGGATTTAGTGAGCTTAATCAAGGTTGTTTCCGAATGAATGGATCATTCTCAAAGGACTGCCAGCAGTTAAGAAACAGGACACACCCAGGTTAACGTTAAATGATGGTTTAAAACAGGAACAGAATACAGCTCTATGCTGCCTATGAGAAAGCCACTTAAAGGATAAAGACATGCAGACAAGAATCTGGGAGGGAACGAAGGAGATTAAACGTGTTAACAGATCACAGCTCACCAACCGTGGCAGGGAAAGCCGTGTCAATTTCAGACAGGACCGACTTCAGGCCAAAGAACTTGGGCAGGAATAAGGAAGATCCCGAACTAACAATAAAGAGGTTGATTCTCCAAGTTGATACAACAGTCTCTAATGTGAACACACCTAACAACAGAACAGGAGACTACGGAGGCCAAAAGTGGTGGGGCTGCAAGGAGAAGCAGAGAGCCCACAGCTAGAGACTCCGCCCTGGGCTCGGAAACAGACCCAGCACAGAAACCCAGGAAGGACGTGGACAGACTCAGCACCACCGTCAACCAGCCGATACAATCGACGTCTACGGACAACTTTGTCCAACAGCAGAATCCACATTCTTCTCAAGCTCACATGGGGCATTCTCTAAAACAGACCATACTCCAGGCCATGAAACACACCTCGACACATTTGTAAGGACAGAAATCAACGTCTACTCTCAGACCACAGAAGAACTAAACCAGAAACAGAATAACCGATAATCTCCAAATACACGGAGATTAAACAGCTCACTTCTAATTAACACGCGGGTCAAAGAAGAAACCTCAAGACCTATTTTTAGATATTTTGCATTAAGTGAAAACCTAACATCCAAATTTACGGGCTGCATCAAAAGCAGTGCTTAGAGGGAAATTTAAAGTACTGAAAGGATACATTAGAAAATAAAAAAAGTCTAAAATCGACTGTCTAAGCTTCCACCTTAGGAAACTAGAAACAAAAGCACAAGCTCAATCCAAGGTAAGCAGGAAAAAAGAAATAGAGCAGAAGTCAGTGAAACAGAAAACAAAAATGGGTAGAGAAAACCAACAAACCCAAAAGCTTTGAAAAGATCAATAAAATCCACAAGCCTCTAGCCAAGCTACTGAAGAAGAAAAGAGAAGATAAAAATGACTAATATCAGAAATGAAAGAGGGGAGACTTCCCGAGTGGGTCCGGTGGTTAAGACTCTGCTTTCAAGGCAGGAGGCATGGGTTCAGTCCTTGGTTGGGGAACTAAGGTTCTGCATGCCAAAACCTGCCGGGAGCCATCTCCCGGCATATTGCATATTGAGTGCAGCACTTTCACAGCATCATCTTTCAGGATCTGGAATAGCTCAACTGGAATTCTATCACTGCCAGGAGCCAGTGGCAAAGGTCATGAGGAAGGAGGCTCGGCATACGCAAAGGCGGGATCGAGCCTCAGGAGTCCCCCTGGAAATTCTCGAGCATCTACTCCCAAAACCAGAGTCTGCCTACTTTCTGCTTTGTGCTCTCACCTACACCTCTGACTTTACAGGGGGCTGTCCCCCACTACCTCTCTCTGAAAAAGAGTTAACTTATAGCTCCAGTTAATAAAGTTCCTGAGTGTGATAGTGTTTCAACCTACAAACTCCTTTGGAAGTCCTCTAGCCTGCCTGAAAAGGTTTTTCCAGCCACAAGTGATTGTTCAGAGCCTCCCAACTGTGAGAGGCATGAGATGTTCTAAACTGTCTAAATACAGAGTCCTTTGAGAAGTTAAAAGATTGATTAGAAATTGTATTGAAGGGTTTTTCACTTGTTGGGCCAATGTTTGCTGCTAAGTCTCCATATCCCTTACCTGCTGTGTCCCTGGCAGTGTATTGATTAATATAATTGGTGTAAGTAGTAGCTTTAATGTTTGTAACCTTGGACCCTTGAGTTAATTCTTTTTTGTTGTAGCCCACTACACCTTTGCCCTATAGGAATGCAACTTTAATGCTTTTGGAGGGTGGCGCCTGCCTAATCACCTTTAGAGAAAAATAAGTTTTCCGAAGAAAGGGTCTTAAAATGTTAACAGGCCTCCGGGCCAGAAGATGATGCAAATCACCTAAACTTTTGCATATGATAAGTTTGCAGGAAGAAAGCCTGGCTTACTGCATGACTCTACCCCTTCCCCCATTATCCTCTATGCATGCTAAGTCACTTCAGTCGTGTTCGACTCTGTGCGACCCCATAGACGGCAGCCCACTAGGCTCCTCTGTCCCTGGGATTCTCCAGGCAAGAACACTGGAATGGGTTGCCATTTCCTTCTCCAATGCATGAAAGTGAAAAGTGAAAGGGAAGTCGCTGAGTCGTGCCTGACTCTTAGCGACCCCATGGACTGCAGCCCAACAGGCCCCTCCATCCATGGGATTTTCCAGGCAAGAGTACTGGAGTGGGGTGCCATTGCCTTCTCCATCCTCTATGCATAACTTAAGGTATAAAAACTACTTTGGAAAATAAAGTGCGGGCCTTGTTCACCGAAACTTGGTCTCCCCATGTCGTTCTTTCTATCACCTTCTGGCTGAATTTTTCCTCTGAGGCGGGGAAGCTCGTCAAGCCTACTAATTTTGCCTGGGCTTCTAAGATTTGACAGGGGAGGCCTTAGTGTCTCCTCTCCTTCGGGAGAATGGGAGGACGCCTGCGGCCTTCGTAGGTGACGTAAATTCCCTGCTTTGTAATTTTATTCAGCCTCTTTTCTTCACTGAATTTTCCTACTGAGCTATCCTTATTTCAGCCTCTTTTCTCCACTGAATTTCATCACTGAGCTATCCTCATTCTATTACTCTTTATATCTTTGATGAATATTTAAATAAATAGGTCGCCGATGCCGTCTCTCCTTCGAATACCCTGGATCAGCCGGGGCTGGACCCCGGCAAAAACCCAACCCAAAGCAAACAAACAGAAACTCCCACAAATAAACAGACAAAACGAAGAAATGAAAGAAGGAATGTCTTATTACAGACCCCAGAGTGACGTGCGCTCAGTCCTATCTGACTCTCTGCCACCCCATGGACAGAGGAGCCTGGCAGGCTACAGTCCCGACTCAGGGATGGAACCTGCATTGGCAGGCAGATTCTTCACCACTGAGCCACCTGGGAAGCCCCATGGATGCCCCCGGAAGTCATCCAGATGAACGTGGAGTTGTCCCCGCCCCCCCAACCACAGTACTGTGAGTGAGGATGTTACTGGTGAGCTATGCTGGCCGTTGCACAAACCGTATGTCCCTTCATTCCCAGGACTTGTTTATGAAGCCTGGTCTCTGCTCCCCACTGCACAGTGAGGAAACGGGGCCCCGGGGCTGCGTTATTTGGGTGAGCTCAGATGCAGGGCTTCTTCCCCGGTGGCTCAGATGGTAAAGAATCTGCTGCCATGTGGGAGACCTGGGTTCAATCCCTGGGTTAGGAAGATCCCCTGGAGAAGGGTATGGCAACTCACTCCAGTATTCTTGCCTGGAGAATCCCCATGGACAGAGGAGCCTGGTGGGCTACAGTCTGTGGGGTTGCAGAGTCGGACATGACTGCTATTCAGCTTCCAGGACCCCGTGAAAAGGAACTGTGACTCTGGAGGTGGAACTCAGTAGGCTGGGGAACTCAGTGCACTTGGAGAACACAGTAGGCCCTCAACACACGCTGACCAGGTCCATCTGGGGCTTGAAAACTGGGGTCAAGTTCACCGCGGGGCTGGGACAAGACCATGCAAAGTGGAGGCCAAGACAAGAGCAAAGGGCCGAGGCTGGTGTGCGGATGGCAGCCAGGCAGGGCAGGACGACGCTGGGGGAAAACGGGCCCAAGCCCAGAAGCTGCACGAGGCAACAGGGACCACCAGGGGTCAGCACTGCCCTGGCCCGGCCCCCACCCAGGGGCTGCTCCTGGGATCGAAGTGAAGGCACTCAGTCGTGTCCGACTCTTTACCACCCCGTGGACTGTAGCCCACCAGGCTGCTCCATCCATGGGATTCTCCAGGCAAGAAAACTGGAGTGGGTTGCCATCTCCTTCTCCAGGGGATCTTTCCAACCCAGGGATTGAACCCGGGTCTCCCGCACTGCAGGCAGACCTCTTTACCGTCAGAGCCACCAGGGAAGCCCTCCTGGGATTAAAAAAAAAAAAGCAAAGGTTAGTCCCACAGTCACGTCTGACTCTTTGCGATCCCACGGATGACTGCCAGCCTGGCTCCTTTGTCCATGGGATTTTCCAGGCAAGGATACTGGAGTGGGTTGCCATTTCCTTCTCCAGGGGATCTTCGCAACCAGGGATCGAACCTGGGTCTCCTGCATTGCAAGCAGATTCTTTACCAACTGAGCCACTAGGGAAGCCTGGGATCAAGGTGACACCTTATTCCTCGGCTAGAAATCCCAGCGTCGTCACTTCCTGCCCCCAAGAACAAGCACCACGGAGGACTCGGCACCAGTTTCTTCCCATCATCCTTGAACTTGCCGCCAGGGAGGTGGTCCTACTCCATCACACAGATGAGGAGACAGGCTGAGATGCAAAGTCCCTCCAGCTGCTCCCTGCCCCTCGCCCACCCGGGGCAACCCAGCCAGTTCAGTTCAGTCGCTCAGTCGTGTCCGACTCTGCGACCCCACAGACTGCGGCATGCCAGGCTTCCCTGTCCATCACCAACTCCCGGAGCTTGCTCAAACTCATGTCCATCCAGTTTGGTGATGCCATCCAACCATCTCATCCTCTGTCGTTCCCTTGGATCAACAGCCCCACCCATCAACAGAAACCCAGCTGGGTTGGACCTAAATCCCTCTGAAATCCCGACTGCAGGCCTGGCACCCTGCTTCACTGCCAGGACAACCAGCTCCCACTGAGAGTAGCCCCTGGACCCTTCAGCCCTCAAGGTTCACTAGCCCCTTCCTGCCCTGCAATCTTCAACGAGCTGCCCTGGGTCTCCCAGCTGACCAGCCTCACAGACCCTAATTTAGGAGGACTCGCACATGCACGTGTAGGTTCAGGACAGTGAACTGGGTTTGGAGCCTGTCCGCCTCGGGCGAGCAAGGACTCTTCCCTGTGAGCCTGTGAGGCGGGGTGGTTGATGGTGCTCCCCCCGAGCTGTGACAGTGAGGTAAGCCGGCTCACTCTAGGGTGCTGTGCTCACCACAGGGCGTGGCGGTTTGAAGAAAGGTCCAACAGGAAGGTCTGGAATTGCTGTGGGGAGTGGGAGGTGGTGGCCCCCAGCCCCCCCGCCGGATGGGGGCACGTTGGGGCCCAACCACGGGGACACTCCGTCCGCACACCCCGGCTCCCCGCGGGGTCCCAGGCTGGCCTCCTCCTCTGCCCCGGCAGCTTCCTCTCCCTCCCAGGTTCTTCCCGAGGGTCCCTGCTTGGTGGGTCTCACATGGACAAGAACCAGGCTCTGTCCCCAGGGAGCCTGCCCCGGTGCCCGAGGCCCCACCCACCTGCAGCACCAGCAGCATCTGCACGATGGCGGGGGGCACACGGGCGTGGGCCCGGGCCAGCGCGTCCTCCAGCTTCACGCCCAGGGTGATGGTGTTCCGAAAGTGCAGCAGGGCCAGCTGGCGCACCGACGGCTCCTTGCCCTGCAGACACGCGGCCGCCGCTGTCACCGAGACCCCCCAGGACACTGGGACAGACCCGCTGACCCCCAGGCCCCCGTCCACCCTGCTCTCCTCCCCAGACGACCCTTGTTCCGAGGAGAGAGGGCCCCACGTGGCTTCCTCGGAAGAGGGAGGGGTGACCGTCACACACAGAGACCCTCCTTCGTGTGGGATACTGAGCATTGCGCAGGTCTTCCTGGAGTCCTGGGGAGGCGGCTGCCTTCCGTCCATCTCGGGAGGAGGCGGCGTGCGCAGGCGAGGCGGCCCACGGAGAGCGGAGGCGCGCCCACCTCCAGGTCCCGGCCGCTCACCTGCACGGGGTAGAAGACCGCCTGCAGGGTGGGCAGCACGTCGCTGAAGAAGAAGTCCCAGGTCTCCGCCAGCGAGTCCAGCAGCTTCTGTCCTGTGGGCACAGGGACCGTCATCACCACCCCAAGGGCGCCGGCAGACGCTTCCTGTCTTCCCAGGTCACACATCACCTCCTCGCACCCGGGGGAGGGCACGGTCCCGGAGCTGACGCAGGGCTCTGGAGGTCCCCCCCGCCCCACCCCCGCCAGGGCGATAGAGCGGGGACCCCCTGCTTCTCCTCCCGGTGCCTCAGTTTCCCCACAAAAACAATGGGGCTTGGGGTAGGGGGTGCCCTGTGGCCCAGGGCATGGGGCTCTGTGCTCCACTGCAGGGGGTGTGGGTTTGATCCCTGGTTGGGGAACTAAAATTTGCAAGCTGTGAGGTGCCGGTGGCCGGGGGCGGGGGCTGTTAATACTCTTCTCCCAGAGCTGATGGAAGGAAGCCAGACAAAGCAGGGCCTGGGGCAGAGAGCGTATGGGTGTGTGCGTGTGTTCCTGTTTGCACCACACACAAGCCCCCGGGTGCTCCACTCACACGCTCGTCTCATCCACTGCCCCCCAGCACCCTGTCTCTCTGTCTCCCCCAGCAGACACTGGCAAGGCACCTACACTGTGCCAGGCCTGGCACCAGGGACCCAGCTAAGCCCCTAACTGCCCAAGTCCCACCACGTTGACAGACAGCAGCGATCGGGGCTGGGAGCAGTGCGGGTGGGGAGTGACCCCACCAGGCAGATGAAGAGCTGGGCTTCAGAGAGCGTCTCTCCCTCCAGGGCCTGCGTCCCCACCACCTGGAGCTGCCTAGGGTAAGCCCTGGGGAGCCAGGATGACGGCCTTCAACAGCTGAAACCCATCCCAGGCAGGAGGGAGTCAGGCAGGGAGGGCTTCCTGGAGGAGGTGCTAGCCGAGGGTTTGCCTGGTGCCCTGACACCCTCGGCAGACGGAGGCAGACGTGTTGGAAGCAGGCGTTTGGACAACGGGAAGGAGCGACACCAGCCACAGGTGGACAGACTCTCAGGGGAGAGTCCCTGAGATGGATGGATCCAGCTGGATCCGCCCTCCCCTCACCCTCAGGGGAGGGACATTTTGAGGTGCCCCTGCGCTGGCTCTGGGCATCCCCAGGAAATGCCAAGTGCTGAACCCTTAGCCCTTCTGCCTGGAATGAGCGGAGAGCCGGGGTGAAGGCTGCCGGCTCAGGACGAGCAGGCCGCTGGGGTGTGTCGCTGAGGCCTCTGCTGCTGGCGGGGACCCCCAGCGGGAAGCCAGACCAGCTGTCGGCTGGGGACACACGGGCGTGGTGGGTCGGTGTCCCTGGGAGCCAAGTGGCCAGGGCTGCAGATTGCAGGTTGGCCAGCCTCCCAGACCACACCACCCATGCCTGGCTCCTGGAGGTTTCCCTGGGAACCAGGTTGGTGAAGGGCCCTTGCCTTTTAAGTTCCCTTTCCCTGCGTTCTGGGGTGCCCCCCCAACCTGTGAAGTCCCCCAGTCTGTGGAGATGCCAGGCTCGGAGAGGGCAGCTTGGCGGGGGGAGGGTGACCGTGGGGAGGAGGGGGTCTCTGCATATGACCCGTCTGCCTGGTGGCCAGCTCCCGGTCTTCCCCGGGGGCTCCACAGCGGGCTGCCTGGAACCCAGGACGGTGGGTGCCCACCCCCTAAGGAGCTTGGCCTGCACACAAAGGTCCCTTGAGGTCCCCGCCGTCGCCGGCGAGAAGAAAGGCGGCTCAGTTCCCGGGCGGCCGTGGGGCGGCTCTGGGCGTGCGCCAGCCCGGCGTCTGGCGGAAACGCAGGGGAAAAGGAGATCTTGTAAAACCGAGCACGAGCCGGAGCAGAGCTGCACGCAGACCAGGGGTCAGGAGGCTCAGCCCCGTCTCTTGGCTGGGCGCTCTGCTGCCCGGGGACTGGGGGCGGGGGCGCTGGGGTTGTCAGCCGTGAGGCAGGCACGTGGCGTTAAAGCCCGGCCCTGGGGGGCCCCCATCAGCCCAAGCCTCAGTGTGGTCCTCTGCGAAATGGGCATGATCCGCGTGTCCACACTCAGTAGGCTGAGCGCTGCCATGTAGCAGTCGCTCGCTGTTAGCCTGACGCTGACCGGTGGGCCTCTGTGGTTCGCAACCAACCTGGCAGGATCAGGACTGCCCAGGGGTTGGATAGCCCTTGAGCCGGTTCTGGGATGGGGGTTTGGTCAGCCTGTTTGCCTTCCTTTGGTTTGATCATGCAGGCCCCGGAGACAGAGATGGGCCGGGCTGACCTCAGCTCAGGTCTCAGCCTGAGGCAGCGAGACCCCGGGGACAGCAGTGACCCCAGGGCAGCTGGAAGGGCCACCACCGCAGGGGCTCAGAGCTGAGCTCATGAGGGTCACTGCAGTGGAGGTGGGTGGCCTGACCTCTAACAAGCCGGGACTCCTGCAGGACAAGGCCAAGCCCAAGGCCTGGACCCTACACGAGCCCCTCGGGTCCCCCTCAGAGACCCTGAGGGTCTGCCTGCTGAGAAATGACCCGGCTGCAGCGGAGTCCTTAGAACTGTCACCTTCAATGGGTTCCCTAGAGAGAGATGCCATTTCACGGCCCCTCGGGGCTTCCCACATTTCCAGGAATCAGTCTGCTCAGGAGCAACGTTCAAGGCCTCACTGGAGGCTGGAGTGGGCAGGTGGCAAGGTCCTGGGGCTGCCCCGCGTGGGGCCGCCTGCCTCCCAGCAGAGGCATGGGCTGAGGACGTGGCTGGCCACAGGGAGCAGGCTTTGGGACTTAAACTGGGGTAGAAGGCAGTGGTGGGGTGGGCTCCCAAGGCTGCCTCTCGGGGTGTGGCTGGCCCCTGTCCCCACTGCGTGGGCTGGAGGAGGCCACATGTCCTCCTGAAAAGACCACATTTCAAGGCCTGACTCCATGCAGCCCTTCCTGACTGCCAGGTGGAGCCAACCCTCTCTTCCCCAGGGCCTCCCTTCCTCCTGACACCGATCACACTGGACTGTCGCTGTCTGCTCCACATCTGTGTGCCCAGCTGGGCTGTGAGCCCTTGCCAGGCAGGGCCCAGGTCCACCTCCAGCTCCCCAGAGGCCCCCCGGGGCCTGACCTGTAGTGAGCACACTGATGGAGCCTGTCTGACCCCCACCGAGGTGGGGACAGAGGGAAACGACGTGTCTGTGGCTGGCTGGGGATTGGAGGCCGGGCCCTCTGGCCCCCAGCCTGGGGCTCTGTGCCGGTCCCCAAGGCCAGGGGAGGTTGGATGGCGTTAGTGCTCCCTGCTGGGTGGCCTGGTGGCCACGGCCATCATGGGCAAGACTCCACCAAACTGCACAAAGCGCCTCTTCTCCAAAGGGCCCAGCTCCCTTGGGCCGGAGCTGGTGGGAGGGCAGGCATTGCTGGAATGTGCCGAGTCAGGAGAGGGGAATGGGAGGGCCCCTCCGCCAGCAAATCCTCCTGCCGGCTCAGGTGCCACCTCCTCCAGGAAGCCTGCCCAGATCCCCAATGGCCTGTGCCTCTTGTCCCCACGTCTGTGGTTCTCACGGCCCTTCTCAGGCTCCTGCCTTGGCCGCTTCCACCCGACAGAGGCAGAGCTGGTGCAGAAGGGACAGAGGACACAGCTCTGAGTTAATGCTGAGTGCCCCAGGCCTTGGTCTCCATCTCTGTGAAATGGGCTAAGGCCCCTGCTTTCCAGGGTCAGTAAGGATGCAAGGGGGAACCTGGAGCAGCAGAGAGAGGAGTACAGATTCGGGTGCCGGGCTGCCAGGGAGGGGTCGTGTAGCCCGGGCGAGTGACTCAGCCCCCCTGTGCCTCAGTGTCCCCAGCGTTCAGTGGCTACAACGATGGAAACTTCTGCATGGGTCTGTCAGGCGATCCAGGAGTTGGGTGATGGAAGCTGCTGGGATGAGTCCAGCACCCGTGTGGGGCTTGGGTCTGGCACAGAGGGGCCTGCCCCGCACGGGGCGGGGCACACAGCAGGCCCGCAACAGCACATAATCAGCCTGAGCTGGGTTCTCTGCATAACTCGATTTATCTCTATGCCAAGTCACCCCTACCAGGAGGCAAACACACTACATTTATCACCCTCCAGCCCACAAACATGGGGAACCCAAGGTTTCTGGGACCTGGCCTGTCCTTCCAGAGCTCTGGGCCCGGTCAGGCGCCTCCCTCTCCTCGCTGAGGGCCGCCGTGGGCAGAGAGGCCAGCTGTGACTCCTGGCCCGGTCCCTAGAAGGGCAAAGGGGATACACTCTGGACCCGGATGCCCTGGGTTCCAATCCCACCTCCACCTCTTAAACACTGTGGTTCTGGATGAATTGAGGGCCACTGCTGCCCTGTTCCCAGCTATGAAATGGGTACAATGACCGAGAGGCCTCACAGGGCCCCAAACCGCGGCCGGGAGCCCAGGTCAGCTGCTCCTCTGGCCGGGGGCTCCCTGCTCTGCCATGTCCCGGGTCTAGACCACTCCCCCTCTGGTCCTCAAGGATCCTGATGGGGGTTCTCCCAGGCTGCTGGGACGGGGTTCCTGGGGGCCAGAGAGCCTCGTGGGCAGTGAGGTGAAGCAGAGGCTTTCTCCCCGACATTCCTTGGCCCTCCAGGGGCCTTCCCAAGATCAGATCTGGGCCCCGCTGCCCTCGAGGCATTGCTCCTACCCCTCTGAGCCTCCTCGCCCGGGAGGGCCACCCCACCTTCCCAGAGCCCTAGGTGGAGCCCAGGTGAAGCCAGGGTGCCCAGGAGCCACGCCCTCAAGCAGCCGGCACCCGCTTCCGGCCCCAAGACCACCACACTCACCCTCGTAGAAGCGGATCTTGTCTCGCAGGATCACCATGCCTTTCGTCAGCAGCTGGTTCTGCAAGGCCCATGTGGAGATGCCGTCACCGCCCCGGGGTGGGGGGACCCAGGGCCCCCAACACTTACTTCCCAGCAGGCAGCTAAGGTCCTGAGGGGAAGGGGCTCACCGATGACCCACAGCCCGCCTGCCCCAGAGCTGGGACCTCAGCTCCTCTAGTGGACAGGGGTACTGACCCAATCGGGCTGTCCTGAGACAGAAGAGGGTAAGGAACCCCCAACCTGCCCCCCAGAGACGGGCCAGGCTGGGGTCTCCTGCTCCAGGCTGAGCGGGTGGGCAGGTAGCTGCCCCTGAACCGCACGTGGAAGGAGGGTCTTTCAGGCAAGAGGGGCTCCGTGACCAAAGGATGGCGTGAGCGTGGCCATGGTCCACCTGAGGCTCAAACGGTAGCCCCCGGGACCACCCCTCAAGCAACACCAGGTGGCTTTCACAACAGCTGGAGCAGCCAGAGAGCAGGAACAATCCGGGGGCCAAGGACCAAGGAGCAGCCCCGGCCCACGAGGGCATGTCACTCGGCTGCAGAAAGGGATGAGGCTCTGACACGGGCACGACGTGGAGGAGCGTCGACAACGCTGTGCTCAGTGAGAGAGGCCAGGCTAAAAGGCCAGGGGCTGTGCAGTCCCACCACACAGGTGGATCCAGGCAGAAAACAGATCAGCGGTGGCCTGGGGCTGCGGGGAGAGGGGAAGGGGGCGAGGACAGGGTCTCCCTTCGGGGTGACGGAAAAGGCCTGGGATCAGACAGTGGGGACAGCCGTCTGTCCCCCCGAGAAGAGCTGTGAGTATGCTGACTACTGCACTGCACTCTGTTCAGAGGCAGGCCATGCAATCTATCAGTTTACACCTCAATAAAGCTGCTACGTTAAAAAACCAACCCTACACCCACAGGATGGGGAGGGGCCCCAGGCTGGTTCTCACCCCCCGCTCCTGGGCCTGCATGTGGACACCCCTGCCTGTACCACCTCGGCCTTCCTGCCTGTGCAACCTCGGGGGCCCCGGGCCCAGTGTGTTCATTCTCTTTGCAGGCCTGTGGCTTCCGCAGCACCTGGGAAAGGGCGACCTCGGTGCCGCCGGTGCCGCGCTAACACTGTCACCACACAGCTCAGGGTGACACGGCCCAGGGCTTGTAGATGAAGAACACCGGGACTCTGGGGACCAACCCTGGTCTTCCAGGAAGAGGCGGACCACCAATCACAAAAGTGACCTCGAGCCCTGTGCCAGGCAGGGCTCTGAGTCCTCACCTGCCTCTGATCGCGTAACCGCCCCAACAACCTGAGCTGGCTGGCTGGGGAAACTGAGTCAAGGCTAGGTAGACACCTCGAGCCCAGCACGCCACGTGCCCACCGGGAGCAGGCACCCCCTTCCCACCCTGTCCTTTCCAGCCAACTCAGGAAGCAACCCCGGGCCTGATGGGGAGCAGAGCACACCCACCTGTAGGTACTCCGTGAAGAAGGACCCCAGCTCCGTCTTCAGCAGCTGCCTGTGGGGGTGGGGTGGCAGGAGTCAGAGACCTCATGGTGCTGGTGAGGGTGGGGGTGGGGTGGGGGCCGCCTGCAGCAGGAGACCAACCCCTAGGCCCGGAGGATGTGGCCAGATGCTTCTCCAAGATAGATGAGTGGCCAGTAATGTGGGGGAGGTAGTTATCAGTCAGGTCAGGGGAAGGCTGACCACTGTCAGTCACCAGGGAACCAAACCCAGACCCCGACACCCGCCCTGGTGGTGTTAGAATCAAGGCCCCAGGCTGTAACACGTGCAGGGGAGAAGCTGGGGAAAACGACCCCTCATACTCGGTGAGAAGGAATGCAAGACGGCGCAGCCGCTGCGGATAATGGCTGGGCAGCTCCTCAAAAGGTTCAGTGTAGACCTGAGGTTCAGTGTAGACCCCCGAACCCCACCCTTAGGTGCAGACCCTGGAGCAATGGGAACAGAGGTCCACGCGAGGTCTCCTACGAGGATGCTCCCAACAGCCGAAAGGTGCAACCCACCCAAACGTCTGTCAACACAGGACTGGGGAAACAAAAGGGCGTGTTTTCATACAATGGGGTATTATCCGGCCATAAAAAGAAACAAGGCGCTGATACCTGCTCCAGCCCAGACGAGCCCAGGTGTGGAGGTGCACTGGGCCGAGGGCAAGAAGCAGACGCCAAGGCCACGTGCATTATTGTATGACTCCATTTACAGGGAACATCTGGGCAAACCCACGCAGATGAAGTGGACTGAACCTCCCAGAGGCCGTGGTGGTGGCAGGGGGTGATAGGGAGTGACTGTTAAGGGGTCTGGGTTTTTCTGTGGCAGGGTAGGGGGGTGGGGGGTGATGAAAATGTCCTGGAATTAGTGCTGGCAGTGGTACAAGCTGTTGAATGGACTAAGAACCACTCAACTGTACACTGTAAAAAGATAAATTGTACTTAAAAAAAACAAACATATACGGGCTTCCCTGGTACCTCAGACAGTAAATAATCTGCTTGCAACAAAGGAGACCCAGGTTTGATCCCTGGGTCGGGAAGATCCCCTGGAGAAGGAAATGGCCACCCACTCCAGTATTCTTGCCTGGAAAATCCCACGGACAGAGGAGCCTGGTGGGCTACAGTCCATGGGGTCGCAAAGAGTCAGACACAACTGAGCGACTAACACTTTGAAGGGCCATCTTAGGTCTTCAGGGTCAGGGTGGGGTGACCCTGTCCCAATCCCTCGTCTACTCCTGCCCCGAGCTCACGAGGTTTGCTGCCTGTTTACCCCAGGGCACAGGGACAGGATGGCACTGGTCGGGGCATAAGAGAGAAGGGCATGGAGGTGGGAAATGCCTCCTTGAACAAGGTAGCTGTGAGGCCCTGGGCAAGTCTCTCGACCTCTCTTGAGCTCAGCCTCCTCCAGTACCACGTAGGACTAATGCCTCGGCCTTCCCAGATGCCCTCCACACTGGTCTGTCCCAGCTCCCGCAGCCGAGTTCAGTTCTCAACTGTTCGCAGGAAATAAGGGGGGCGTTCAACTGGGCTGTAATGGCCTTTCTGGGAACAAAACTCCCGTCATTAGGCAGGTGGGTCCTTCCTCTTTTAACAGAATAAATATCCTTCGCGATGCTCAACGGCAGCTGGGAATGTGGGCGTCATCTTGAGCCACTGCCCAAGTCCCTCCCCGTTTCCCCTGCAAAGCGGTCCTGGACCAGAGAGCGGGGTGTGAAGGCCACAGGACACGGCTGGGGTCAAGGGTCACAGAGCGGTCACCGCCCACCTCAGCTCTAAGGGTGGAACCTGGGGCTAGTGGACAGGGGGGCCTGCCCGGGGTCCCCCCTTCCTAGCACAGCCCTCCCACCGCTCCCAGACTCGGGCCCGCATGACGGGACAGATGGCCACTCACCGGACACCTTCGTTCAGGCTGAAAAGCTCCTGGTCGGGCAGCCCCTTGCGCTGGAAGACGGCGATCACCCCGTTGTGGATGCTGCAGGGGGAGGTTGGAGGCGGAGAGGAGGGTTGCCGACCAGAGGCCCTGAGCCCCAGCCCGCCTTCCCTCTCCCGTGGCGCCCTGCCCACTCTGCTCAAAGCTGGGCAACGGCCTCTCGCAGAGAAGCCAGGCCTGGAGCACACAGGTCGGCCGCCCCCATGGTACCCCATCTGCCCCAGAGCCTCAGATCCCATCTCGAGCTCCAGGCCTGTCACCGGTCACTTCTCCTGGAGCTCCCAGGTACCTTCCACACACTCTGCCTCCCTTCCCGTATCCCTGAACCCTCTACACCCAGGCCAGAAACTAGGGAACACCCTGTGATGGCCTCCTGCACCCCCGAATATAACCGCCTTGTGCTTCCAGGTGCCCTGGAGCTGGCCCCTGACCCCCTGAACTGGGTATCTGTGCTGTCTGCACCTGGCCCCACTGGGGAAGCTGCCCTCACCACAGGCCTTTGCTCATGTCCCTCCTTCAGGGCCCAGGCGGTCTCAGTGCTTACATTCCATCAGTATGCAGCCACGTGTTTACAGGTGACTTGTTTGATCGACTGGTTCCCACCACCATCTGTAAACCTCAGAGCACAGGCCCTGCGCCATCAGCGGCTGCGCGCTCACGCCTGGCTCAGAGGAGAGCCTGGTAAGTGCTGTTCGGTCCTTAAGTCGTGGCCAACTCTTTGGGACCCCAGGGACTGCAGCGTGCCAGGCTCCTCTGTCCTTTACCGTCTCCCGGAGTTTGCTCAGGTTCAAGTCCATTGAGCTGGTGATGCCATCCAGCCACCTCATCCTCTGCCGCCCTCTTCTCCTTTGGCCTTTAATCTTTCCCAGCATCAGGGTCTTTTCCATGAGTCGGCTAGCGACATTCATCCTGACTCTTCCAGGCCCTCCAGATCCAACTGGCCCTGAAGCCCTGCCCATCTCTACCCCCGAGATCTCCGCTGCGCCATATCTTTCCTTCACACTCACCCGACCTCTGACTGCACAGTCAGCCTCACTGCACCTGCCTCCACCCAGGGCCCTGCAGATACAGCCTAAAGCCTGAATGTGGCATTCAAGGCTCGTCTGGAATGGTTCCTCCCCACCAGGCAGAGTACTGCTGCCATACCTTAGGGTCTTTGTATCCATTTCTCCTAAGGGGGTGGGTGGGGGTGGGGTGGTCCTCATGCTATCTACTAGGCAAGTAACTATTCACGCTGGAGCTTTGGCTCAGAGGCCACCGCCTCCAAGAAGCCCTCCTGACTTCCTCCCTTTCCCTCACCTCCTGGCACTTTGCCATTTACTTCCACATTAGTTCCTGCCACCGGCCATAAGCTCCCAAGGGTGAGAACCAGGTCTGGTGGCTCCACCGCCCTCCACTTAGGATCCGGTTGCTGCTGTAAAGCTCAGCACCATAGATTGCTTCTCGGTGTTTAGGGACAGCCGGACACTGGTTGCTGTGCATGTGTATCATGGAGTAGGCGGCGGCCACCAAGCTCCCAGAGCCTTTGTCTGTTCTCCCCAGGCCCACCGTTCCTAGTAACGTGGACTAGGACGTTCCTAGTTCCTAACGTTCCTAGTAAAGTGTCCACCCACTTTGCAGATGAGGAAACTGAGGTTCAGAAGGGCCAGGTTCCAGGAGGCCACCAAGCGCACCCAACGCTGCCCTTACTTTCTGTGGAGCCAGCAGTGGGCAGGGCTGCCAGCTTGCACCCTGGAAGAGGCAGAGCAGGGGCAGGGCCCACACACCCTGGGTGGGTGACGGCGGCTCTGAGCAGTGCAGGGACATGCCTGGGGACCAGTCCAGGTGCCTCGTCCCCTGACCTGCGGCCCGACCACCCCGGGGCCTGCTGCTGGAATGCCGCTTATTCCTGTGGCCAGGGCCACACGCCCTCCCACTTGCTTCCTGCCTGAGAAATGGGGGTCACAAGCGTGCCTGCCCCTAGGCTGCCGGGAGGATGAAAGCCTGGCCAGGCCCGAGCCTCAGTGTGGTCCCAGCTGGGATCACGCTCGCCTCCGTCAGGAGGCCTGTGTGGACCCGGCCTATAGCTCTGACACAGTCAGGCTGTTCCCCATTTACAGGCTAAAAAAAGTAAGAGTCTGTTGGGAAGTCAAACGGCCACAGGAAGCCGGACTGCAGCTGCCACCCTGAAATCCGAACAGCCGGGGACTCGCGCCCAGTGGGGCTGTGGGGGGTCAGCCCCTCCTAGTCCTGCCGGGGGTGGGAGCCCAGGGCACTGGCATGTGGGGCCCCATGGGGCCTGGCCACTGTGGAGGCTCAGAGGGGCCTGGCTGAGTCTTCCCTGCGGCCCAGGCCTCCGTCAGGCTGAGGGGACGGCCTGCAGGAAGGCCTCATCAGCCTCCCGGGCCTGGTCCTGCTGTTCTCAGCAGCCTCTCCAAATCCTTCCTCCTCTTCCAGTGAGCGTTCTGGAGGAACCCCAGCCCGCTCTGGTCCGCTGCCCAAAGGCCACCCTAACCATGTGGCTTTGGACGGGAAGACCAGCTCTTGGGAGAAGCCTTCTGGAGGCCCTTGGGGGTCCAGCACCCACTGGGTCACCTGCACCGCCCCCTGCCCTGCCTCAGGCCTTCGTCCTTGCTGTCCTCTCTCCTGCAGGCTCACCATGAAGTCAGGACCCTCTCCCCTCCCACCTGTGTGGGGAGTGTATTTGACCCTATCTTCTTCTGCAAGAGGAGAGGTCTGTCTCGATTATTGCCTACTTCTCGCAGCCCAGGCCTCACACCACTCTACGTGTATGCAGAGCCCTGCCCAGCCCTGGGGTCCCCCTTGAGTTCCCCAGCCATCCTGGCCTCCTGCTTTGTGGACCCCGATCCTGCCCTGCCCATCTCCAGCCCCCATGCTGGTCTCAGTTTGCACCCCAGCTCTGGGCTCCCTGGCTGCACACCTCTGCCAAGACTGGACCACTCGTGCCTCAGTTTCCTCATCCGTACAATGGGACTCATATAATCACAGCCACTGTAGGAGACACTGGGGAACAGATAGCGCCCTGTAGGGTTACGTGTGTCACACATCATCAGAGTTGACTGTGGGGGTGGGGGGGCAGAGGGTGCCCCTAGAAGCATCCACCATGGCTCTACCATCTGCCCTGGGTTTTTCTCCATCTCCTTCTAACCATGGCATGAGGTGGGGACTATGACAGTCCAAGCTGCAGAAGGAAACGGTGAGGCTCAGAGAAGCCAGGGCACACCCAGTGTCATACAACTTGATGCCTGGTGGGGCCAGAAGGAAGCCTGGGGCCCACCGTCCTCCCACCCCATGTGGCTGCTCCAAATGGGGGTGGCGGCCAGGCAAGGTCTCTGCAGCTGATGTTCCACGCTGTTTCTAAAGTTTTGAGTTGGGTCAAGAATAAAGCCCTGCTGGGATAGAGAGGAGACCGGGGGTAGTGGGATGGTAGTGGAGAGGCAAGGCCCTTGTGGGTCTTCTCCCTTCAAAGAGAAGTGAAACCCCAGCCCATGGCCTCCCTGAGCAAGGCAGGCAGGCCCAGCCGGGACACGGGCAGTGGCCCAGTGGAAACCGCAGGCACCCAGGGGCCCGAGTAGAGACCGACCCGTCACCTCCTCTTGCAGGGAGGCCCTCTCCAGAGCTCCCGCCCACCTAGGGAGACAGGATGGCAGGAACCAGTCTCAGCACCTGTCACCCGAGCACAGGGCGAGGAGAGAAGCCTGAACCCCTGGGTGAGGCTCCACGGCCCCCACGATGGGGCCCAGACCTGCTGCCCTCAGGGCTGGCCAGGGTCCCCGTGCTCAGGCTAGGGGAGGAAGGGCTGACTGTGGGGCTCTGGGGGGACCTGCCTTGGCTGCCCTGGCGTGGGCTGGTGCCGGTGTGGGGCCGCCAGCAGGTGGGACCCCAGCAGGGCGGGACCCCGGCCGCACCTCTCACTGTCACTCATCCGTCCATGTAGGAAACTCTGGCAGAGAGTAAGCAGGCGACAAACCCTGGCAGGTCACACAACACATCTCTAGGGACTCCTGGGAAGGCTGGGGCCAAGGGCGAGGCCTGGAGGCGCAGGCCTGCCCCTTCATGGGCCCTGCTCTGCTCTGGACCTGCCTCTGGAGCCTCAGGAAGCAAGCGAGGAGTGCAGGCCTCCGCCAGGTGCGCCCTCACCCTCTTAACTGCCTGGTGCCCCAGACTGAGTATGTGGGAGCGGCGGGGATGCCAAGCACAGGCCCCCACTGGCCTCCCCTTCCCGCTCCCAAATACCAGTCACCCTGGAGGTTTTAGCCAGCCTCCTTCGGCCACCCAGAGACCCCCATGAAGTGGTGGCAGGAGCTCTGGACTTAGAACTGGACAGGTCCCCCGCCTCCGAGTTCTCATCTGCAAGGTGGGGGCAGGAGTCCCACCTTGCAGGCTGCTGCAGGGAAGGAAGGCAGCCTCTTCCACGCCCAGGGTTGGGACAGGGGCCAATACCGGTTGGGGGTGGGCCGCATCGGAGGCATGCGGCGTTCAGGGCCCAGGAGGAGAGCCGGGCACAGGATGCTCTGCACTCCCCGCCCCCCCGCCTCACTCCTCCAGGACCAGGGATGGGTCGATGAGCAGGGCGGGCTGCAGCCTCTGGGCTCTCACCGCCAACCCCCGCCCGGCCTGGCCCCAGTGGACATGAGCCCTGGGCTGTGGCTCCAAGTCGGACCAGGGTTCAGACCCAGCGTTAGCAGGGGCTCTTGGTCAAGGCCCTTTCCTTCTCTGGCCTCGGTTTCTCTGAAGACCACCATCGCAGCCTTAGAGACGGGTCTGCAGGAGCAAGAGGACCCCGCCACTGCATTGCATGGGCTCCCACAGCCGGAAGACAGGCAGGCGCCTGGCTCAGGCATTCAGGCGAGGAGTAGTGCTCCCTAATGGTCTATATCCTGTGGCCCAAATGCAGGACTCAGGCCAGGGTTTGGGGGGCTCTGCCTGTCCCCCAGCTGGCCCCTGAGCTCAGGGACATGACCTTTGTGCAGCTCGACGCCCCGCACACACAGAAGGGTCCAGACCGAGCGAGGTGCTAACTGGGGCCAGCACAAGGACAGGGACATAGCATGCCACCTCCGAGCCCCTGGGGAGGGGACCAGGGGCTGTGTGTGGGGCCAACAGGTGAGGCATCCAGCCCTCTGCAGGGCCAGCCCTGGGCTGGGCGCGGGGCACAACCCGCCCCGGAAAGCAGCCGCAGGGGCTTAGGAAACAGCTGCCGACGGTTCTGCTCTAGTTTCTGGTTCGTTGAATACGGCCCGGTGGGCCAGCCCTGCACCCAGAGCTCCTCTGTGCACCCACGGGAGAAGGGAGCACAGTCCCCCACCGCGTGTGGCCAGTGTTCACACTCCCCGGTGGTTGTGTTCTTCCCAGCACTGACTACCACCCGCTTGGGCCTCGTGGATTTCCTGCAGCCCCGTTTACCTCCTGACCCTCTTCCTCGACTCCCGATTCCATGCCTGGGGCTGGGACAGTGCCAGTGGGTGAACGAATGGACAAAGGAAGGAACGGCCAGGTGACACGTGGATGCCGCCGTCATGGGCACATGCTCTGTGTTTTGTCCCACGTCCAGATGAGGGAGCAGAGAGAGGCCCAGGGAAGTCAAGAGGACCGGGCCAGGTCACTGCAGTGGGTCTCCGAGAAATTCATGTCTTCCCAATGCCATAGATCTTATTTGTAAACAGAGTTTTTGCAGACGTAATTAGTAAAGGACTCTGAGACAAAACCAGTCTGGATTTAGGTTGGGCGCTACGTCCTACGAGTGGTGTAAGAGGAAAGAGAGGGAAGTTTCGGCACAGAGACACAGAGGACAAGACCCGGTGGAGGCAGACACAGAGAACGGAGCGGTATGGCCAGAGGCCAAGGAGCCACAGGGAACTGTAAGAGGCAGGGACACTCTCCCCTGCAGCCTCTGGAGGGAGCGAGGCCCCGCGGACACCTGATTTTGGACTCCTGCTCTCCAGACTGGGAGAGAAGGACTTTCTGTTGTTTTGAGCCACCAGTTCAGTTCAGTTCAGTTGCTCAGTTGTGTCCGACTCTTTGCGACCCCATGAATTGCAGCACACCGGGCCTCCCTATCCATCACCAACTCCCAGAGTTCACTCAAACTCACGTCCATCGAGTCGGTGATGCCATCCAGCCATCTCATCCTCTGCCGTCCCCTTCTCCTTCTGCCCCCAATCCCTCCCAGCATCAGGGTCTTTTCCAATGAGTCAACTCTTCGCATGAGGTGGCCAAAGTACTGGAGTTTCAGCTTTAGCATCATTCCTTCCAAAGAAATCCCAGGGCTGATCTCCTTCAGAATGGACTGGTTGGATCTCCTTGCAGTCCAAGGGACTCTCAAGAGTCTTCTCCAACACCACAGTTCAAAAGCATCAATTCTTCGGCGCTCAGCTTTCTTCACAGTCCAATTCTCACATCCATACATGACCACAGGAAAAACCAGAGCCTTGACTAGACGGACCAAGTTTGTGCCAATTGTTTTACAGTTGCCCTGGGAAACTAACACGGCCACGAAGAAAAAAGGGGTTCACTTTGGACTCAAAATGAGGTGTCCACAGCTCAGCAAGGCAGGCCCCGCACTGCCCCATGCCCCGAGGCTGTTGTCCTGGGGATACTGCAAGGAGGCGGGTGGGCCAGCAGGCAGCCAGAACAGGCTCAGGCCCCCGGTGATACCCGCGGAGCTCCGATGGGGAAGACCCTGCCCCTCCCTGACTCAGGGCTCTCTCTGCCAGGGGGAGGACAGCAGGCGCTGTTCTCTGTGGCGTCAGCATGGGCAAGCTTCCTGGTCCTCTCGTTCTTCCCCTCTAAATGGGGGTGCGGGGTGGTAATTGTATCTCCCTCCCCGAGTTATGGTGGCAGCAGGCAAAGTGAGCCAGGGGCCCCTCGCATGGGCCGAGCCGCAGGAGTGTGGCAGGGCAGGTTGAGCTGCAATGGGTCCAAGGCTAGGTGGCTAGGAGCCTGGGGGGAGCTGGCTGCCAGCCGGGCCACACCCTGCAGTCCGCCAGGGACGGGGCACAGAACGGCTCTGAGGTCCTAAAGTTCCTTTAGGTTAAAACAAAAAACAGTGGGGGTGCCCATGTGGCCTCTCCCTACAGGCACCCCCCTGGGCTCCAGAAGACTCAGAGCCGATCCTAGGGTGCCCCCACCTCTGCCTGGAGACCCCAGTAGCGCTGAGCACTGCAGGAGAAAGCTGCTGTTGGTGAAAGCTCAGGAACCAGTAGACTTCTAGCACGCGCGTGTGCTCAGCTGCTCTGGTTGTGGTGGACTCTCCGTGACCCCGCGGACGGGAGCCAGGCTCCTCTGTCCATGGGATTCTCCGGGCAAGAATGCTGGAGCGGGTAGCCACTCCCTTCTCCAGGCGATCTTCCCGACTGAGGGACTGAAGCCGTGTCTCGGGTCTCCTGCTCTGCCAGGCGGGTTCTTTATCAGCAGTGCCACCTGGGAACCCGTGAGAGGCCCTCCCAAAACCTATCCCGACAAGGCCCGCCCTGACATGTCCCCAGCGTGAATTTGAGCTTGAGTCGTGAGTTACCAAACACCTATTAGGTGCTAGACACATGCTGAGGGCCTGAATACAGATCTTCACCTTTAATCCCTACAACAGCCTGGAGGTGGGCATTTTAAAGGACAAGGAAATTGAGGACCAGGGAGGCTCAGTGACTCTCTCAAGCAGGGAAGAGGCAGACCTGGAATGTGAACTAACTCTGTCTGTCTCCTCGGGCTGGATCAGGGCAGAGACAAGGAGGGGGACTGCTTTTCTCTCAGTGCTGCGGGTGGAGGAACTGCCTCTTCGGGCAGCACGTGGTCACTGGGCCCAGGAGATGCCCTGAGGGGAGTCCTTCCCTCCATATCCCCACACCAGTCCCGTAAGAAGGAATGCTGACCCATGGGGAAACTGAGGCCGACTGGTCCCTAACTCTCAAGCCGTTCGCAACCTGGTAGAGGACAGAAGCGAAGGGCACAGAGGATGGTCTCAGGCTGGCAGCCCTGTGCTTCCCGCCACGCTCAGGAATAGGTGAGCATCCACGCTGACAGTTGGTTTCCTGGTGGCCCAGACCACAGACGGTGGAGCATCTGGCAGGGCGTGTGCAGTGGTGGGGGCAGCTCACATCCACAGCCCCCCTGGACAGCCTGCGCCCCTCTCTTCTCCTCTCCTCCCACTTTCCTTTTGGTGGAAATTATGTTTTTGAATAGGGCTCCTGAGCAAACACGGTGGGAAATCCCACTAAACAAATCGTCTCTTTTTCCGGATTCCCCCAGCCTCGCTCTTTAAACAAAGCTGGTGGGGTGGGGGTGGGACTTCCCACGGCCCCTGCTAGTCTGGGAAGGACTCGCTGGGGGAGGGTCGTCTCAGGAATGCCAGGCAGCTGCTGCTGCTGCACCCCTGCTGACAGCTGGGAGGGCAGGGGCCCTCCCCCCGCGCTCAAGGGAAAGCCGGCCGCCCCGACTCCCGACCGAAGGGACCTAAACGCAGAAACAGGAAGCAGAGCAACCCATCGACTGCGCCCGCAAAGCTCATCTGCGAAATGGGATAAATACTTCCTGCTCTATTTACCTCCCAGGTTGCCAACAGCAGGGGCGAGGGGCGAAGACGTGGGAAGACCCCGGGAGGAAGGCAGGCTTGCGGGATCCAGGCCCACCCCGTCACCCACCAGCTGCGGGGTGGGGTAGGGGTGCCCCTGGCGCCAGCCCCGGGCCCGCGGTCTCGTCCCTCCGTTCTAGAAACACGTCGCACTAAACTTCCCTCCCCGCCCGCGTAACTCCGGCGGAGCGAGTTCTCCGCAACCCGGGAGGCGCAGAGCTGCCCCCGGGCACATTTCCTCGCCCCAGGCGCCCCCCGCCCCCGGCTCTGGGACCCGCGGGGCCGGCCGGGAGGGCGCGGCCTTACCTGTCCCAGGTGGCGTTGGCGCAGGCCCGGCGCTGCTGCGTGCCCCGCTCGTCCGCGGCGGTGGCGGCGGCCGGCTCTCTCTTGCCCAGGTCACTGAGGCTGGGCGAACTCATGAACTTCAACCTGCGGAGAGTCCTCATGGTGACCTCCCCTGGCGGCGGGCTCCGCGCCCACGCGCGCTCCGCGCCGCGCCCTGCGCCACGCCGCGCCGCGGGCCCCAGCCGGCGCTGCGCCCTCTACGAGGAAACTTGGGCGAAAGCAGGAAGCCGGGCGGCCCTCCCGGGGCCCGCCCCGGCCCCGCGCCTCCGCCCCGGGCCCCACGCCGGCCGCCGCGCCGGGTTAATCATTGCTCCGAACGGCCGCGGCGCGCAGCGCCCGGAGCTCGGCGGATACCGCGCGGACCCGGCGCAAAAAGGGCCCGGGGGCGGGGCAGGACTGAGGGGGCGGGGTGCAGGGCCGGGGCGGGGCGTGGGCGTGGCCTCCGGAGAGGGCGTGTACAGAGGCGGGGCCTAGAGCTGGGGGCGGGGCCTCCACAGAGGGCGTGTGCAGAGGCGGGGCCACGAGCTGGGGGTGGGGCCGGCTCCTCCAAGGCAGCCTTAGCGGCCCTCCTGGGGTCGCGCTCTGGGTTCCCTCTATTCTTCCAAGGGCCACGAGTGCCCACCAGAAAACAACACGCACGACTGCACAATCCGACCCCAATCGCCCACCCCGCGACAGGCCCTGCGGCCCCACCCCGACGGTGCTCTGCTTCGTGCCCGGTCCCGGACCCCTGCTGCAGTTGTTGTGCCAAGTGCCCCCTACCTCGCCATCCCTCCCCACTAAAGGCTGCGCCCAGACAGATTTCTCAAGACCCCGCCATGTGGACACAGGCTCCTCCCTGGTTCTCATGAAGGCTAACTAGGTCGAGGTCTTCAGCCTGTTTTGCAGTTGAGAAAACCAAGGCTCAGAAGGTGAAAGAACCTGCCCAACGCCTTACAATGAACAAACGGTTTGGGATGCCCATGGGGCTCCTGGCCCTTGCCCTCTCCATCAGACAGGGCAAGACAGTGTCTCTCCCTTCCTGTGTTCCCACGGCCTTTCCCGAAGCAAGGCCTTTATCACCAGAGGCCTGGCCTCACGTCTTCCTGTAAATGTCCCGCGTGCATCACTGGGGGAGAGGAGAAGCAGAGCCTGGAGTCCCAGCATGGGAAGGAAGGGTGCTCAGGCCCCCTCCCCCCAGTGCTGTACAGAAGATGGAACTGAGGCCCGGGGCCTCCCAGGCCCCCTATCCAGGCTCTCTGTATGAGATTACACCGCCCCCACCCCGACCCCCGTCAATGACAGAGCCAAAGCCCCTGCCGCCACCCCCCTCCCCCACCCCGCTGGTCTTGGTAATTCAGCCCGACACAGTGTAGGTCCACATTACCGTCCCCACTCAGAGACTGGAATCTGCACCTTAGCGTGGAGGAGGTGGTGATCGCAGGGGAGAGGTCTGGCTCAATCCCCCGCCCCCTCAAGGCCGGGACTCTTTCTGCTGAATGCCCCAGGTGGGATGATTTGCCAAGCCCAGGCTGAGTAACCAATGAGCGTCTTCTGTGGCTCCAGGCGCAAGGATAGCCTCATATGAGGTGTATTGACTGGGGAGGAGACACTGTCCAGGGAAAATCACCCAACGTTTCCCAAGCACGTACTGCACACCAGACATTACCCTCATCCTCGGCAGGCAGAGTCCTGCCCAGCAAGACCCCTGACTCTGAGCTCAGAATGGAGGGGTCAGAGACCTCTGACTCCCCCAGAGTACATCACCCCCAAGGCTGAGACCTGCATGACGCAGCGTGAACGACAGGCCAGGAAGGACGGTGGTTTCCACACCCTTGTAGAAACAACTGTGGACCCTGTCTGCTCCTTCCACCTCCACTGTCACCTCCCCAGCCCAGGACAACAGACACCTCCTGACTGGTCTGCCTGGGGCCACCCAGGTCACCGGAAAGCCTGTCCTCCAGGTGGTGACCAGGGTGACCCTTGGCATACCATGTCCCCTCCTGCGCTTGGAGGCCCTGCTGGTTCCCACCACCCTGGGGATCAAGGCCAGAGCCTGAAATTCTTGGGGGACCGTCCCGCCTCTCCTCGTTCCCGCTTCTGACTGCCTTCACCTTGGGTTAGGCTCAGGGGTTACCCTCTGGGCATCTGATGACTTTTCCATGTGATGCCTCAAGCCAGGCATCCAGGGGGTCCAGGACTGTGATGTAGTTCACCACTACATTCCTGAGCTCAGTACACAATAGGTATGCGGTAAATATTTGGTTAAATGGATGGATAAACATCTGTCTCACAGGTGGGAAGGGATTCAATGCATTGTAAATATTGCCACACTGAGGCTTTCCTGGTGGCTCAGTGGTAAGGAATGTGTCTGCCAACATAGATCCCTGGTTTGGGAAGATTCCACACGCCTCGGAGCAACTAAGCCCCTGTGTCACAACTATTAAGCCTGTGCTCTAGAGCCGCGGAACCGCGACTTCTGAGCCCACGGGCCGCAACTACTGAAGCCCGCACACTCCACAGCGCGGCTCTGCAGCAAGAGAAGCCACCACAGCGAGAAGCCTGTGCGTGCCACGAGAGAGGAGCCCCTGCTGGCAGCAACTGGAGAAGAGCCTGTGCAGCAGTGAAGACTCAGCAGTCAAATAAATGAATAAAATTATATATATAAAAAGTTGCCACACTGGACAGAGGCAGAACCACTGTCACCGCCCCTGGTGTAAATGCAGCAGAGAACCACCAGGATCCGTCCACATCCCGGTGGACAGGATGCAGGGCGGGCTCCCTCGCTGGAGGGAGGCTCTTGGGGAGGGCACTGCTTCGTGTGCTTGGCGCACTCAGGTGGGAAGAACTCAGCCACAGGCAGGGCCTGGTTGGCACGAGGGGCCAGCTCAGTGCAGAGGGAGGCTGGACTATTCTGGATGTGGGTGGTAAGGGCAGTCCAAGGAGCGGGGCAGGAGTGGGGCTAGAAGAGGAGGGGCTGGGAGAAGTGGCCAGCCAGAAATGCCAGAGGTGGGGCTGGCAGTACTGGGGGTGTAGTGGAGACCCAGGGGTCTTCTGTGTTTGGGCTGGTGATGGGCAGGGAGGGGCCTGGGGTGGGTGGGGGCTGGACAGGCAGGGGAGCAGGCAGGCCCCAGGGCTGGAATCTGAGGCAGAGGCCGGGAGGCAAACCATCCCAGCCCCCAAAGCAGGGGGCAATGGGGAGGCCGAAAACCAAGTCCGGCCCCTAAACGTGTTCCGCACAGCTCGCGGTGTGGGGGAGAAAAACAGAAAACCAAAACTGCCCACAGCCAGGGTTTCACAATGGAGACACTGGCACAGAAGCCCTGATTTCTGGCTTCCCGGGAAATGTCAGATGACCCGGCCTCCTGGGCCTGTGGCCCCACGTGACCGCCGTGACTGGGATGCTGCCCCCACAGGCAGGCACAGGGTCTCCCGGTGCCCACCGGGCCCTCCACTGACTTATGGAGGCTTCTGTGCCAGGTAAGAGGTTGGGGACTGAGCAACCGTATGGCGGGGTGGGGCTGGGTTGGGCCCGTGTGTGCCTGGGACTCAGGGAAGGGAATGCCCTCCATTCAAGGGAATGGGAGACAGGGGTACCCATTCATGCACCCCCGAGGCTCCCAGAGTAACCTTGCTGCAAGAGCTGTGCCAGGCCTGATGGCATCAACCACATCCTCTCCTCCTTAAGGAGTCAAACTTCATCCCAGCCCCTCCCCAACCAGTGGGAGGTCAGTACCTGGTACAGGACCCTGGTCAATAAGGGGGACCCACAGGGCTTTTCTTTCTGTTGCGGGAGGGAGCCCTGGGCAGAACGGGGGTCCACTGGACCTGCCATCAAGTCAGGTGACCTCTCGGGTCTTGGTCTGCCCATCGGTAAGATGGATGGGGTTGAGGGACATGGGAATGAGACCCCATAAAACCCTTCTGCAAGGAGATCAAACCAGTGAGTCCTAAAGGAAATCAATCCTAACTATTCATTAGGACTGATACTGAAGCTACAATACCTTGGCCACCTGATGTGAAGAGCTGACTCATTGAAAAAGAACCTAAGGCTAGGAGGGATTGGGGGCAGGAGGAGAAGGGGACAACAGAGGATGAGATGGTTGGATGGCATCACCGACTCAATGGACATGAGTCTGAGCTACCTCCACGAGACGGTGAAGGACAGGGAAGCCTGGCGTGCTGCAGTCCACGGAGCGGCAAAGAGTCAGACACGACTGAGCGACTGAACAACAACAAAGCCCTCAGGGCCCACGTGCTCCCCGTAGCTGTGGCAGGAGCTGGTGATCCAGGTGTCTTTGATCCTTGAGGTATGACTGTGCTGAGGGGCTGGTCCGGAGGTTTTGTCTTCACGGTCAAGGTGCGAGGACTGGCAGTGACCTTTAGGATGGGCTCAAAGCACTGGGTCTTGGCATCAGAAAGGCCTCCAGGGCTGGGAACTCCAGCCAGGATCTTTAGGGGTGAGGCCTGGGGTTGCTCGGAAGTATCTCAGGGACTCTGCAAAACCCTGGGCATGGCTCAGTCATGTGCCCACCACACAGATGGACAGCCTGACTCCTGGGAGCAGGATGGCAGGAAGTCTGTGCGGCCCTGGAACCCAGGCCTCCAGCCTTCTAGGCCACCAGGGGTAGGATAGGAGCAGGCAAGAGGCAGCCGCCAGCTCTGTGGACCTCTTGCTGGCGCTGACCTCAGCCAGCTGCACCCTGCCCGCTCGGAGGGGCACTTCCACCCCCTGGTGGCAAAGGCTGGTGCTCCCCACAGCAGGCTGGGACTGTCCCTCCAGTTTGCTGGGGAATCCCACCAGCCAGCACTCTGCACCCTGGGGGCCTGGACAGCTGGGAGGGGCCTCACCCAGGCATAGAGAACCCTGAGGGGAATGCCTGGCGCGTGTCTCCTTTCTCTGAGATGGGCAAGACCCCCATGCTGAGGGGAGGTGGGACGAGACCATTCACACGGTCGTGCGGTGCACGCCAAAGGGTGGCTTACTGCTGGCTGTGACAGTTGCAGAAAGAGACTGGAGTCAGGGCTGAGCCCCCATCACCCACGGTGACGCCAGCATCACTTGGCGATTAGACTGGTCATCTCCGAAGGCTTTGCAATGTGATGGTTCTCAGCGACTGTCCCAAGGCTGGACAACCAGTCCTCAGGCTGGATGGGCACCAGGCCATCAGAAGCAGCATGTACTATATAGTTCATGAGTGGGGGGACTTTCAGAGGTGCCCCTGTGCCCAGCCTGGGGTGGGGGCACCACGACCAGAGGTGGGTGGGTCCTGCCCTCAAGGTTGTTGTTGGGTCACTAAGTCATGTCCCACTCTTTGCGACTCCATGGACTGCAGCATGCCAGACTCCCCTTCACTATCTCCTGGAGTTTACTCAAATTCGTGTTCATTGAATCGGTGATGCGATCCAACCATCTCAGCCTGTGCCGCCTGCTTCTCCTTTTGCCTTCAGTCTTCAGACTTGGGAGCTTTTCTCTCTGGCTTCACTGTTGTCGCTGTTCAGTTGCTCAATTGTGTCCGATTCTTTGCGACCCCACGGACTGCAGCACTCCAGGCTTTCCTGTAATTCAGCATCTCCCAGAATTTCCTCAAACTCATGTCCACTGAGTCGGTGATGCCATCCAACCATCTCATCCTCTGTCGCCCTCTTCTCCTCCCGCCTTCAATCTTTCCCAGCATCAGAGTCTTTTCCAATGAGTCGGCTCTTCACATCAGGTGGCCGAAGTATTGGAGCTTCAGCTTCAGTCCTTCCGATGAATATTCAGGGGTGATTTCCTTTAGGATGGAGTGATTTGATCTCCTTGCAGTCCAAGATGCTCCAGGGAAAAGTGTCCCTTCTGGTGGTTTCAGAGTCAGTACCGACTATTATTACCCCGTTTCAGAGATGGAGACAGAGAAGGTGAGTGGGGGTGAGCTGCCTGCTTAAGCTGTCAGCTAAGAAGCGTGGGGGCAGGGATGCTGTGCTGCTAGGGGGACAAAGCCCACCTCCCCAGTGCTTTAAAAGCGCTGGAGACATTTATTGAGCACCTACTGCATGCCTGGCACTAGGCGCTGGGAACACAGCAGGGGACAAAAGAGCCAGGGTCTCTGCCGTCGGGGGAGCTCACCATCCCCTCCGAGCTCTGCCATCTGCCATCTCCTGACATGTTCACGGTCCCCTCGAGCCTTCTCTCTGCCAGCAGAGCTCCCGCCCCACCCCGCTGCCACCAGGACCCACCTGGAGCCCCCTTCCCCAAACTAGTGGCCTCTTCCCTCTGCTCTCAGAACCCTCCCCTCCTCCTTCTGGATCTGGATCCCAGGCTTGGGGTGGGGTGGGGGCGGGCGTTCTGACCAGGAGACGTCCCTGTTCTTAGATCCCCAAACGGCACCCACTAGAGGCTCTGTCAAGCCTCAGGTTCCCATCTTCAACAACTGGTTCTCCAGGTCTCTCCCGGGACAGTGTTGTGCAGCTCTTGTTGTTATTCAGTCACTCAGTCATGTCAAACTCTTTGCGACCCCAAGGACTGCAGTGCGCCAGGCTTCCCTGGCCTTCAGTATCTCTGGGAGTTTGCTCAAACTCTTGTCTGTTGAGTCGGCGATGCCATCCAACCATCTCATCCTCTGCCGCCCCCTTCTCCTTTTGCCCTCCATCTTTCCCAGCATCAGGGCCTTTTCCAATGAGTGGGCTCTTCGCATCAGGTGGCCAAAGTATCGGAGTTTTGGGTTTTTTGTGGAACCCTGATTCTGGTCTATAGATAGGTCCCTGTGGTACAGTTAGGAGAGCAAAGCAGGAGAGATTCCAGGCTTCCCAGTCCTCCAAACTGGGTCTGCTCCCCACTCAGCCGCCTCCCCTGCAAGCCCCTATGCCCCCAAGTCTCGGGCTTCCCAGTAGAATGTCCCTCCCAGGGTGAGCGGGAGGATTGAATGAGCCTCCATAACTATAAGGAAGTCAATTTCAGTCTGTGACAATTGGTGAAGGCAGCCCTGAGACACCAGGGCATCGCCTTCTCCAGACAGAGCCTGCACCCTGGCCCACCCAGACCCCGGCTTTGACCTCTGCATCCGGGAAACCTCACAGCCAAATGTGGCAAGGTCGGGCCCCAACACCCAGCAAAGCGGAGACGCGTTCGTCCCCTACTCCCGGCTTGTCTAACAGGAGCACACAGACTCTAGGAGACAGGAGGTGACAGGTAACTTCTGGCCAAGGCATCGTGGCTTCTGAACGCCAACAAAGCAGGGGGCCGCTCTGCCTTTCTCAACCTGGATAAATGCAGCTCCGAGCCACATCCCCACTGTGTAGCCAGGTGGACCGGGGCCATGCCGGGCAGAGCTGGGTGGATTGGGCTTGATGTCCAGTTTTCTCTCCTCCCCAGGCACTTTCCTGGCCAGCAGCCTTTTCTTAGAAGAATCCTTGGAAAGAGCAAGGACTGCGCAGGCAACCAGAGCTCAGACTAATGATGGGAAGCCCAGGAGAGGAGCCTGGGATCGTGGACCAGGGTTGGGGGGGGTGGGGGCTCCAAAAGGGTCTCTTCACTTACTTCTTCCAGGAATGAATAGTTCCAGGGGTGGTGAAGGTCAGTGGCGGGGGGAGAGCCTGCGTCCTTGACTTTGTAAATAAAGCCCACAGAGCCCAATGAGGAGGCAGTGGCGGTGGGTCAGCTGGACTCTGCCGACTCTAAGGCCTTGCTCCCAGGGGAGGAGGAATCCGCCCCACCCACCATCCTCCTGCTTCTGCAGGGACGTGGCTCTGTCCACCAGGTGATACATTTAACGCAGGAGAAGCTGCTGCTGAGATTCGCTGGGAGGTGTGAAGGGGAGCCCCCCACCCTTCCAGCAACAGGGACCCCTTACTGAGGGCTGGCCCTGGCTGGGCTGGCCCACGGTCCCCAGCTGGGGACCTGATTCTCTGCCAGCAGAGTGGTCTGATTCCCCCACCACAGTGGACATGGAGGCCCCAGGTCCTGATGTCACCTGGCCAGTCATAGGCCAGGATGGATGCTGGAGTCCCCATTCCAGTCCTGGCTTCCTTCATAATGGGCTGTGGACTGAACACTGGCCTGTTCCTGGGAGAGGCTGGGACCCTCCTCACACAAAGCCTGGGCAGGTAGCGCCCCTCCCCCACTGACCCCCGGCCCCTACTGTCCAGCTCCCCCCCCTGCTGATCAGCAAGCACAGGTCCGGCCCCTGCTCCTGGAACCTGCCCACCTCTGGGCCCTGAAGGCCTGAGGACTCCAGACTTCACCACCTCCCCTTGCCCTGACCTGGCCTCCTGGCCTCTCAGTCTACAGGACTCCACCCCACCGCTGGCCGATCGAGCCACTATGCCACCCAGACATAACCTACCCATCGGCTCCGAGGCTTCCGCGGAGGCCCCAGCCTGCGGGATGAGCTCCAAATTTCCAGCGAGGTGGCCAAGACTCCTAAAGACCACGGCCGCTGCTCCTCGGTCTCCACTGCAACTCCTACGAAGCCCCTCCAGGCCCCCTCCTGGAGCCCCCCCCACCACCCCCGCTAGGAGACAAAGCAACCACTGTTCCCAGTCTTTCTGCCCGCTTCCCACCTCTGGGCCTCTACCCAGCCTCTGCCCTAGGCCTGGGTGCCCCTGTCCCTTCCCTCCAACTCATCTCTTGTACAGTGATTATATTAATAGTAAAAGGCAGGAGAGGGCCGTGATTTGGGGTGTGGACTCTGGAGCCAGCCGGCCTGGGCTGGATGGTGGCTTTACCGGTTAACAGCTGACTGTCTTGAGCTGATCACCTCTCCTCTCTTTAACTGTGCCTTGGTTTCCTCATCTGTAAGACGAGTCAGAAGAACACCTTCCCCCACAGGGATCCCAAGACTGTAAATGCATTCAATGATGTCAGAGGCTCAGGGTGGGCCTGGCGCACAGTAGGTGGTCATCAACATTAGCAGTCATCACCAGCTGGCCTCTTGCTCTCCATGCCCATTCCTCCAGTGTCCCCTGGATCCCAGGCCCCCAGGATCTTTCTCCCCTCAACCCAGCTCAGCCAACAATCCCCAGGCTGCCCCCTGCCTCTCCTTGTGAGGATCTCGGGACTGGGCCTGCCGCCTCCATCAGACGCCCGAGGCTGAGGCTCCTCCAGGCAGAGGAGCAAATGCCCAGCGGACACCGACGAAGACTTCCCTCTCGACCTAGCTTTAATCAGTCTCCTTGGAGCTCTCTGCTGGACGAGGGCTGACCTTGGGCTCCACTCGCTGTCCTTGCAGAATCCACTTTGAGCAAGAATTCTGAGTCAGTTTAGTGAAAACCCCCCACCCCTGCTATCTGTGCTCCCCGTGTCTCACCACTTGGCTGGCCTTCAGCTAGAATTCAGTGGAGTGGGTCAACAACAGTCCCCCTTCCCCCGATGTCTCCTCTTCCAGCTTTCCCACCCACTGACCCTCACCCTGCTCCTTGGCTACAAACCCCCACTTGTCCTTGTTCACGATACACTGCGCTCAGTCGCTCAGTCATACCCAAGTCTTTGCGACCCCATGGACGGCAGCCCACTAGGCTCCTCTGTCCATGGGATTTCCCAGGCAAGAACACTGGAGTGGGTTGCCATTTCCTCCTCCAGGGGATCTTCCCGACCCAGGGATCGAGCCCATGACTCCTGCTTGGCAGGTAGATTCTTGACCACTGAGCTACCTGCGAAGACTTGCTGGAGCGGGAGTCAGGTCCAGTCACTTCCCTCACCGCTGCAAGACTCGATCTGAGATTCAGAAATGCAAAGAACTTTGAAAACTCAGATGTTTGTCAGGGCTCATTTAGCCACAAAACCTGATCTGACCAGAAGTAAGGCTATTTAGAGTCTCTGTCTACCTGACGCGGTGGAGATCTTGTGCAAAAACATTCCCCAGGATGCTGCCCTGATGCCTTCCACAGGGCAGTGACAGCCTGCGTCATCATTCAAAAATAACTGGAATTCCGCCGTTACATCTGGCCCTGAGCGTGTTGGCCAGATAAGGGCTGGGGGATTTGCACAGACGCAAGATGAGTCAGAGCTGGCAGGTATGTGGCTGAGCCAGATTCCATCAGACTCCAAAGATGGCCTGCAACTTAGTAGGAGAACTAGACACAGGTATATATAGGCTCTGAAAGTGCCTGGGAAGAAGTGGTGATATATGGAGAATATGGTTACTATTTTGCATTCACCACTTAAAAGTCAATTTAGGGAACTGCACAACCTGAAAACTCCTCCCTACGTATCCCCCAGAAATGCTGCATAAAAAATTATACACGTCTAAATGCAGAACTGAGCTTGTAAAAAAGTGAGGATAATCAACCACAGGCCAGAATGATAATAATATTAGTATTATCAATAAGAGATTCCTTATCAGTATCTTTATACCATATCTGATATTAATTTACACAATTAATCTAATAATTATTATATAATTAAAATAATAGTTAGATAGCATCACTGACTCAATGGACATGAGTTTGAGCAATCAGCGGAAGATACCGAAGGACAGGGAAGCCTGGCGTGCTTCAGTCCGTGGGATCGCAAACAGTCAGACACGACTTAGCGACTGAACAACAGCAATATTAATTTTACTGAAGGCCAGCATAATGCTTGCAATATACAATAATTCGATATGGAGTGATCTCAAGTATCTTAACAGAAACCTCATTTAACATGGAGCCAGGAGGCCAGAAGGGGGAGCCCTCACATCCTAGCACTCCCGGTCAGTCGCAGACCCAACAGTAAGAGACAGACCTTCGCATCTCCAACAGGAAGGTTACTACTCTACTACCCAGCTGGAGGAAGGAAGAATTTCTCCTTGCCTGGCAACAGCCCAGCCAATGAGAGACTGGGAGAATTCAGCCAACGAAAAGCCACTACACTTGGAACTCCCCGTTTCCTCCAATGGACTCTTTTGTTTATAACAGCCCCTCCAAACTCCCCTTCTCTCTTATAAAAGAATGGTACCCTGGACTTGCCTGTGGTTTGCCATAGGTTGCACATCCTGAATTGCAATCCTTTGCTATTCCCGAATACACCTGTTTTTGCTTGCAAAACAACAGGTGTTCTACTGTTTTCTGTCAACACCCTCTAGCGCTTGCAGCAACTCCAGCTCTCTGCTGTCCCCATTTCACCGCTGAAGAAACAGTAGATCTCATGCTGGTGGAGCTGGGATTCAAGCCCAGGCAGTCCAGCTCCAGAGTCTGCATTCTTCACTACTATACTCTGAGAGTTGTGCTCTAATTAGCAAAACAGTTAAATCACAGGAAAAGACTGTCAACTAAGAACCCAGATGTTAAATGAAGGTGTGGCAGCCTTGTGGGGGTAGGGAGAGGGGGGCTTCCCTGGTGGCTCAGATGGTAAAGAATCGGCCTGCAATGCAGGAGACCCGGCTTGGATACCTGGGTCGGGAAGATCCCCTGGAGAAGGGCATGGCAAACCACTAGTGTTCTTGCCTGGAGAATCCACACGGACAGAGGAGTCTCTGGAGGCGGGCTCCAGTCCACGGGGTCGCAGAGTCAGACATGACTGAGTGATTAACACTTTCACACGCTGAGACAGAGAGGTGAAAACCAGCAGCTGGGAGATGCAACACCAGCAAGGAGGACGACGGAAGGCGCAACTGAGTCCTTCACAGAAAGCCAGAGGTCTCGGGGGCGGCACCCCTAATAAACAGGCAGCTGGGAGAAAGATCTGCCTGGTGACGGAGAGGACAAGAAAACTTGTCTCTGACCACCTGAACTTGAGGCAGGGAAAATGCCTGCACATCTCCTGAAAATCTGTAGTCAAGGGTCTGCCTTCAGACTGGGGTGGGTTAGGCGGGTAGCGAGAGCCTAAATTGATCAGCATAGAAGTGGCCCCAGGCTGTGCTAGCCCCAGGCTTCTAGCAGAATGACCACAAAGCTGCTCTGGAGGGGCAGGTGCACAAGCCAGGCCTCCAGGGTTTCCACGGATAAAGCCTGGATGGAAGTAACCTCATGACCCAAATCATACAACACACAGGGAAACAGGCCACCACGAGGCAAGGAAAGCCAACACACAAATGTCGGGGTGAAATTCCTAGAGCTTCAGCCAAGAAACTATTGGAAAGACTGTAACACGAATTCAACATAATCAAAGACAAAAGAAAGCAGGAATAAGACACAATGTCATAAAATTCGGGGCTGTTGCTGAAGCTCCAAAACTTTGCCACCTGATGCAAAGACCTGACTCACTGGAAAAGACCCTGATGCTGGGCAAGACTGAAGGCCAAAGGAGAAGGGGGCGGCAGAGGATGAGATGGTTAGGCGGCATCATCAACTCAATGGACGTGAATTTGAGCAAACTCCAGGAGATAGTGGAGGACAAAGAAGCAGGCAAAGAGTCAGACACAACTCAGCTACTGAACAACAACAGCAGCAGCAACCCACTTAGTGGGCGCCTCCCCAGGTGTAAAATGGAACGGAGACACCTACACCACCTCAGCGCTGACTTCCCTGTCCTGCCCTGCGTTCTGCAGTCACTGTAAGAGTGCCCACCAACTCAAGGGCCTGGCGTGTCTAGGAGGGTATTAGATACCAAGGCCCACTTCTGTCTGGGTCACGCTGAAAACATCTGAGTCTGTATGGAAGAGACAACTTCACGGTAAATTTGAGCTTTCTGCTGCTCCATGCCTAACAGAAGCCCAGTTGCGAGAAATAATATTCATGAGCTTGGTCCAGAAGATCTGTGAAGCCCTGAAACTGCATCCCTCCTGAATGTGAGTGTGCCTTTTACTGGAAGGGTGTGGGGAGAGAGAGGTGGTGTTCACAGGCTTCTCTGAAAGGGCTGAGATCCCCTCTTAAGGCAAAGCCAAGGAGTGAGCATGGCCCATCATATGGAGCATCTCTGTTACCCAAAGATTTGGAATGGAGGCAGGAAAACAATTGGTTTTTGTTTTTTTTTGGCCAGGCTGTGTGGCATGTGGGAACTTAGTTCCCTGACCAGGGATTGAACCCGCACCCCCTGCGGTGGAAGTGCAAGAGTCTTAACCACTGGGCCACCAGGGACATCCTGAAAAAAGGAGAGGGAAGCCTGGTGTGCTGCAGTCCATGGAGCGGCAAAGACTCAGACATGACTTGGCAACTGACCAACACTACCACGTGGCTCAGTGACAGACTTGAGGTGAAATCCTCATGGATTTTGAAGATAACACATGAAACTTCCGTCATCTCAAGGTTATGGACCTCACAGAGTCCTTGCAGACCAGCTGGGGGGGTCCCTCTCCGTCTCCCCTGCAGTTAGGAGAGCCTGAGCGTCCAGCTCCAGACACTCAGTCCTTGGATACAGCCGGACAACAGGAGCACTGAGATGCTGCTCACAGCATCAAACAGGGAGCCCTTTACAAGGGTTTCTAGGAGGATTGTCGCTTCAGTTTCATTGCCAGGAAAGGCTCTGTTTTCATCTTAAGGGCATTATAAAACTAGTGAGTGATCCTTTTTCCCTCTGTGCTTTGGTTGCCAGGAAGCTCACAGTAAAAAGCTCACAGTCCCGGCTCATATAGAGACTTGCTTGGTGGCCCAGTGGTTAGGACTCAGTGCTTCCACTGAAGGAGACCCAGATTCAATCCCTGGTCAGGAAACTAAGATCCTGCAGGCCACTGGGCGTGGCCAAAAAAAAAAAAAATCAGTCCACACCTCTCATGTGATCTCTTGGTATGTTTTTTGTTTTTTAATCCAGGAACATCTTGATAATGATGATAGCCATAACACAACCACAGGTATTATGAGCACTTTCTAACAGCCAGGCACAGCCCTGAGGGATGCAAATGTACAGTCCTGCTGGCCCAATACCCTCTCATGCAGGCTCTGCTGCTCCTGCTTCACGGACAGGGCTGATGAAGCTGCAGGGGTGCTGGTGGTCCCTGTGATACAGGAGGGGTGAGATCAGGACAGTGGGGCATCAGACAGGGCATCTTCCCTGTGACCCGCACAGCAGGGTGGCAGCCGCCATCAGACTCCGCTTCCTGGGGAGGGACTGGGGGTTGGGGTGGATGGGGTGGAGGGGAGCAAGGGGCTTGGAGAATTCCACTCCCAGAGGTGTCTGGAGGGAAGGGACACTTGTCCCAGGGCCCTGGGGTCCCTGAGTCTTCCGCCCTCCTTTACACTCCCCTCCCGCATCTGCAGTTCCTATACGTTCCCGGTTGATGAACTTGGTTTAAGTTTGGCAACCAACACAAGCAGCTCAGAAAGGCCATTTAACAAAACCCACCTGGCCCTCCTTGCCTGCAAGAAAAGCCGGTCAATACTGTAAACACGCGAGGAAGTAAGAGAAGGGGCTTTCCGACAAAGGATGCTGGGTGGCCTGGCTCCAACGCTGCCTCCCAGGCCTTCTGCACGCACCCTGTCTCCCAGGAAGTCAGGCCCAAAGGTCCCCGGAGTTTATGTAGCCCATCTGTCCATTTTATAGACAGAAAGACCGAGGCCTCGAGAAGGGGGTGGGGCATGCAGGGTCACTCACAGAGCAGGGACATCCTGACGCGTGATGAAAAGGCTTGAATACTGAGGTCCTACTGGGTCCTACCCCCTCCCTCCTGGGGCAGCCCACCCAGGTCAGAATTCCCACCCTCATTTTTCCAAGGAGGAAATTGTGGCCCCAGGGGAACAGACCTGCCCAGCTGCATGGCAGGCAAGCCGAAGTGCTGAGACTGAGCCCAGCTCTGACCTGGAGGCCACACGCCTCACACTGCCACTCTGGAGGGACCCCACCCTCTGTCAAGTCATTAGTAATCGTGAGCACCAACGCAGGCCAGAGCCTGTCCCCAGAGGCTGCCACGTTCCCCCTTCCCTGGAGAGTCACAGGAGGCCAGTAACAGAGGAGGCAACAGGTGGAAGGTTCTGGGACCCCTGAGGACCCTGATGGCCTTGGGGAGCTCTGACGAACTACCAGAGGCAGTGACATTTTAAACAGGCCTGGAGGCATGACCTCACGCAGCATGGCCAGCCTGGGGTGCAGACTGGGTGGCAGGAATTGGGCTGACCACGGCGTCCATGAGAACGCCAGCTGAGCCATTGGCAGGGGAAGGGCCCTGTGCTCAGAGGGGCTCTGGGCTCTGGAGGGGACAGCGCACGGCCCCATGGACAGGGCAAAGGCAGGAGGCGGCCTTCTGGGTGGGGGTGTTGTGTGTGGGCTATGGCTGGTGCTTAGATGGGCAAGGTCTCTCTCCAGGCCGAGGCGGAGGGGCATCACAGGGGCAGGAATGCAACATACAGAACAGAGGATGGAGATGCAGCCCAGAGAGGCGGGAGCCAGAGCTCCAGGGGGTGGGAGGACCGTGGGCACCACAGTGTCGCCTTGGGGTGCGAGAGGGGGTTGGGAGGGGAAGGTTTCAGGAAGGACCCCGGGGTGAGTCTTGAGTTGCCCAGGTATTCTATAGAGTGACTACCCTTCTCATGCCCAAAATCTGGACCATCCAGTAAGGGCCTGAGCTCGGGATTCCCGCTCCGAGTTCCTACTCTGCTTTCCCCGGGCGGGGGGCACTTAGAGTTGAGCCTGAGAAAAGTCAGTGTCCCCTCCACCCTGAGCCACAGGGGTGCCCTCCACCATCCTCTGTCCTGCTTGCCTGTGACCAGGGACGGGGGCTGGCCCCCGACGCCCCCCATTTCTGGGATCTGTAAGTAATCAATCTTGTGACTTGGCTGTCTCAGTGTGAGCGTATCGAAACCGCGGCGTCAGGGGTCCCAGGCCTCGGCTGGATGACTTGCCAGCCACACTAGGGTCAGGGAAGGGCCTCCCCATGAGTCCGCAGGTCGCCCAAGTGACCGGCCTAGGCAGGGGGCACAGCCCGAGGGGGCCGGGCCGGAGCGGGCACAGGGACTCGGTGCCCTGGCGTCTACGCCTCCCGGCAGCCTCCTGTGGGGCGCTGGGTGTGGGAGGGCGGCCCTGCCCGGCCCCTGGCCTGACCCCCGAGCGGCTCCTCACTCAGGTCTTGGCAGTTTCTGGTTTTGAGTCACAGAGGCCCGGGCTCTTTCTCTGTGGTTCCTTGTGTGGGTGGCAGAGGGGGTGGGGACCGAGGTGAGAAGTCCGCCTGGGAGGGAGACTGCTGCCTCCACTGCATGCTGCCTGGCGCCTCCTGCACTGGCTGGGCCCTCGGGATTTCCCCAGACTCGGGGGCAGGGGACAGGAGGGAGCTCTCCTGGGCTCCGCCGCAGGGATGAGACAACAGGGAAGCAGCCAGTCACAAGCTCCCAGCCCCTCCCAGGGAGGCTGTCAGCTCAGGGGTTGTCTGAAGGCAGGGGAAGGGAGCCAGGAGACTCCCTGCAGCCTCCCGAACAAATGAAAGCAGACGTCAACGTCCTGGAGGAAGGTGCAGTCCTCAAAGGCCAGGTCCAGTTCATGTCCACATGCTTGCCCTTCACTGTCTGGGATAACTTTCCCAAAGCCTGGTCTGGTTGGCCAACTCCTATGCATCCTGCAAAACCCTGCTCAGAGTGACCTCCCCCACCAACGTCTTCTCCACAAGCCCCGCCCCACCACACACAAGTGTGTTTGAAAGGCAGTACTGTCCAGGCCACCTGCTGCAGTGGCACATTCCCCAGAGGCTCGGAGAGCGAGATCCCTCACTAATTAAGGACAGACCCCTGCCTCCTTCCTTAGCTGGTTCCTGCAGTTCCAGTCTGGCTAGCAGTTCAGTACTCTCCACATAGCAGGCCTGTCTGCACAACACTCCCGGGTTAAGGCGGGGTTGGCAGCTCTCTTCACTGAGGACACGGAGGCTGCGAGGGCCACACAACTTGTCAAAGGCCGTCTGCACGTTCCTCCTTTCCGCCCAATAAGCACTTCTTGAGAATCTAATACACACATACCAGCCCCCGAGCCAAGCGCGCGATCTGAACTTGACCTTTGGCGGCCTCAGTGTCTACCTGGCCTCGTAACTGCTCCGGGAGGAAGCTAGGCTGTGGGGGAGGGAGGGAAGTTGTCCTCCCTCTTCAGCGGGGACCGAGGCCCACACTGGGCACGCGGCCAGGCCCCTGGAGGGGGCGGGCAGCCTGCACTGGCTCCTCTGCCTGCCTTGTTCACCCCACTGAAACCCCCAGGGAGCAGGGGACCCTCACCCTTTCCTGGTGGAAGCAACGGAGGAAAAAGGTGGGCCCTGGCTGGGGCCTGGGCGGGCCTCTCTCTCTCCCCTTCTCCCCTCTTGCCCACCTATGGGTGCCTACAGCACCTGCCAGAGCTTCCTGTGTCAGCAAACACGCAGGGAGGAAACTCATCTGAGCTCAGTGACACCCCCCACGCCGACAGACCAAGGTGATGGCTGGTGACCTTGACCATCAGTACGGAGGCCTTTCCTCCGTATTGGCTGGTTCTTCTCCGTACCTTTAGGCAGCGCAGAGAGCATCTTACCTGCACTGGCCCTGCCCCCACTGTGGCTCAGTGGGCCCCGTGTTCCCTCCTGCCTCAGCTGGCTGGACGCAGAGCATTCACAGGCGGCTCCCTCTCTGACCCGCCTGCCTTGTTTCTGCCCCCGGGGCACACTGCCCACACTCCCTCGGGTCCACATCTGGGGTGGTCCGAGCTGACGTCCTTTTGGCTGCTTGAAGCTCGTTCCCGTCAGTCTTGGGACATCAAACTCATGTCCCATTTCTGTGGGTTCTCCTGAGAGCTCTGTCCCCAAGGTGCCTCCCGTGCTTGCGTCTGTCCCCCTAACTTGCCACCCTGGGCGATGCTCCAACCACAGACAACAGAAATTGTGGACCCAGTGAATGTCAAGGGCTGGACTTAACAATTAGCTCTACGAAGGGCGCTCACTTGGTCCAAGAGGTCACGTTCTAATCCCCACCCTACAAATGACAAACTGGAAGCCCAGTGACGAGCAAGGGCTGCAGGACAGAGGCCAGCCGTTCAAGCCGGGCTCTGGGGACAAACAGACCTAGATCTGAAGCTTGGTCACTTACTGCATTTGGCCTCAGTTTCCCCATTCTGTAAAGTGGGGCCACAGCCGGGCCAGCCCCCTAGGGTCCCTGTAGAGGTAAGGGTCACAGGGGCTCCTTAGTGCACCGTGCCTCCCCTCGTGGGGCAGGGGGGTGGCTGGCGGGTGGACCCCCAGGGGGGGCAGCCAACTGTGACTCTAACAGGGGCACACGCCCTCCCCTGTCCCCATCACTCAGGGTCTGGTCCAGCCCCTCGCCGCGTCTCTCACCATCCTCACCTCACCCTTGTCCAGGTCTCCAGCCAAACAGCCCTCCCAGCCCCAGTGCACCTGCCTCCCTAGCAACTCCCCTGCACCACCACCCCCCGGCAAGGTTCCAACTTCACAAGGCTCTTTAAGCTCCTGCTGGAAAATGGCCTCCTCCTCCAGGAAGCCTTTCTGACTGCCCTGCGTCCACTCCAGGCATGGCCAGGTGCTTCCTCTAGGCTTCCCTTTGTGACAGCTCCATCACACCCTGGGTCTGAGTCCTGGCAGCCTCCCCCATCAGACTGCGTCAGGTCAGTCTGATGACGAAGGACTAATTCTCCATCAGACTGAGTGTTCCAGCAGCAGGGGCTCTGTCGCCCTGCAAGGTTCATCACAAAGCTTTCAACATACATGTAAAGTCACTGAAAGAACTTGAGAAAACTACAAAATACACGAAATAGTTGGAAGAGGAAACGAACCACCAGAGAAAGTTACTGCCCTCATCTCGGTGCATTTCCTTCCAGCCTTTTTTTTTGCTGGGCTGTAAGCGTTGGATACCACCGTGAGCACCCTATAAACGCAAGCCTGCCTGCTTCTCTTCCATGAATAAAAGCTGGGCTTGCAGAATGGACCTGAGGCCTGACGGAGGGACTGAGTCTCTTGGGGTCATGCAGCTCCAACAGGAGGGGCCCAGCCCTCTTGACCCCCAGGACTCTGCACACCCTGCCCCACAAGTCTCAGTCCCGAAGTCCTTATTACCTGCTGTCCATCATCTGTGAAGACCAGGAAAACGGGGGTCCCCACAGAAACACAGCGAGTTCACACGTGGAGCACATCTTACAGATCTGCTACTGCCTCTTACGACACATTCCTAAAACCCCAATCCAGCTGTGATGTCTGTCACTCACTCGCTTGTTCTTCAGACACTCCTCGGGTATGCCAGCCGTAAGTTGAGCCCTGGGACCCAGAGATGAATCAAGCAGAATTCTGCCCTTGGAGCCCCAGGCTGGCAGGAAGGAGCCTGGGGAACAGGTCCAGTGCTGGATCAAAGACAGGAGCAAAGATTCCAGGGCACGGGGGCAGAGGAGGGGTGTCTACCCACTCTGCCTGGAGTGGAAGCAGGGCAGTCAGAAGGGCTTCCTGGAGGAGGAGGGCATCTTCCAGAAGGAGCTTAAAGAGCCAAGAAAAGCCCCCAGTGAAGAACGGAGGAAAAGAATTCCAGACAGAAGAAAGACAGGAGACAGTCTAGAGGGGAAGGTGGACAGCAAATAAGAATACGAGATGACCTCTGGGCAGTGACCCTGGAGGAGCGACCCAGGGGATGGCCCCAGCCACCCACGGGGCTCCCTCCCACAGCTGCGGGCAGCGAGTGTGGCTCCAGGGGCCAGTATTCTTCAGAACCAGGCTTGGAAGAATCTTCTACCTTCAACCTTCGGATCTGCAAGGGCCCGGGGCGCTGGCTATGGGCTATTTCCTGGGAGAACCAGCCGCAAGGCCTGCTGGGATCTCTCTGGAAACCAGACCCATCCCAAAGGCCAATGGATGCTGTCAGGCCAACGTGAAGATGTGATGGACCACAAGGACACAGGTGCGATCCTCGCTTGAGAAAGCAGGGTGCCCCCCACCCCCTTCACAAATGGGAGACGTAGGCTCAGAGAGGCGGAGAACCCGCCAGAGGTCACACAGCACGCAAGCAAGCAGTACGTGGGCCCAGGCCCAGAATCCAACTCTCTCTGGCTCCAAGGGGGGCCCCCACCACAGCCCCAGTGTCCCCCACTGGTCCCCAGGCCTGGCCACCACACCCAGAATGCATTTTATGAACGAGCGAACAAAAGAATCCGAAAGCCCCGTCCTTCTGCCCACAGCAAGCAGGAGCCATCTGCTACTGGTTTTTGTTGGTGCTGTTATTCTGCAAATGAAAAGCACAAACCCGAAGTCACAGCGCGGTGTCACCTAGGGGTGGGCAGAGCACCCAGGCCCTGGCGTGGGGCTGGATCGGAGTCCGGCACCTCGGGGGAGAGATCGAACAGCCAAGGGCTGAATCTGTGCTCGGCCACCCTCTGCCTGAGACCCGCCCCGTTGCATCCCTGCTCTTTGCCTCGGGGTCTCCGTCACTAAACGGGGGTGCCAGGGACCTACCTCGCCAGGGGCGGTGAGGACTGAGGAGCTGGGGTCCCGTAGGGGTGGGTGCAGGGGGACCCCGTCCGGCTGGCCGCCTCTGCCCGTGACCCTGGCCGCCGAATGAGCTCTGAATCTCTCAGCCCTAACCTTCCTGGATGCCCGGGGCCCTGTGGGCAGCTGAATGGCTTACGTATTATGAGGCCTGCACGTGGCCAAAGGGCAGAGGGGCTGAGGAGGGCGCGGGCAGGCGACTCACAGGGCTCCCCCGTGACTCAGCGGAACTCCACGAGGCAGCAGGCCCGGGGTGAGCCGCCCCCAGGCGTACCCTGTGCGGGGAAGCCCGGCCGCCGGCATCTCTGATAAATATTTTATCACTGCTCACAGAGCAGGCCCCAGGAAGGTGCCTGCAGCCTCCGATCCCGCAGAGCACCCGTTCCTGCCCGGACAGAAGGACGTGGCTGGGTGAGGAGTGCAGGCGGGGTCAGGAGCCCAGACGGCTAGCTCATTATCCCCCGGTGTCATGTCAGGTCAGCTCAACTCAGCAGATGCACCCCCCACAGCCCGAGCCTTACTCACACTCTGCTGGGTGCTGGGCTCCGCCCTGCCCTAGAGAGCTCCGAGGGTCCTCTGCAGCACCCCAGAACACCAGCACTCTACCCCTCGGGCTGGGTCAGACGGCCCATGCTGCCGGCCACTGCCACTGCCGCCTCCTCCAGGAAGTATTCCTGGCTCTCTTCTTCCCACAGTGTGGCCTTGGGCAGGGCCATCACCCTCTCTGAGCCATTTCTAAAATGGGGCTGATGATCTCCACTCATGGGGGACCAGGTGAGACTATGTAAGTGAAACATCTCCCAGCTCTTCACCCACATGGAGGGAGACTCATTCTTTTTGAAGGGGCCTGAATGTCAGGAATGAAATCAATAGATACAAAGAAGTATGTCTAGGAGTGGGAGGCAGGAAAGTACGGAGCCCGGCTCCTGCTTGCAGGGCTCCACAATTTTAACTGGGGAGATAGGACCTAAATAATAATAATAATAATAACAGCAACAGGAATAACAGCTACCATATTTCAAGACCCTGCCACTGCCAGGTAACTGACATCACAGCCCTTCGTTTACTCCTCCCAGGGGCCCTGCGAGGTGAGGTTCTTACCCCTATTTCATAGCAGAGCAGGAACCTGAGACTCAGAGAGGGGCAGGACTCTGCCCAAGGTCACACAGCTTGGCAGGACTGACCTGCTGTCCTGCTGGACCTCTGGGGGTGTGACCTCAGGGTCAAAATCTGCTTTTCACATCACTGTCCACGTGGAGACGCCACCAAAAGGGGGATGGTGCAAGTCAGATGACCAATATCCACAGGATATCATGCAGCCAGTAAATCACCACTCTTTAGAACTAGTGGACTTTTGAAGGAACTGGAGGGGAAACGCTCGTAGGATTACAGTTAGTGAAAAAGAACAGGATCGGGGCCACGTGTGGTGTGATGACGTTATGGGAAAATAGTTTTACATCAAGACGTGTTTATTTAAACCAGACTGGAAACAATATACAAAATGATGATGCTCAGGGGACAGAGTTTACGGGTAAAACTGGGGCCTATTTTCCAGACTTTGTACAACACGGCTATGTGGGTTTTATAATTTAATTTTCCTAAGAAATAGGGCTGGTCCACTGCAAGGATTTATTGGGCACCTTGTGCCCGCCCTGTGCTGAGAGTTTGCTCCTCACTCAGCCTCATATTGGTTCTGTGGGACGGACAAGATGGACAGCATCGTGAGGAAAGAAGAACCTGGAAACACCCTCTCCACCTCTCCACGGCTGGGCCTGCCAGCAGACCCAGCACGGCCAAAGTCAAGCTCAGGTTCTTCTCCCGTGTGGAGTCTCCTGTAGCAGGGACCATCACCACCACCTATTCAGGTCCTAGACTGACAATCAGCAGGAGCTCATGAGGTAGTGAGCTTCCCGTCATGGGGAAAAATCAAGCAAGGGGCTTCATGTCTCTCCACCAAGAAGTGGCCTCAGTAGCTGGTTTTCAGCCCATCTTAATCAGACTTAAAGACTTACCACCTGTGTGACCCTGGACACGATCCTGACCTCTCTGGTTTGCCCCCTCATGTGATACAATGACCTCATGAAGCCCCTGAGGGTTAAATGAGGGCAAATACAGAAGACACTTCCCAGATACCTGTCAAGGGCTATATTGACTATTATTATTTCCTGGCATTACCTATCCACCAGGGGAAGCTAAGTAGTGCAGATATAAAAATTCCCATTTCACAGGTTTGAAAACTGAGGCACAAAGAAGCCACTGCAGACTCAAACGGGTATAAGTGGCTCTAGGCAGACTGATTTGGCTGGAGAGACTGTTTGGCAACACAAAGAAGGCCTTTAACCGGTCTAGCCGACGGCACAGAAAGCAAAACTTCAAGAACTTCTTCAGGACCCCCCGCTGGGGTCGGCGAGCCCATGGCGGCAGCTCCTGACGGTGAGGCGTCTTGGTGACACTCCCTCACCTTAAGGCACGTAGCATCGTGGAAAGCGGCAAGCACACCTCAAGCCAGAGACCCTCAAGCTCAAGCCCCAGCGCTGTCTCTTGCTGCCAGGGTCTCTGGGCAGCTCTTGGCCTCTCTGGGCCATAGTCTGCCCCTCTATTAACTGGGCATGGCCATGATTGCCTTCTGGGTTGGCTGGGATGGTGGCTGGGATGGTGCTTGGGAAGACTCTGCACAGGGCCTGGCACACGGTTAAGTGCTCAGGGAATGGCCAACCCCTCCTTTGGAGGTGAGTCCACGCTTTGGAGTCAGAATCCCGGAGGGCAATACCTGTTGCTGCAACAAACCACACAGATTTTCTAGATAACCTTTTCAGAAGGCACTTGGGCCCAGCCCCTCCCCACTGGCCTCTGGGTTTGGTCGGCGGTAACGCAGTAGCAAACCTGTCCTCGGTCCCCTCAGCTCTCCCCAGAGGGTAGAAATGGGGGCCGGCATCACGCGAGGGCTTCCCCACACCAGGTACTGAGGGGCCCTGCACACGTCTCAGCCCCCATCGTCATCATGTGACCCCAGAAGTGGGCTCCAACGCCAGCATTTACACTGATACTGATAGGAGGTCCAGGCCGGGCCAGCCTGACTACAAGCCATTGTCACTGCAGAACCACGTCATTGTGCAGTCGACCACGCTGGCACAGGGCACAGGGTCCTTCTGGGGCCCTTCCCTGGAGCCACGTTGTCCTCACGAGCACCCTGTGTGGCAGGCGCTGCCATCAGCTCCACTTCACAGATGAAGAAACTGAGGCACACAGAGACGTCTGGTGACTTGCTGACGTCACACAGCTGGTGAGAGGAGAGGCTGAGGTTTGAACCCAAGCAGCCTGTCTCCAGAACCCAGGTCTTCACCTGAGCTGAGTGTTCCAATCCACACTACGCAAATGAGAGCACTGAAGCTCAGAGAGGTTAGGCAACTTTCCCGCAGCCACACAGCTATAAACCGTGCCAGGTGGACCTGGCCTCCGGGTCTTTAGCCTTTGCAGCCCTCCGCCGGCCCCTGCTGGCTTCTCCTCCAGGGCACCCAGGACCTTGGGCCTGGGGTCAGAGCCAAGTCTTATGGGCAGGGCCACCCAGGCTGCTCCCCTGAGACATTAGGATTCCTGAGTCACTAGAACTCTGCTCACACCAACTGCAAAGCCCCCGCCCCCCCAGGTGCTCCCCCCACTGAAGTTCAACTTTGAGACATAAAAGAGGGATGTGGTTAAAAGAAAAAAAAAAAAGTTATACTGTCACTAGGAAGTCACCTCCTTGTCCCACTAACCCAGGTCATTATCACAGCCCACAGTCCAACCAATCACAGCTCCCGACTCCAACCCTGGTTCTCCTCCGTATCCGTATCCCTCAGGGCCACCCTGGGCCTTGGGGTGAGTCCTGCCATAGGATGTCTTGACCCCGATTTTCACCCGCAGGACCACTGACAGCCCGTCTGACCCAAGAGACCCCCAACCAGTTTGTGTCTGTGGCCTCCCCTTTCTGGGTGGGTCTCTCTGCCTCCCTGGGGACCATCGCCACCAACAGGCCTGGAGGAGGCTCTGGGGAATGAAGGAACGAATGAATGACTGTTCCTGTCTCTCTGTGGGCATCTCGAGAGCTCTACTCCCCTCACAGATGTCCTGAAGATGATTTTGTTCACGTCCACGGATGCCCACCTCTGGGGGCACCAGGCTGGGGCCCAGGGCTTTCTCCTTCCTCTCCCACCCGGCCCGTCCTGGGTTCTGCTCTCCTGACTCTGCCAGGGGTCGCCCGGGAGATAAACGTGCTGTCTCTCAGTGCTTGCCTTGAGCGAGAGAGCTGGCACAGGCACCCAGCCGGATGCCATTAAGTGCCGCCCGATGCCGTCCGGGCACTTCCGAGTGGCCATCCTCAGGCCCTTTCAGCCGCCCATTAGAAACCAAAACCCCATTAGCTAACAAACGTTTCTGCACAGATCACTTTCCCTGCTGATGAGAAATTACGTCCATGTGACTGTTCCCATCACCAGACAGGGAGAACAGATGAGACACAAGGAGTCCCAGCCACTTGCACGACGGCTGCCCAACCCCCCACCCCCCACATCCGAGGTGTACTTTTGCTGTGCCAGGACGTGGTGCCTCTTTGGATCCCGACCACCCCCTAGGAGTTGGTAATGCTGTGGTTCCCAGTTTCCAGACAAGGAACCTGAGGCCCAGAGAAGCCGAGTGACTTGCCCAGGGCCACACAGCTGGCCAGCGGGGGTCCTGGGATGCGGATCCAGGCCTGCTTGGGTTTATAGCATCTGCCTCACCTCTGTTTAAACAATGCCTCAGAACTCCAGCCCATTTGGCAGTAAAGCTGCTGAGGAGGCCCGAACCTCCTCTGATCGATCGGACCTGGGCTCAAAGAGGGCAAGTGGCTTGCCCAGGGACACAGCAAGGCCATGCCCCGAGGATGGGCTCCTCTTGGGTCCGCCCCACCGCATGCCAGGCAGAGGGAGCCATGTAACCTTGTCTGATCACCCAGTGCCACCACCCAGCGGTGCTCACACCGGCAGGTGCATCAGAAGGGGGGTGAAGCTGTAAAATGCAGATGCCTGGTGCCCCATCAGAGGTCCGGACAGGAGCCCAGGACTCAGCATTATATTAAGCACTGTCCTTAGAGAGGGTAGTCTAGAGTTGCCAGCCTCTCCTCCCAGAGCTCCAGGAAGAGTCGGGTTGGGCCTTGCAGCAGGTCTGAGCAGCCACAGGGAGCTCCCCTCCCCCTCCAGATGCAGTCCAGGGACTGGCCTCTGGGATCCCGGGGTGCAGCCCTGGTCTTGCCATGAGCATACCTAATCACCTGGACACGATGGCCGTGCCACGGGGTCCTCATGGCAGCTGCCTGCAGCTCTGACTGCCGCCCCGAGCCACGGAGGGGGAAATGGAGGTCGCTCTCAGGAAATGGCCTGGCCTAGCAGGGCTGGACCACACCCCAGGACCCGGGGACCAGGGACCCTCCCCCGCCCCAAGTTCTCCCCTACCTTGGCTCCATTGGAAAAGAAAAACTTAGAAAGCGGTCAGGCGCTGCTCATGCCAACCGGGTCCAGGGCATGATCTGATTTTGCCCGAGGGCAAAGGGTCCAGGGTCAGATCTGATTCTGACTGGGCACTCAAGTGCCACCTCTCAAGGGATGGGAGGTGGCTCCCAGGTGGAGGGCACAAGGCTCTACATGCTCCTGCTGGAGGCGGGGGGCCCTCTGCCCTCAGACGTGCCTGCTACCCCAAGCCCACCCCCACAGCTCTGCAGGCCAGCTCCCGGCAGGAAGGTGGCGGCAGGCCCCGGCCAGAGGCCAGAGGGGTGGGGCCCCGCGCTGAGCCAGGACAGGGCTCAGAAACGAGGTGTCTCCCTCCCTCGACCATCTTTGTTTGCTCTATTAAGGGGGGGGCAGTGGAAACAGAGGGGAGAGCTGCGAGGGGGAGGGGACAGTGACGGGGTGGAGTGGGGAGGGAGATCAGGAAAGAGACAGCTGGACAAGCTGCTGGACGGACATGCAGAGACCCACCCACAGAGACAGAAACTCAGAGACCGAGAAGCCGGCGGAGTGCGGCGAGGTGGGGGCGGGGGGGCGCGTCCAGAGAGAGACTGCGAGAGACGAGCTCCGAGGTCCCGGAAGACCGGGGTGGGAGAGGCTGGACCCCCAACCAAGGGGACAGCCCGACCCCCACCCCACCCCATGTCCCCGTAACCGACGCGACACGCGCGCGCGCGCGCACACGCCACTCCGGCGGCGCCGCCCGGGCCCCCCCAACCCTCTGAGGGGCGCGCGCGCCTCCCCCGGCCCCCTCCCGCGGCGGGGGCCTCCCGGACCCATCGCCGCCGCTCACCTTGGTCCCCGCGCCGCCTCCGCCGCCGCTGCCGCCGCGCACAGCCGGAGCCCGGGGCCGGGGGAGGGGGCCGCGGTGGCCCCGCCCCGCTCCGCCCCCCGGGCCCGCGCAGGGCGCCCGACGCGGCCGCGGCCACCGGGCCGCCAGGGCCGCCGGAGGCCGGCGGGAGGCGGCCGCCTGGGCCGCGGGCACGCCCACCCACTGCGGTGGCCGGGGGGCCGGGACCCGCCGGAGCTGGGAGCCGCGAGCCGGGGGTGCCCTCCCCGGATCCCCCCATCCGGGTGCACTGCGCAGGCTGTGGGCGGCGCCCGCCGGGGAAGGGGGCGTCCCCGGCCACCCGGCGGTCCCATCGGATCTCCGGCCAGTAATCGGTCTCTTCTCGGCGCTCTCCGACGCCCACTGAGAGCCCCCTCCCCAAGCCGCAGCCTGTGCGGGGTACCGGGAGCTGAGAGGAAAGATCAGACGCTCAGATTCAGTCCCTGCCCTGGGGCTTGGGGTTTTGCGGGGGGGTGGAGTGGGGGCGTGGGGTGGGGCAGAGAGGGGAGGGATGGGACAGACAAACTCTTCCAGCATCTAAATATCCCAGGGCTTGCAGTCATCAGAGTGGCCGACTGCTTCACGGGCATCACCCTGGAACTTAATAGAAACTGGAAATTCTCTGCCTCACCCAGACCTACAGAAACTGGAGATGGAGCCTAGGAACCTGGGGTTTAGCAAGCCCTCCTGGTGATTCCCCAGCTCCCAGGATGTTTGAAAAGTTCCACTGCAGTGGAAATAGCCAACACCCCAATACCCCACACCCAGCACCCTACACCCAGCGCCCAGGTCCACACCCGAGTGTCTAAAAAGGATTCTTTTCACCCTTCACTTAAAGACACTACCCTTGTCTCCCTTTTGACACTGTGTTGGGGGGTGGGAGGGACTCCTGGACCAGACTTCTCTGGCAGGGTAGAGTAGCAGGCAGTGCTGGTTGGAAGCCGAGTCACTGAGCACTGCCAGGGCCAGCCGGCCTGGCTGGGGTGGGCTGGCAGAGATGGGTACGGGCTCTTGTATGTTTTAACCTGTAGTGATTGTTGTGAAGTTTTGAAATTCAGTTATGCAAATATTTATGTCCATGTTCAGGACTAAAACATCTTTCCCATCCTTGTGCCGGTTGCAGCTAAGCCACCCAACCCCCAGAAGTAGTGGCATAATGGGGCCCATCGAATGGCAGTCGCTCCTGGTGACTGAGTCCGGGAGAGGGAGTGTGCTGAAGGGGTGCTCCAGGGCCCTGGGATGAGCGCCTCTGCCTGGGCAGCAGGCCCTGGCATCCCTGAAGGTGGAGGGGGTATCAGGACGGAAGGGCCAGCTGAGCAAACACATGGAATGTGTGCTGGGATTTTCTAGCATGTGTCCTGGATTATCTGACATTGCCCCACCCTTCTCTTCTCTTGTCTTGCTTCCTTTTACTTCTTAGTATGTGCACTTGGCATTACATTCTGCAGTGGGTTGTTTCTTTATTATATAGTTTGATTGTTGTGGTTTAGTCACTAAGTTGTGTTTGACTGTTTTGCAACCCCATGGACCGTAGCCCACCAGGCTCCTCTGTGCATGGGATCTCCCAGGCAAGAATACTGGAGTGGGTTGCCATTTCCTTCTCCAGGGGATCTTTCTGACTCAGGGATCAAACCCTCCTGCCTTGGCAGGTGGATTCTTTACAACTGAGCCACCAAGGAAGCCCATAGTTTGATAGTAGAATGTAAATTCCCCAAGGTGGGGATTTGTCTCTTTTCCTCCTCCAAAGGGTTCCTGGTGGTTAGGGCAGTGTTTGGCACTTGGAAGGTGCCAGATAGATGTGTGCTGAAAGAACGAGTGGATGAATGACCCCACAATGAGCAGTGCCAGTCACTTGTCCCCCCTAGATCCGGACTCTGTGCCAGTCCTGTGGACTGCATCCCCTACTGATGCCTGTTTGGGTTTGGCCAGTGGAGACAACAGCTGGAGATCAGAGGGGGAGGGAGAGAGGAAGGGGCCTCTCCTCCTATTGCCACATGCTGTACATGGGCGCCATCTGTTCACGTCCATGACTACAACTCTGGCCGGGAAGCCCTCTGTGCCTAGCTCCCACCAGCTTCCGCTGGAAACATTATTTCCTCTCCTATTAATAGTTCTTCTAGCCCCAAGGATGGTAGCAGCTTCCCACCATCACCAGTCTCTGGGTGCTCCTGAACCTGCCACACCTCTGTAAGCAGTCCCTTTAGTCACGTGACTTATTTGGACCACCTGGGGCAAATTCTATCTCCTACTAGGACCAGAACTAGAGCAGATAGATATTATTTTTGCCACTTTACAGAAGTGGAAACTGAGGAGCAGAGAGGTTATAAAACATGCCCAGCCAGAGATCCTAACAGATACCTGACCAAAGAAGACATACTAATGGCAAAGAAGCATATGAAACATACCTTGCATCCAATAGTATTAAGGAAATGCAATACCACTATGCGACACCATTATAGACCTAGTAGAATGGCCCAAATCCAGAACACTGACATCACCCAATGCTGGCAAAAACGTGAAGCAACAGGAGTTCTCGTTGATTGCAGTTGGAACGCAGACTGGTGCAGCCACTCTGGAAGACAGTTTATCGGTTTCTTACAAAATTAAACATACTCTTACCATACAACCCCCACTCCCTCTTGGCTCAGACGGTAAAGTGTCTGCCTACGATGCGGGAGACCCGGGTTTGATCCCTGGGTTGGGCAGATCCCCTGGAGAAGGAAATGGCTACCCACTCCAGTACTCTTGCCTGGAGAGTCCCATGGACAGAGGAGCCTGGTAGGCTACATACAGTCCATGGGGTTGCAAAGAGTCGGACACGACTGAGCGACTTCAGTTTCACTTACCATACAATCCAGCAATCACGCTCCTTCCTTGGTATTTACCCAGAGGAGCTGAAACTTAAATCCGTGCAAAACGTGCATACGAGTATTTATAGCAGCTCTAGTCATTTTGCCAAAACTTGGAAGCAACCAAGGTGTCCTTCAGTGAGTGGATAAACTGTGGTATAGCCATACAACAGAATGTTATTCAGTGCTAAAAAGAAAGGAACTATTAATATTAAGCCATTAAGAGTCAGGAAACATAAATGCATATTACTAAGTGAAAGAAGCCAGTTTGAAAAGGCTCCATCCTGTGTGAGTCCAATTTGATGACTTTTTGGGAAAGGCAGAACTATGGAGACAGTGTGATCAAAGGTCGCCAAGGGTCGGGGGAGGAGGGATGAACAGACGGAGCATGGAGGATTCTTCCGGCAGTGAAACTTCTCTATGATGTTGTCATAGTGGATACGTGTCCTTATAGGTTGGTCCAAACCCAAAGAATGTCCGTCCCTAAGGCCAACTATCAACTTCGTGTGATAAGGAGGTGTCAGTGTCGGTTCACAAATTGTAACAAATGTACCACCCTGGCATCTGATGTTGACACTGGGGGAGGCTCTGCGATGTAGGGGCAGAGAGTACATGGGAAATCTCTGTACCTAAATTTTGCTGTAAACCTAAAACTACTCCAAAAAAATAAAGCCTTTAAAAGATATCCAGGACCACATGTCAGTAAGTGACGACAGAGCCAGTCGTCCCAACCCAGGACCCCCTGGTTTAAAGTCTGTATCTGGTTTTGGGGGACTTTGAGCCCTTCTCCTTTGAGGGGCCCAGGACTGGAGGGTAAGCATGAAGGGGACCCAGGTTATCCAGAAGCAGTCGACCCCCAGAGACCCATTCTCGTCCTCCAGTTGCTGGGTGAGAACTGAGCGTGTCCCTGGGCCTGGCAGGAAACCCCAGCCTGCACACATGTCTCCTCTGAGCTAATCTGCAGGTCACGTGAGGCTGTGGGAAGCCGCAGGCGGCTCAGGTGAGGCCCCAGCCCCGCGGTGGCCGCCGACCTTCCGTTTCCTTCCCTGCCTTCCGAAGGAGGTCAGCCCTGTCGTGTGCCGGGTCGGCCCTGGTGTGGAAGGACACGGACTCTGCAGAGCCTCAGGCTCCTGTCCGTGCAGTGGGGGAGGGTCGCACTTGTCAATTTATGTTTGTTCTTTCACTTATTCATTGGCTGATTGAGTCACTGAACATCATTTAGTGAGCTTTTGCTCACTGCCTGGCATGGAAGAGGCGTGCTTAGCAGATCTAAAGCCCTGAGACTTCCTTGGTGGTCTAGTGGCTAAGACTCCACGCTCCCAATGTCAGGGGCCCGGGGTTCAAGCCCTTTATGGGGAGCTAGCTCCCATGTGTTGCAACGAAGGTCAAAAATCCCACGTGCGGCAACTAAGACCCAGCACGGTCAAATAAATAAATAAAAATAAATACTAAAAAGAACAAAACAAAACACAACCAAAGCCCTGTGGAAAGCTTAGCTGTCTGATGGGTGAGTCTTGCTATTTCCAACACTGCCCCTGTGGACGTGGGGCCCCTTCTGGAGTCTCCTGACACATCCCACTTGGCCAAGAGGGGGTTTGGTGCTTTTGTGGGATATGGAAACAGCCCAAGGACTCCGAGGGCTCTCTGAGCCTCTTCTGCATGGGGAAGACCCTTGGAGACACCTATCCAGTGACGGCAGACAGGGAGATGGAGGCCAGCAAGGTGCAGTGACTTGCCCTGCATCACACTATGTGCCAGGCTTGTAATGGCCCCCAAGGAAGTCCACGTCCTAATCCCCAAACCCTGTGCAGGTATCACCTTTCATGGCAAAAGGAACTTTGAAGATGTGATTCAGGAGCTTCAACTGGGGAGATGATTCTGGTTACCCAGGGGGCCTGATACCCTCCCAAGGATCCTATGAGAAGCAGGCAGGAGTGAGAAAGTGTGCTATGGCAACAGGCACAGACGGATTGGAAGATGCTCCCCCTGTGGCTTTGAAGACAGAGGAAGGGGCCACCAGTCATGGGATGCAGGAGGCCTCTAAAAGCTAGAAAAAGTAACAAGATGAATTCTTCCCTAGACTCTTCAGAAGGCATGTGGCCCTGCTGACTTCTGGCCTCCAGAACTATAACAGAATAAATTTGTGTTTTAAGTCTGTGGCCATCTGTAGCCACAGGAAACTGGCACAGGCAGTGAGACCAGGACTGGAAGCCAGGTCTCCTGAAGCTGAGTTTGGCTTTACCATACCCTGGATCCCTGTCCTACGGGCTTTGGTCCAGGGACTCCTGGACGGGAGCTTGGCTCAGTGCTTTAGGATTAATCTTCTCTCATGAGGTGCTTGCAATAGTACAAGAATATTATACACATAAGACTGTAGCCTGCCTGGCTCCTCTGTCCATGGGATTCTCCAGGCAAGAATACTGGAGTGGGTTGCCATTCCTTTCTCCCAACCAGGGGATCTTCCCAACCCAGGGACCGAACCTGGGTCTCCTGCATTGCAGGCGGATTCTTTACCATCTGAGCCACCGGGGAAGCCCATTATACACATAAATACTATGGAAGAGACAAAACGCCATGAGTGTCCCCAGTTTTGAAGCCTCTGTGCATTCAGGAGTTTTCCTGAATGTTCAGGGGGCCGTGCTCCATGCAACTCTCCTCTTTTTCTGGGAACCTCTCTCCCTCTCCAGAACAAACAGCCTGCACTCCCATGGAACATAAACTTGCACAGAACACCAACACCAGACAAAGCTGATCAAAAACAGCTCGGTGATCACTGAACGCAGATGACAGTATGAACATCGGCCAGGCCACAAAATGACCAAACCTCTCTGTTCCCGGCCGCAGGAGTGACTCCTCGAGCCAGGCTCCCCTCCCTGTGGAGAAGGTTTACCAAGATTCCTGATCACAGCACCATCCGCCCTTCCTGAGAAGGTCCGATCTGGGACGCAGACCCACCCGTCACCCAGCACACGCCCAGCGCCCTGAAGTACTTTCTTTCGAGCACCCATGGCTCCCAGGCACGTCCTCTCTCTAGGCGACAAGCGAGCCACTCACCCTGTTTTTCCACCGGGGTGCTCCTGGTCATCTTGGGGAGGGCTTTGGTAGTGGGGACTCTTTCCCTGGATCACCACGAGACAGCCTCCTTCTTCGACCCTCTGACTGAGAGGGACAGGGCAGGACAAGATGTGAGACGTAGGAACCAAGCTGGAGCTGTGATGATGGGGCCAGGCTGGCTGGGGGAGGTGGGCAGACTTGCCAGGTGGCCGGGGGCTGGGGGCTCGCAGAGAGCTGCAGCCTCCTGGCTCTGCACCCGCTGGTTCCAGCTCCAGCCCTGGCCCCAGCTGAAAGCCAGGCCTCCCTCTGCCTGGCTTCAGTCTCTCTGAAGACTTGGCCCGGCCTGCCAGCCACGGTCACAGGGGCCGAGTGTGGTTCAAGTCAAGGAGTGTTTTCCACATGCCTCGTCCATGTTAGGTTCTGAGTTTGGGCCCGGATGTAGCGGGGAGCCCTGGGGACCTCTGAGGTGGGGGCAGGTGAACCAGACCTAGAAATCAATTCTGCCAGCTGGCGGCTGAGGACTGTGATACTGTTGATGTTGTTCAGTCACGAAGTCGTGTCTGACTCTTTACAACCCCATGGACCGCAGCACGCCAGGCTCCCCTGTCCTTCACCGTCCCCTGGAGTTTGCTCAGATTCATGTTACTGAGTTGGTGATGCCATCTGACCGTCTCATCCTTTGCCGCCCGCCTCTCCTTTGGCCCTCAATCTTTCTCAGCATCAGGGTCTTTTCCAATGAGTCAACTGGAAGCCCAGAAAGGGCCCTGGGAACTGGACATAGGGTACCACCTCCTTCTGGGAGTTCAGTGAAAGCTTCCCAGCCCTGCCCTCCCACCCCCAGGGCAGAACCAGGCTTGGGACTCTGGGACAAACGCACGTCCCGCAGGCTGGAACATCACACAGGCCTTGGTGCCTGCCTTTGAGGGCCTTGGGCTCAGTGCAGGCACTGAGCCAAGGCAGGGGCTCCTGAGAAGGTGGGCTCACAGCACCCAGTCTGCCAGCCTTGTGGGCCAGACCCTTCCCCGTGGGAACAGCTCTGACCCACGAGTGCTGTCCCTCCCCCACGCGGATGGGGAGTGAGAAGGAAAACTTGGGGATGAAAGGGTCTGGGCTGAGGCCTTTCACAAGCAGCCAGCCCCCCATCTGCACCCTTCCCCCCAGCACACACTCTGAGAAGCTGGCAGCCGGCCCCCCTCCCGCGTTCGGCCAAGCACCCAGGGCCAGCAAGCGGCCATAGTGCAGCCCCGCGGTCCTGCCAAGGATGTGTCTTCAATTGCTGCTTTCTGATTTCCCAGAGAGAATAAGTCTGGCTTCTGCAGGAAACCCAGACCCAATTTGAATTTGCCTGAAAAAGCTCTGCAGAAACACTGTCTGTGGCCCTTTCCCCGCAGTGCAGCCTTCCTGGGACCACGCCCCCACCCCCAGTGTAAGAAACAGCACAGGCCCCAGTCTGGGGGGTGTTGGGAGATGAGGCAGGGTTTTCAGGCGGATGGTCGTGTTGCTGGCACACAGACGGGCTGGGACCTCTAGGACAGTGTGGAGTGAAAGTGGTGACTATAGATACCTTGTCTCTTCCCTGGCCTTTCAGGAGAAGCCTCAGTCCCCCCACTTCCCCTGTGACGTTAGCTGGAAGTTTTCTTGCAGTTTCTTTATTCAGTAGGTAAAGTTCCCTCCTATTACTATACGGCTAAGAATCAAAAAAATTCTTTTAAATCATGAAGGAGTTTGAGCACATGCTTTTGTGCATCAGTTGAAATCATATGATATTTAAAAAAATTTTTTTCTGTTAATGATAGGAATCATTGATTTTGACTGTTAAACCAACCTTGCATCTCTGGAAAAAAGCCTGCTTTGTTACAGTTTATTATCATTCGTATATATTGCTGGATTTGATTTGCTAAAATTGTGTTGAGGATTTTGCATGTGTGTTCATGAGCAACCTTGGTCTGTAATGTTCTTTCTTTCCTTTTTTGATTGTGCCATCGGGCATGCGGGATCTTAGTTCCCTGACCAGGGATCGCATCCCGGCCCCCTGCATTGGGAGCATAGAGTCTTAAGCACTGGATCGCCTGGGAAGCCCCTGTCATTTTCTTATAAGGGCCTTGCCGAGTTATGTTATCATGATAATTCTCACTTGTTAAAATAAGGGTTGTTTTTTTTTTTAAAGTATGAATGAATGCAAGGGCTTCCCAGGAGGCTCGGTGGTAGAGTCCACCTGCCAAAGCAGCAGATGCAGGTTCAATCCCTGGGTCGGGAAGATGCCCTGGAGAAGGAAATGGCAACCCACTCCAGTATTTCTGCCTGGGAAATCCCACAGACAGAGGAGCCTGGCAGACTACAGTCCATGGGGTTGCAGAGATGTGGACACGACTTAGTGACTAAACAACAAGTGAGTGTGAGACCAAGACCAGGTCAGCAGGCTGGCCTCGCGGCGTTACCGCCAGGGCGAACCAGGTGGCACAGAGGCACATCCCGCCCCGCGGCGGAGCTTAGCCAAGGTTAGAATGAATGAGCAAATGGCTCCTGAATTGAGGGAGGAAGCCAGGCAGAGATACTCTTCTTACAGTTGAGCTAACAGGACCAGGGAGACCTAGGTAGGTGCTACACGAAGGGTCAGAGCGAGAGAAACCTAGGGCTTTGAGGCCATGGACCTCTACCCTGAGTCCACTGTCTCAGGGCTCGTGAGATGGCAGAGACTTGGGGAGTGGGCAGTGTCGAAGAGAAATGATCCCGACACTCGTGAAATGTTGAACCGGCAGGGAAGATTGTATCCAAGACTATGCAACAGGGAAGAGAGACTAGGCTGAACTCTGAATGCAACAGATGGCTGGGGACTTACAACCGAGGAGGGGGCAAGGGGCTGAGTGGATGGAAACTCACTAAGAGACATCAAGGGTAGGGTGTTCCTGCTACAGCTGGGCTAGGCGGGGCAGGGCCCAGAGGCGAGGCCTGCTGGGGAACGTGGCTCAAAGCAGCCTGTCTCCAGGAGGCAGTCTTTGCAGGAGTCCTGTCCCCCCTGCGGAGACGGTAAACCCGGACGATGGGAGGCCTGGGCTGGGTGCCCTGGGAGATGCCCAGGGCGACAGCCTGGGTGCAGGCCTGGTGCCCTGTAGGGGCGGGCTCCTGGGGCTGGAGCCCAAGGGGCTTTTCTGAGATGCCCACAGTGGATGCAGAGGCGCCTCTGCTTTTTCAAGGTGGGTAACAATTCCTTTAGGCAGACCCAGCTGGCAGCACTTCTAAAGCTTTATTCACCTTATTTTCAGTTATTGTATCTAATGTTATTGTATTTTAATACCCGAGTAGAGGTTTCCATGTTCCTTTTCTAATTCAAATAGCACAGTCTTCTTATTTACACTTGAAGGAACTTATGGGGTTTTAGGTGGGCAGCGATTCCCTCCAGAAAGCTTCCTCTTCTGCCTCCGTTTTTATCTGGCTCCACTGTCCTCCTGGCCCAGCTTCTGTCCCCAGGCAATGGACACATGTTCTCCTGGAGAAGTGAAAGGTGAACCCAGAAGCTTTACTGGGCATCTGTTCCTGGGCCGCTGGAGGCCTTGCATGTTCCCTGTGCCCGGTCTGTCTGCTGGCACGTGTCCTTCAGCTCCTGGCAGTCCCCTCTCATGCATGCCTGCTTATCTGCTGAGAAAGCTCAGGCAGTGTGGTCCAGTCCAGAAGGAGTTGGAGGCTCGAGGGCATCGTTTCTCATCTGCCAGTCCTTCTGGGGGTGGCTTGGGGGAAGTTACTCACCTCTTAAGGCGGGGTCCCCCTACTGTGGGATGGGAGGGGCCTGGGAGGATTGGGGGAACCCAAGACCCAGGGCAGAGATGCCCACTGAACCCCCCAGACTCAGCCCACAGGGGGCTGCATGTTGGGGACCCCATGTCCTCCCCTGTGCTCAGCAGCTGGAGAGGTGGACTCAGATGGAAGGGTCCTCGTAGACACCAGCAGAAGCCATTCAGGAGAGTTCTAAGAGGGGCGTGCAGGGATTTCCCTATGGTCCACTGGCTGAGACTTTGAGCTCCCAATGTAGGGGACAAGGTTCGATCCCGGGTCAGGAAACTAGATCCCACATGCCACAGCTAAGACTCAGCACAGCCAAATAAATAAATAAAATGCACTTAAAAAAAAGACGGGGTTGGGGGGAAATTCCCCAGCAGTCCAGGGGTTAGGACTCCATGCTTCCTCTGCAGGGGGCATAGGATGCATCTCTTGTCAGGGGACTAAGGTACTGCATGCTTCGTTGTGTGGCCAGAATAACAGTTAAATACAAGAGGGGAGTGCAGCTTGAGTTCTGGGCCCCCGACTATTTGTATGGGCAGGGAGATGGGCTGGCCCCTCCAAGCCAGTCCTGGGAGTCAGGCTTGGAGTCTCAGGAATCTGGGGTGGGGGTTACTGCTGCTTTGGTGGGGTCGTGGGAGTAGCTTCAGGGGCCTGAGGCTGTGAGGATGGTGGGGGGCGTGGTCCTGCTCACTGAGGCCCTCACCCTGGGCCGCCTGTGCCAGGACTGGGCCCCAGGGAGGGCCCCGCCGTGGCCTCCTGTCCCAAGACGGGAGCCCTGTCTGCCTCTTAGTCACCCCCCGCAAACCCCCAGACGGAGTGAGGCCCTGGATGTGAGGTCAGGCCTTGAGTGCCAACAGCAGGCTCAGGGCTCCGTCCACCGCAGAGGGCCTCTGGGGGCGTGTGGGGACCCTGGGAACTCAGAATGCCCTCCGAGGACCTGCCATGGGGGCTGAGAGGTGTACCCTAGAGAAGAGAGTAGGACGGGGTGGGTCAAACGAGGAAGCAGGGTCAGCTCAGCAGAGAACTGTGGTCCTCGAAGTCTGCGGCCAATACCGGGGACGTGATTAGAAGTGTAGACTCTCAGGACCCACTGAATCCGGCTTTCTGAATCCAAGAGTCCAGCGGGGCCTCTGCCTGGGAGACGGGTCTTCCCTCCAGGCACACTTGCAGTCTGCAGTCCCTGGGCTGAAGGGTAAGCTGAGGATTCTTATACAGATGTTAAATGAGCATGTACCTGTGATTGTATTTATTTCATCAGTTTGTGAGGGGATCAGTTGTTCAGTTGCTAAGTCGTGACAGCTAAGTCAGACCCTGAGTTGTGTCCGACTGTTTGTGACCCCTTGGACCGCAGCACGCCAGACTTCCCTGTCTTTCTCTATCTCCCGGAGTTTGCTCAGATTCATGTCCACTGAGTCAATGATGTTATCTAGCCATCAGTAAGATGTTACAAAATCAATTCAGAGGAAAAGCCAAGAGCAGACATGTGTAAGCAATCCGGAAGGCAGAACTGAATTTGCTAATAGATGCAAAGCTGGCTGCTTCCCTAGGGTAGGGGATCCAGTGTCCCTCCACCTCATGAAGTTCATTTGCATCTTTATGGATAAGAATCTTTGCTTTACTGTCAGTTTTCTACAGCTTACAGAGTTGTGGACTTGCTCGAAGGCCAGGAAAGATACAGACCCTTATGGGATCGCTGATGTGCCAGAAGATGCTGAGTTATCTCTTGAAAGGGCGTCTAGTGACCACCCCCCCGTCCCTTGCTTCCTTCCCGCACCCTTTGCCCGCTCCACCTGCCCCCAGTTCACCTGCATGCCTACTTTCTGGCTGTAGATCTGCCCCTCTGAGCCTCTGGCTCCTTGTGTGTAAAATGGGCAGACATCCCCTTGTCCTGGGGATTAAACCAGATCCCGGGGGAGCCTTTGGCGCAGTGCATCTGGCCCCTGGTGGGGGCCCCTGAGCCTGTGGGATGAGCGGGTGGGCGGGCTGAGCGGAGGCAGCGGTCCCTGGTCCAACCTCACACACACACACACACACACACTCACACACTCACATACTGTGCTGCACCTGCCAGTCTGCGGAGGAAGAGGTGTGAGGTCCCTGCCTCCCCACCGAAGAGGTGGCCCCCTGTCAGCAGGACGTTTTGGGTAACACGTTGGCCGGGACTACGCTGGGGAGCTTGAGAGAAGAGGTGTGGATGGGAGGGGCAGGTGTTACAGATGTGGCTGAGTTTTCCGTGGTCAGAGGGAGAAAAGGGAGGAGGTGGTGGAACGACGCTGTTGATAGGGCCCTTTTGTCCCCAGCGGCAGAGGCGTGAGCCCTGCCCAACTCGCCCGGGGCCCCAGCAACGTCCGTGCTTCCTGCTCTGTCCCGCCTCCCGTCTTCAGCACTGAACTCTCTTTGATCAGCGGAAATTGGGGACGAACTCGGAAGGCTGTACTCAGGGCTGGAGTTCGGCGAACTGACTAATGCTGCTTCTGACTCACTCTTGGCCTTGGGTGAGCTCCTGCCCTTCTCTGAGCTGCCAGTTAAGAGGGCTGGGCCCAGACATTCCAGCTTTAAAAATGTTGAAATCCACAGAAGCTTTTCTTGAAACGGTCTTTGGTGGAAATCCTGTATGTAGCAACAATACGATAAAAGCTTTTAAAATTTTTCTTATCAGGTGGCGAAAATTTTCCTTTATGAAGATGGGGAAAATGCCATGGTGAACCAATTGGGGCAGAGATGAGACACCCGCCCTGCCTGGCCCCCATCTCAAGTGCAAGAAAAGATGGTGGGTCTTAAGTTCTGATGAACAAAAGCATCATGGGACTTAGACATGACCTTCTGTGGGCTCCCTGTGGTTCTGTGTGTATTGTGAGCAACACCACTGTCCTTGGTTCCTGACCATCTCTTCAAGGCTTTTGGGTAGTGATGTATTAGTTCCCCTGATTCCTGTAATAAATGAGCACAAACTGGGTGGATTAAAAACAAAAAAAAATTATTCTCTCACAGTTCTGGAAGCCTTAAGTCCAAAATCAAGGTGTCAAGAGGGCCATACTCCTTCCAAAAGTTTTAGGAAAGAATCCTCCGGGTCTCTTCCAGCTTCTGGTGATGGCCGGCCACCTTGGCTTGTGGCAGAATGCCTCCAGTCCCTGCCTCCATCTTCACACGGCTGTCTTCCCTCTGTGTGCCTGTGTCCAGGCTTCCTTCTTCTTACTAGGACACCAGTCATGGTGGATTAAGGATGCATCCCTGGTGGCTCAGACTGTAAAGACTCCACTTGCCAATGCAGGAGGCCTGGGTTCGACCCCAGTGTCAGGAAGATCCCCTGGGGAAGGGAATGGCAACCCACTCAGTGTTCTTGCCTGGAGAATCCCATGGACAGAGAAACCTGGTGGGCTACAGTCTGTGGGGTTCGCCAAGAGTAGGACACAATTGAGCAACTGACACTTCCAGTTCACCATTCGAGGAGGATCTCATCTTAACTTGATTAAGTTTGCAAAGACTGTTTTTCCAAATAATACCATTACTATGTTCGCAGGTTCCCAGTGGAAGTGAATTTTGGAAGGATGCCATGCGAAACAGTGTAAGTGAACAGCCTGGAAATACAGAGCCCCTTTATCCCTCCAGAGTAAAGCCAGGCATGCTTACTGCCTGCTCCAACCGCCAGGAAAGACTCAGCTTCCCTGAGGCCGGGCTCCTCTCCTAGAACACCACCACGGAGCACGCAGGTGCCCTCTGGCCCTCTGCGGGGCTCAGAGCTTGGGGAACTGACCCACGACGATGCCGACACTTGGCTCCTGCTGCTGCCGTGAGCCGTAGACCATCCTTTGTTCCTGAACCAGGCATTTTGTGTCTTTGCCAGCATCCGTGAAACCGTGGCGGCTCCCATTTGTGAGCTTGCCAGTAGGGCACATCTCTGACCGTCCCAGGTCCTGACGGGGTGGAACCTCTGGCTGAGTGAACGACTCCACGTAACACAGAGGAGGGGAGAATCAAGGAAGAGAGTGGAGGATGCCCGGGTGCAGATCTGCCCAGGAGGGCCTGCGGGACCGGATGCCCAAGGAGGAACCCCGGTAGTTGAGCAGCAGGCAATGCAGGGGCCCTGCTGGGAACCCCCCAAGTCTCAGGCAACCTCTCACTCTCCCTAGTGCCCTGTGCGGGTAGCTGGGGTGGGGTGGAGAGGGGAGGGGAGGTGGTAAGCCTGAGAAGGCGCTGCAATCATACTTCTGGGTGGGTGTGGTGTGGGGTGAACCCCCAAAGTCTGGAGGGCCCAGGAAGAGCTGGCCTCTGCTTACACGTGACCTGGCTTTGAGGAGCTGTTTTGCTACAAGGTGGGCCCAATACCTGTCCCCTCCCTCCACCTTTGGGACCTCCAGAGCTCCGTGATTTGGACCCAGTGGCTTCTGTCTGATCCTGATGTTTTGGGTTTTGAGCGAAAAAATCTCCAGGGGGCAGGAATGATGGCTGCTGTGGCCCCAACCCTTGCCACAAGCCTCCCACTCACTTCCTTACAATATAGTTGTTGAGCCTGTCCCAGACAAGTTCAGTTCAGTTCAGTCACTTAGTCGTGTCCGACTCGTTATGACCCCATGAACTGCAGCACGCCAGGCCTCCCTGTCCCTGTCCATCACCAACTCCCAGAGTTCACCCAAACCCATGTCCATCGAGTTGGTGATGCCATCCAACCATCTCATCCTCTGTCGTCCCCTTCTCCTCCTGCCCCCAATCTTTCCCAGCATCAGGGTCTTTTCAAATAAGTCAGCTCTTCACATCAGGTGGCCAGGTATTGGAGTTTCAGCTTCAACATCAGTCCTTCCAATGAACACCCAGGACTGATCTCCTTTAGGATGGACTGGTTGGATCTCCTTGCAGTCCAAGGGACTCTCAAGAGTCTTCTACAACATCACAGTTCAAAAGCATTAATTTTTCAGCTCTCAGCTTTCTTTATAGTCCAACTCTCACATCCATACATGACCACTGGAAAAATCATAGCCTTGGCTAGATGGACCTTTGCTGGCAAAGTAATGTCTCTGCTTTTTAATATGCTGTCTAGGTTGGTCATAACTTTCCTTCCAAAGAGTAAGAGTCTTTTAATTTCATGGCTGCAACCACCATCTGCAGTGATTTTGGAGCCCGGAAAAATAAAGTCAGCCACTGTTTCCACTGTTTCCCCATCTATTTGCCACGAAGTGATGGGACCAGATGCCATGATCTTAGTTTTCTGAATGTTGAGCTTTAAGCCAACTTTTTCACTCTCCTCTTTCACTTTCATCAAGAGGCTCTTTAGTTCTTCTTCACTTTCTGCCATAAGGGTGGTGTCATCTGCATATCTGAGGTTATTGATATTTCTCCTGGAAATCTTGATTCCAGCTTGTGCTTCTTCCAGCCCAGTGTTTCTCATGATGTACTCTGCATATAAGTTAAATAAACAGGGTGACAATATACAGCCTTGACGAACTCATTTTCCTATTTGGAACCAGTCTGTTGTTCCATGTCCAGTTCTAACTGTTGCTTCCTGACCTGCATATAGGTTTCTCAAGAGGCAGGTCAGGTGGTCTAGTATTCCCATTTCTTTCAGAATTTTCCACAGTTTATCGTGATCCACACAGTCAAAGGCTTTGGCATAGTCAATAAAGCAGAAATAGATGTTTTTTTGAAACTCTCTTGTTTTTTCGATGATCCAGTGGATGTTGGCAATTTGATCTCTGGTTCCTCTGCCTTTTCTAAAACCAGCTTGAACATCTGGAAGTTATTGGGTGTGAAATACTTTGACAGACATTTAATGCAGAAGATGAAAAACCAATGCCAGGAGGGGGCATGGCTAAATGCAAAGAGCCAGGGCCTCACAGTGGAAGCTGTGGGCTCTAATTCTGCCTCGGTTGCCTCATCTTTGAAATGGGAATGAAATGAGCACCTGGCTCATGTCCAGGTCAGTAAAATGTAGACCGTGGCCACTCAGGGGCCTTCCATTCATAGGATGGTGGTGAGGAGGACATCAGTTAATCAAGGCAAAGCAGCTTGTACTCAAGCCTCCCATCCCCTGCAACCCTCAAGACCTGAAGGTCAATCCCCTTCACCCCATCCCCCAGCCCCCAGGCAGCAGGGCACATGGGGACAGGCAGACAGTGTCCAGCTCCCAGAGGAGACATGGGAGAAGGTGAGTCCATCATCGGGAAGGGGTGTGTGTGCCCAGGGGCCTCTGCCAAGCCCTGCTCCCCGAGGGCCCAGGACCACATCCCCGGGCTCTGGGAGGGGGTAGGGATGGATGGCGGAACCAGGAGACCCTGGCTGTGGGCTTCTCAGGGCTGAGATGACAGCACCTGAATCTGGGGGGCTGACCTGAGATCTCTGGGATGCTGCGTCTGGGCTTTCTCTGAGCCAGGGCTTGAAGCTGGCCCCTCGGCAGTGAAAGGGCAGAGTCCGAACCGCTGGACCACCAGCGAAGTTGCTCTACTTCGTTTTCTTTAAAAGCTGGCCTTGGTATTTCTGGGGTGGGCTCATCTGTTTATGCCCTGTGCCCCATCTCTGCTTAGAAGTCTCCCTCTTGTCCTCCAGGACTGGCCACTTCTGGGAGGCATCTGCGGCCTCTGTGTCCAGCAGCTGTCACCTCGTCATGGCCACTGGGCTGGAGCAGGTTAAGAAGGGGGCAGAGACTGACCAGCGAGGCCCGTCAGGCCCCTGGAGCAGTGTCCTCGCCCTGGCTTCCGTGGCGGGTGGGCTGCGGAGGTGACCGCGGCCCCCAGCCCTGCCAGCTTCCCACAGCTGCTTCCTGCCCGGGCCGCCTACAGGAACCCCACCCTCCTGGGCGCCCCCAGGACAGGTGCGGATGCGTTCCTCTGGCTGACCCTGCCCCAGGGACTCAGGGCGTTTGTGGGCCACCCTGAGGGAAGCCCGGAAGCAGAAACATCCCGCCTCCCTGTCCCCAGCTCATAGAATTCTCACAATGTGACTCTACCAGTAGTTTGTAATCTACAGTAAGTGCTCAGGAAACAGATTTTCTGAATGTGATGACCTGGTGTGGGGCCCATCTCTCTTTCAGAGCCTGATGGTCGCCTGGCGAGAGGTCACTTTGTCTGATTTTTTCTCCATCCCCAGGCCCAGGCCAGCCCCAGTGCCGAGGACAGGAGGCAAACAGGGCCAGCGAGTGAGCAGATGAGTGGCCGGGGCCTCCTGAGATGGGCCCCCGGCTCTCCTGGGGGCCGGGGGAGCTCTCGGCCTCCTGGAACTGGCTGCGGGGCTCCGGCCCTGGCCTCCTTCCATCTGAAAGCGGGGCTGGGTATCCCCCAGGAGGGGCCCTGGGCCTCCGAAGTGGGGAGAGCTTCTGAGACCCATAGATCCTGACAAACCCCAATCTGTCCTCAGCCTCCAAGCCGCGTGGCTGCCGGAAGGGACATGTAATTTAAAAAAGGTTTCTCTTGTTAAGTGGAAACTTCTGCCAGGCACAGAGAAATAAATGACGTTAATGAAGTCCAGGAGCCCAGCGTGTTTGATCTGCTGCTGTTCTGGGAAGAGGCAGGAGAGGCTTTGGACGAGGGAACAGCGCATCCCCCGAAAGGCGGGCCTGCAGGGTGCCAGGCGGTGAGAGGCGATACTGCGGTGACCAGTCAGGGCCTGTGCTCGCGGCCCACGTGTCCTCTTGTGGTCCTCCCAGTGCCCTCATTTACGGGTTAGGAAGCCAGAGCTGTAGATCTGGATCTATGGACTTCTTAGAACAGGCAGCGCCCACCTGCAGGCCCCTAGGCACCCCTGACACTGACCCCAGACAGGCCAGGAGGAGACAGTGCCCAGGGCACTGGTGTCATGGGCAGAGACACACACGCTCATCCTCCTGGGTTGTCCGAGGAATGGCTCTCAGGCCGGGGGATCTCCTTCCTGTTTCAAGTTGACAACATCACAGGTGATAACACATGTGTGTATGAGGGATGCCGACAGGGGAAGTGTGGTACTCCTGGGGAGAATGTTATTGTTGTTTTGTTTAGTTGCTAGGTCGTGTCCGACCCTTTGCGACCCCATGGACTGCAGCACGCCAGGCCTTCGTGTCCATCACATCTCCTGGAGCTCGCCCAAGTTCAGGCCCACTGAATCAGTGATACTACCCAACCATCTCATCCTCTACTGCCCCCTTCTCCTTTTGCCTTCAGTCTTTCCCAGCATCAGGGTCTTTTCCAAAGAGTCAGCTCTTTGCATCAGGTGACCCAAGTACTGGAGCTTCAGCTTCCACATCAGTCCTTCCAATGAGCATTCAGGAGAGAATGTAAACGTCTACAGTCTTGTTGGAGGCCTGTTTGGTTGTCTGTTTCAGGAAGTGAGCTGACTCAATAATTCCACGTCTGGAAACACACGCTAAGGAAATATTCTGAAACTTAGGAAAAGCTTCACCCTGTTCATCAGAGGAGAAGGCAGGCGCCATGTCAAAGCCCAGCACAATGAGTCATGAGGTGACTACACATCCCTTCTCTGGAATATGACGCATCCATTAGGATTTGGTTTACGGGGTTTAAAGACATGGAAAAGTGCTTATGCGATCATAGTAAATTAAAACCCACTCAGATTCAAAATACCGTATGGGACGTCGCTAAGGGTGAGAAAGCAATGCACAGATGGAGGAAAGACCTCAGAGCAGCATGTCCTGTTGCTCTCCGTGGTGGGCTTTGGGTCCTGACAATGTGGGAAGTTTCTGCTCTTGCTAGTTTTCCAACTTAGCACGTTCCCATCATCTGGTAAGTAACGTGTGTTATTTTTGGGCTTCCTTAGTGGTCCAGTGGTTAAGAATCTGTACTTTCCCTGCAGGGGGCACTAGTTTGGTTCTTGGTCAGGGAACTAAGATTCCGCATGCCCTGCGTTGCGTGCACGCATGTGCATGCTTTGTGACCAAAAAAAAAAAAAAAAAGAGAGAGAGAGAAAGCGAAATGGGTATTACTTTGATTGTGGGAAACCACATATGTGCCATTACTCAGTAGACCAGAGGCAGCGACACCACTGATTAAAGAAGCACCTGTTCTGCGTCATATCCAAAGTAACTGTGAAGCAGGTTGCCTACTGTGGTCTCTTGGCAAAGCTCTGCACCCAGGTGGAGAGCCTCGGTCACAGCGAAACATCTGAGAATTATCTCCCCATTGCTCACGTGCTCAGTATCTGCTGCTGTCTCCGGCACTCCGACTCTGCTTCCTCTTCTTCTCCCTACATCTCCCAACCCCTGGTCCAAGCCCCTTCTGGGCTCCCCTCGCTGGGTCCGCTCAGCTCAAATCAAACCAACCTCTCCAGCTTCTGTCTCTGTAGGCCCATTTCACAGATTCTGCTGCTGAAGGAGCCTTGGAGATCTGGGTGGAGGAGATGAGCAGTTTGCAAACAATTGTAATACCTCTGTGTATTTTGCCCTGACACCCTGGTCACAGGAATCATTAAAAAAAAAATTAAGATAACACTCTAATCCCTTCAAAGCCAGCCTTTACAGCGGGTATCTTCTGGGGCCCTCGTCTCAGGTCTGATGCTCAGACCTACCGGGGTTTGATCCTGTTTTGATCTCAGTCCTTCCTTTCCTCACTCCTCCAGGTTTCCAGCACGTGTTATTCCTTCTGCCCTCTCTCCCCACCACGCCCCAGCTCCCCTTAGCTAGATGTGCCCATTTTTCCTTCTGGGTTTCAGATGAAAAAACACCCCCTGTAGGAAGCCCTTCCAGTCCCTCCCCATTCTCATGGAGGCATCAGGTGCATTTCCCTCCAGGCCTCTTGGTGAGAAGGAAGCAACTTTCGTGTAACCAAGCCACTGAGCCATGGGCTTATTCCCCAGGCCGCCAGGGGATCCAAGCCCATGGCACGGGTTTGTTGCTCTTTGGCCCTTCCGTGTAGGGCAAGGTGCCAGGCACATGATAGGTGCTCAGGAAATATCTTTAGGAAGAGCCCTGGGAGCACTCTGAAAATGATGGATGGATGGATGGATGAGGATAAGGAGGCACCCAACAGTGGTGATTCGAGCAGGGTGCCCTTTGAGGGGTCCTTGGTTCTTGTAGATGAGTGAGTGGCAGTCCTGGTTAAGGGATCCTGGCTCCAGAAGGAGCCACTCAGCTTGCAGGACCTCAGTTTGCCTTTCTGTGAAATGGGCACGATGACCCCTGCCTCCGTACATCTTCCTCCCATGTGTCTCCTTTACTCTCACACCACTGACACATTCATACTGCTTCTGACAGTGTGCGTGGATGTGTGTGGCAGGATTTCCCCACACCAGGCAATTCTGTGACACCCCCTGGGCGTCCTATAGTTTGACTCGATTCTGACACTACGTGGAGATGGCATTAGATGCCACAGGTCAAGGGCTCAGCCCCATGAGACTGCTCTTCACCTTCAGAGGCTGATTACCAGTAATCAGTCCCCAGGTTACAGCCCACAACATGTGTCTGACTTGGCTGCAAATCTAGCAATCAGAGGCTGCTGTGACCTCCTCCCCCTTGGCTTTCACTGTCTGCTAGAACAGCTCCCAGAGCTCCGGGGAACACAGTGACCAGGTCATGAATGGGTAGAGGATACAGATGGACAGGCAGGTGAAGAGATACGCAGGGCGGGGTCTGTGAGCTTCTGTCCTCTTGGAGTTGGGGTGCATCGCACCCTTGGTACCTGAAAGTGTTTGCCCACCTGGAAGCTCCTCAGACTCCCCACTGTTGAAATTTTCTGGGAGCTTCCTCAAGTGAGTGTTAGCAATGATGAACTTCACTGGCCACACCATGCAGCCTGAGGGATCTTAGTTCCCCGAACAGGGATCCAGCCTTCAACTGGGGCCTGAGTCTTAACCACTGGACTGCCAGCAAAGTCCCTGCCATACTGTCTTGATACCTACAGCTTTGTTGTAAGCTTTGAAACCAGGAAGTGGGGATCTTCTGACTTTGCTCTTCTTTTTCTTGATTTTTTGGCTTTTCAGGGTCCCTTGCTTTTTCATATGACTTTTGGGATCAGTTTCTGCAAAACAGGCAGTTAGGGTCTGGAGAAGGTGAAGGCCCTTTATCTGGCGGGCAGTGGAAATCCACAGGGGAGTTCTGAGCTAGCGAGTGCCAAGGGACAACTTGGGTTTTGGGAAGACTGACCTCAGCGTGGGGAAGGGATTTGAGGTGGTGGGTTAGATCCGAGAAGATGCAGGAAGAGCAGACGGGGACTGGGGTGGGCTGAGGAGGGGAGGGGGGTTGCCTCTCTAGCAGAGTCAGCCCCCACTCCCCAGCCCTGCCGCTGGGTTCCTGGCCTCCTGCTCTTCTCAGCATGGGTTCTTGGTGGGTGAGGGGCATGGAGAGGGGGCTGGGCTGGGCGCTGGGATCCCTGGATTCAACTCTGCCCCTGTCTCTGCCCCACCATGGCCTGCCATGAACAATTTCCCAGGCCCCACCCTCCCCCATCTTTAAACAGAGTCACCAGTAGAACTGGAATGGCCTTGGGGATCCGTGAAGGCCCACACTCCATCTTGCAGATGGGAAAACTGAGGCCTCATGTGGTTCACGCCCATGACTTCTGCTCTTTGCAGCTTTGGCTCTTGCTGGTTGGTCGCTGAGCCCTTTCCCTGGGCCTTGAGAACAAATTATCTGCAAGCCCATGGCTCATCAGATGGAGAACTAATGCATTAGTACGACCACGCCAGGTGTTTCTTGCCCAGGAAGATAAAATTGCCAAGCACCTTATTGTTCCAGGAACTTCCTGAAAACCCATTTATCTGAACTCTGGGCAAATTCCTCATCCTGAAGTGGCTGCTGGCTCCCCAGGAAGTGCTCAGAAAGCTGCCCCCTTGCTGCGTCTGCCTGTCCCGATCTAGGATGGCAGGAACCGGAGCCCCACCCAGCCAGTCTCTAATCGAACTAGACCCTAACCTTGCAAAGACCTGCCTTGACCTCCCTTTTCCAAGACTCTCCTGAGACTCCGTCTGGGGTGTTCCTGCTTACGGTGCAGACATCTCTGGATGGATAGGTCATTGGGTGGCCCCGAATGTGGAATGGGGACCCTCACACACTCTTGGGCCCCAGAAAGAGTTGGATGGCATCACCGACTCAATGGACATGAGTTTGAGCAGACTCCAGGAGTTGGTGATGGGCAGGGAGACCTGGCGTGCTGTGGTTCATGGGGTCGCAAAGAATCAGACGCGACTGAGCGACTGAATGGAACTGAACTATGTCTTCTTTATGGCACTTCTCAGTCTGACTTTTAAAATACTTTAAATCAGTAGATTTTATTTTTTATTTATTTATTTATTTTGGAGGCTGGGCCACGTGACTTGTGGGACTTCAGCTTCCCGAGCAGGGATTGATCCCGGCCTTCTCTGTGAGAGTGTGGAGTCCTAATCGCTGACCGCCAGGGAATCCCCAGATTTTACGTTTTAGAGCAGTTTTGGGTTCGCAGCAAAACTGAGTGGGGAGAGATTTCCTATACACTCGCTGCCCCATACGTGCACAGCCTCCCCCGTTACCAGCACCCCACCAGCTGGTCATTTCTTGGTCCGTGAGCCAGCACTGACGTGTCACAGTCACCCGGAGCCCACAGCTGATGTCAGGGTTCACGCTTGGTGTGGGACATCCTACGGGTTTGGACAAATGTATAATGACACGTGGCACTTCCCTGGTGGCTCAGCGGTAAAGAATCCACCCGCCATGCCTGAGCCACAGGCAACACTGGCTTGATTTCTGGATCGGGAAGATCCCCTGGAGGAGGGCACAGCAACCTGCTCCAGTATTCCTTTCCTGGGAAATCCCGTGGAGCGAGGAGCCTGGTGAGACAGCCCATAGTGTTGCAAAGAGTCAGACATGACTGAAGCGACGTAGCAGGCATGTATAATGATGTGAATCCACTACTGTGCCGCTATACTGGGTGTCGTCACTGTCCTGAAAATCCTCTGTGCTCCCCCATGCTTCCCTGTCCCTCGAAGCCGCTGGTCATAATTTATTGACTCCATGGTTTTGCCTTCCCCAGAATGTCATAGGGTTGGCATCACAAAGTACAAAGCCGTTTCAGACTTCTTTCACTTGGTACTATGCATAAGGCTCCTCCATGTCTTTTCATGGTTTGACAGCTCATTTCTTTTTATTACTGAGCCATCGTCCGTTGTCTGGACGCACCACAGTATATTTATCCATCCGCCTGCTGAGGGACGCCCCGTGTGCCTCCAATCAGTCTGCCTTTTAATACAGATCATCAGGCAGCAGCCTTTCTTCCTCCAGGAGGCTCTGGAAAAGAGATGAATCTGTCTCTATAGTCCTGTGCCTCCTTCAGCATGTGTCCGTGGAGGTGACAAGGGAGTGGACTCAGTCAGCCTTCCTATGTGGATCCTAAAAGCCCTCAGCAGGATGGGGAGCCCAGAGCGGAGCTCACAGGAGGGGATGCCTCTGAGGATGGCTGGGACAAGGTGGGTAAAGGAGGTGACCACTCGAGTACCACCACTGGGCAAATGCCAACAGGACCCCTCTCCCAGGGAAGCTGGTGGCTTTGCCTTGGGGGCCTGGCCTGCAGGGTTGGGGTGTAGCAGAAGCTGGGATCACAGAGGCTCTGCTGAAGCCAGGTGGAGGTGATGGCGCAGGGGGAAAAGACCGTCCCAGCAGAGGGACAGCCCATGTGAAGGCCTGGGGAGGGACCCAGCACAGCTCAGACGGTCTGCAGCAGGGGACCCGGGTGGGGTGAAGGAGCGGGAGCACTCACGGGCTTTGGAGCCCAGAGAAGGGTTTAGGTTCTACCCCAGGACAGGGGAAGGGACCACAGGGTGTTTAAGCTGGGAGCACAGACTCTTATCTGTGGTTTAAAATTCAGGTTGGAGTTGGAGACGCCCTGACCTTGGGTGGGGCTCTGGGAGGCGAGAGGAGACAGCCAGGAGAGGGGTTCAGAGGCGGCTCCCAGGGTTACGGGGGCTCTGCGCCATCCCCAGGGTGGACCCGTGGATTACAGACTCTGGTCTCCGGTGCTCCCTGGCACCCCACCAGCACCTGTGCCTTGAAGGGGGTGTTAGCTTGGGTGTCACTGGGGACAGAGGATGCCGTGGCCATGCTCACTCCCAGCAGGCTGCGCTGCCAACTACTGTGCGTAGCCAGACAGAGCTTGCCTTTGACACTGAGCCTCACTCAAGCACAGGCTTCCCAGTTGCTTCAGTAGTAAAGAATCCACCTGCCAATGCAGGAGACGTGGGTTTGATTCCTGGGTTGGGAAGATCCCCTGGAGAAAGAAATGGCAACCCACTCCAGTATTCTTGCCTGGGAAATCCATGGACAGAGGAGCCGGGTGGACTGTAGCCCACAAAATTGCAGAGTTGGACATGACTAAGCAACTGAGCACACACACACTCACCCAGTCAAGCACTCTGTAGATATTAGCTTCTTTAATCCTTGAGGTCAGCCTAAGAGGTAGGACCTTCCACTTGTCTTACAGGTGTGGGCATGGAGGCGAAGGCAGTTGGATGGAAGGTGGCCAGGCTGGGACTTGAATCTGGGTTTGCCTGGGAAATCCCACGGACAGAGGAGCCTGGTGGGCTACAGTCCATGGGGTCGCAAAAGAGTCAAGACATGATTCAGCGATTAAATAACAACTGAGGGCAAAATGCCTGTTGAGCATTGTTTCCCCTGCCTTCCTGACCCTCCTTGTCACCTTCCCCCCCCCAATCTGTACATTGAACAGATGGGACTAGAGGTCCATTTTCACTTCTAAGGACCCCCGGACACCTGCGGGCATCTCTGAAGGTAGAGTTGGGGTCTCTGCCCATCCCTGTAGGAAGAGGGAGTGGGAGCCATGTTTGAAGCCTTGGACAGAGGATGAGGATGGTCTGCTTGGAGGAAGAACCTGATGGAGACGCTGAGGTCCAAGCCAAACTGTCCTCTGAGTAGCCTCCACGGGAGGCTTGGGGCTTGGCTTTTGGACATCCACCTGCTGGGGGAGGGTCCCAGGGGCCTCTGCCACTCGCCAGGGGCACAGCCACGCTCCTTTCCCCTTGGTCCCCTGTCTACGGGAGAGCACACAGAGAGCGGAGAGTGACTCCGGGAAGGGGCACTCGGCCCTCCCCACCTGGTGTCCCGAGTCTACCTCGTGGCTGGGCCCCACCCGCCGCCGCCCACCACCCTGGGTGGTGCTGTCTTTCCTCCGTCAGCCGGGAGGTGGCAGCAGAGATCCACGGATCCCATCTTGAGTCTCCCTGTGGCCAGGTGACCTAGAGCTGACCGCCCATCCCCGGGGGCTTCTCAGGACCTGGGCCTGGTGGTGGTGGTGGGCAGGGGGGGCAATTCAGGACAGGTGTGGAGGATGAAATCCCAGGTTTGGGCCTTTTGGGGGCAGAGCTGGGCACCCACGTGCACCCTCTGAGTAACGCCCCCAGGGAGGCCCAGGGTGAGTGAGCCTGGGGGAGGCGTCCTGCCAGCTCAGATGTCCAGAAAGGCGCCCCAGGAGCTTGGACGCAGTCCCATGGGTGGGAGGCTCCTGTGCGGACAGCCAACTCTGTGGGGGAGCACGGGAGGCCTGGGGTGGCCCCAGCTTGGCCGGCAGCCTCCGGTGGAGGGCTGCCCCCACAAGCCCCAGGGCTCCAAAAAGTGGGTCTTACATTCAGGGGGTGGGCTTCCCAGGGGGTGTCAGTGGTAAAGAATCCACCTGTGCGTGTAGGAGACTCCAGTTCGAACCCTGGGTCGGGAAGACCCCCTAGAAAGGGAATGGCAGCCTACTCCAGTATTCTCGCCTGGAGAATCCCATGGACGAGGAGCCTGGTGGGCTACAGTCCATGGGGTCGCAAAGAGTTGGACGCAACTGAGCAACCAAACCACCCACACACTCAGGTCCAGGAAGTCACGTGCGGATGCCCGCCCGGTTTGACGTGAACGTGAGGGCCTCTTTCGCAGAAATGGTTACATTTAAAGATGGTGACAGCAGAACATGAAGCAGTCTGGCCCTTCTGAGCGTGGGGACCTACGTGAATGCCCAGACTGCCCACCCAGAAGCCAGCCTGCTCGCACGCCTGCCTCGGAAGGTGCAGAGCCCCTGCCCCCCAAGCCCTCAGCCGCTGCCCTCTGAATGCTCCCAGCGCCCCCTGATGGGTGGGGGGACAGGGAAAGACCAGTTTATAGATGAGGGAACAGGTCCAGGGAAACCCCCACCCCGACTCCTGCCTTCAGGTCCCTGTTTCTATGGATCCAGGAGGACTCCATGGATAAGGCAAGGAAAGCTCCGGTGCTCAGTATTCAGACACTGACGAGGAGACACGGTGATGTCGCTGTTTGTCATAGTGCTTGTCCCACGGCAGGGAACGAGGGGTGCCCAGGGTCCCGCGGACACAGTTACCGGGGTCCTCGGTTTTGGCCAAGCCAGGGTGTGTGAAGGATGCTGCAGCCAGCAGGGGGCGCTGCTGCCCCATTGGCATAGTGGGAGCTTCGGACCCAGACTTCTGGCGGCAGCCCTGGGCAGGCAGTGGGGGCAGGAGGGGTGTCCCTGAGAGCCCCCGCCTCCCCCTGGGCCCCCACCCTCCCTGGGCCTCAAAGTGTCCTTGGAGGTGTCCAGCCTGATCCATCTGTGGTTTCCATGCGCCCCGTCTTCGGGGTGAGACCGCAGGATGAACTGGGGGTGCTGGTGTCAGCCCTGGTGGTGGCCGTGCGTGCGGGGGTCAGGCATTGAGGGTGTTTCTTCAAGAGCAGCGTCGGGCCCTCCATGTCCCACTCCCAGCCAGGCTGGGCACCTCTCCTGCCCACCCTCACCCACCCGCCGCCTTCCCACTATTCCCAGGGGTGGAGCTGGGGCAGGCGCTGGCCATTGGGCATGGGTGGACGGAGGCTGCTGCCCCTCAAGGTCCCTGTGTGGGTGTCCTGAGGCTGCCGTGTGGGGTGGATTTGAACAATAGAAAAGGGGCTTCCCTCATAGCTCAGCTGGTAAATCATCTGCCTGCAGTGCGGGAGACCTGGGTTCGATTCCTGGCTGGGGAAGATCCCCTGGAGAAAACAAATGGCAACCCTCTCCAGTATTCTGGCCTGGGGAATCCCATGGACAAGGAACCTGGAGGGCTACAGTCCACGAGATGGCAAGAATCGAACACGACTTAGTGACTAAACCACCACCACCAAACGATAGAAATTCATTCTTTCAGGGTCTGGAGGTTAGAAGTCCAAAATTAAGGTGCCTCAGGGCCCCACTCCCTCTCCAGGCTCCCAGGGAGGGTCCTTCCTGCCTCTTGTAGCTCCTGTGGCCCTGGGTTTTCCTTGGCTTGTGGCTGCATCTCCCGATCTCTGCCTCCGTCTTCACACACCCCTCCTCTGCGTCTTCTCCTACGAGGACGCTTGTGGGATTCAGACCCCACCAGATAATCCAAGATGCAAGCACTTTCCAAATAACGTCATGGTCACAGGTTCCTGCCAGAGTCCCTGGACTGCAAGGACATCCAACCAGACCATCCTAAAGGAAATCAGTCCTGATATTCACTGGAAGGACTGATGCTGAAGCTGAAGCTCCAATACTTTGGCCACCTGATGTGAAGAGTGGATTCATTGGGAAAGGCTCTGATGCTGGGAAAGATTGAGGGCAGGAGGAGAGGGGGATGACAGAAGATGAAATGGTTGGAAGGCATCAATGACTCAGTGGACATGTGTTTGAGCAAACTCCAGGAGATAGAGAAGGATAGGGAAGCCTGGCGTGCTGCAGTCCACGGGGTGGCAAAGAGTCAGACATGACTTAGTGACTGAAAAATGACAACAAGATAATCCAACATGCAAGCATTTTCCACATAATGTCACGGTCACAGGTTCCGGGCTTTAGGATGTGGACACCTTACCTGCTTCCCCAACCAGACCTCAACCCACTGCAGTCCCTAGACCAGTCAGGGTGGAGGACCCCGGCCAGTCCCAGGCTACATCCTCTTGGGTCCCACCTGGCCAGAGGTGTGGGGGCCTCTGTCTATCACCCCATCAGCACTGGCAACTGCCCAGCCCAGCCTGCTCTCTGGAGCCTCTCCCCACTCTGAGGGTCTATGAGTGTGCTCTGGGGCCCTTCCCCAGCCCAGGCCTGGAGCAGCACTGGCAGCAAAAGGCCTGCTTAGGGAACCCATAGACAGACTAGTCCTGTTCTCCCCTTGGCCTGTCCGGATTCAAAGGGAAGAGAAAGCACATTGCACCAAGAAATCAGGGCGGGCTTCCTGTAAGAAGCTCTGTTTTGATTGAAATTAGGAAGATGAAAGGGATTAGGAAATGGAAGTAAAGTGGGAAGAGAAGAGGAAAGGAGCACAAGAAAGAGGCAGAGGTGTGGACAGAGGTGTGGAGGGGGCACTCCCTTCCTCACGTCGGGGTTGTGGTGTGCTGGTCACAGGTCTCCCTGCCCAGAGCCTGTGAGCCCTGCTCAGGCACAGGGGCTCAGCTCTCGGGAGCCCAGTGCCCAGGCTGGGTCCAGAGTGGGAGTCACGTCGCCCCAGCCACCCCAGCGGTGCTGAGTGGGCATGCGGGGTAAGCTGTGCAGTGCATGGTCTCTCGTTAAAACCATGCCCACCTCTCCCTTCCTACGGCAGGCAGGGAGGGCTGCCCAGGAGGGAACACCAAAAGATGATGGTGAACCTTACCTTCCTTTGGATACTTTTCTTCAGTGTTAAGGTTCTTGTTTTTTTTTACAATGTTATTTTTATTATTCCATAAATCAATACGATTATTCTCAGTTTTGAAAACAACCAAAGCCTTGTGTGAGATGGTTCCACTTCTGATTCTCGAAGACCCAGGAGGGTCTCTGCATGACCCTTGCTGCCCTGGTCTACCTGGCTTGTCCCCACCAGGTGCGTTTTCTGAGATGAGGGGGCTGCTGGACACAAGCCTGTCCCCAGAGCGGGAGGAGAGACAGCAGGTGCCCAGGACAACGCAGCTTGGTTGCCAGGTAACGGTGGTCACCATAGCAACACTGTCTCCTTGGAGGGAGCAGAAGCCTCAGCACCCCCACCTGCAGAAGAGGGGAGGGGAAGGCAGCAATGGGGGCTCTTCCCTGACCACCTGGCCAGCCGTCTCCTGGGGCTTTGCTTTGCCTCTTGCTTTGCCAGGCTCTTCCTCCCTCTGGGCGGGGGCTATGGAACGAGCTGCAGCCTGCATGGCGGTGAAGGACCCGTGTGGCCCAGGGGCTGGGCCAGGGAATCGACCCCCTCCTTCCTCCACCACCTCCCTTGTGCCCCTGCCCTGAGCCCCGGTTTCCCCATCTGCCAGTGGTGACAGCTGCCTTCCTTCCTTGTTCACAGTGTCTGCCCTGTCCAGGCCTGCCCTTGGCTGGGTACCCCTCTGGCCTGGCATGGTGCTAGGCATACAGAGAGGGTGGGGTGAGTTGCAAGTGTTGTGGAAGCTCTCGGGGCCAGGAGGCAGGAGAGCTGGGTGACCTCAGACAGTCCCTTGGCTCCTCTGGGCCTCGGTTTCCCCGTGGGATGGGTACAGGTTTCCAATGCCTGCCTCCTTGAGACAGCAAAGAGACGGTCTGTGACCCTGGGCGGGGGCGGGGCGTAGGGAGCATGGCTTACTTCCCAGGAACTGAGGACCAGTTCCTCTCCCTCCCCCCTGTTCTGCGGGGCTCCCTCCTTCCCTGTATTCAGCTTCCCCTCCCCCAGCTTTGTTTCCAAGGGGTTAATTCCACGACTTTCCATCCGTGTCCCCTGGACTGTCTCAGGACCAGGTGGCTGCACCCTGACAGCTTGCCCACTCCCTGCCTGCCGTGCTACGTGACCTGGGACCAGGCCCTTGGCCTCTCTGTGCCTCTGCCTCCTGGTATCAGATGGGGGTGGTCGGAGCTCACTCCTGGAGGACAGCGGGCAGGAGAGGGGCGCCCGGACTAGCCAGCACTGGGCACACTGGAGACAAACCCAGCAGCTCTGTTTGGGGTCGGCCCCCATCACCCCTCGGGGCTCAGAGGTAAAGAATCCGCCTGCAATGCCTGGGGTTCAGAGGTAAAGAATCCGCCTGAGCCTGGGGCTCAGAGGTAAAGAATCCGCCTGCAATGCAGGAGCCGCCGGAGACATGGGTTCGATCCCTGGGTCGGGAACCTCCCCTGGAGGAGGGCATGGCAGCCCACTCCAGTATTCCTGCCTGGAGAATCCCATGGACAGAGGAGTCTGGCCTCAGCCCCTCTTGGGTGGCCGATCCCGGTGGCTCTTCCCCGGGTCCAGCTCCCTCTAGTGGAGGGGCATGTGGGAAGCAGCCAGGTGTCCCCTAGCCCCCATCAGTTGCCATGGAAACCTCCTAGCAACCACTCAAACAGGCCCCATCCCCCCAGCACAGCACCCCTGTCATGGGGCCAGCCAGGGTTGCTTGGGCAGCGGAGGGTCCCAGGCTGAGGGCAGAAACCCCTGGGGCCGCCTGGCCGGTCCTGCGTTCACTCCGTTTTAAATAACAGTGCTGCCCTGCGCTGTCCCGCCTGAGCGCTCTTCCCCGCCGCAGCGCTGGGGGCTGTGAGAACCTCCGTCTCGGCAGGATGGCCCGCTTGACCCCTGCCGGACCCCTGCATGGGGGCGGGGGTCAAGCCTGCTTCCTGCCGTTTGGCGTTTATTGGGTGTCATGAGGCTTGTGGGTGAGGACCTGGGTCGTGAGAAGCAGATTCCCTCCCAGGACCCACACTTCCTCCGCACAGCGGGGTCCTGACCCCCAGCCCGTCCCCATCCCCCATCCTGGCTCCATCTCTGTGGATCTTTCCATTTGGTGTCACGAGGTGGTGGCACCTCTGTACACACACACACAGAACACACCCCCACACACAGAGCCCACAGAGACATAACCTCACACAGACACCTAGAGACACACACACACAGACACACGGACACACGCAAACTTATAGACGCACACACACTACAGATTCACGCAGACACACATCCTCATGGGCCCTCTCCCTGCCAGGAATCCCACTGAATTCCAGCGTTTAAAGGGACTCTTGGGCGGGCTGCCTGAAGGGCATCAACCCATTGGAGTCCCCAATCCCCGGGAACCATTGAGAAAGACCCTCCCTTGCCCCCTTCCCCACGCCCTCACCTCCCTCCCCCATGGGAGCCCCCCAGCTGGTCCTGGCTGGTCCCTCTATGCCCAGGGACTCAAGCCCCATGCTTGCTCTCTGCCCCCGGGCCTGCACCCACGGTGGGCGGGCATCTGGCCTGCCCTCATCCCTGTGGGCCCGAGGGAACAGGCAGCCAGGGTCCGGGGCTGGGGGGCTGAGAGGAGCTGCGAGAGGCCCTGGATGCCGGGTCAGCGGCCAGACCAGGAAGCTCTGCCTTAGTGGGAACTGTCTCTGAACCTCCCCGGGGACCTTGGGGCAAGGGGCCAGCGCGGCAACCTGGGGGGCTGGCCCCAGGCGGGCTGCAAGGACAGGGCTCCCTTCACTGTCCTTTAAAGGGCAGGATCCCAGCGCCAAAACGTCAGTTGTCGGCCATGTGCAGCTGCCCTCCTCACAGCTGCACCCGTGAGCCTGGGGTGACTGTGTGAGTGTGCACGCTTCTGCGCGCATGCACCCACACATGCCTTGTCTATGCCTCTGGGCTGTGAGCACGTGTGAGTGTCGAAGGCGGCTGTGTCTCAGTGTGGTGTGTGCATGTGAACACACACGTGCATTCCTGGTGTGCGTGTGCACACGTGTGTGTGAGCATGCATGCGTGTGGAACGTCGCGGCAGGGTCAGGGGTGGGAGGAGATGCAGAGGTCCGAGGCCTGTGAGAACAGGAAGTGACCGTGTGGACCAGGGCTCTGGGGAAACGCCACCTCCTTGACCTCAACTGAGCCTTGGTGGTTCCTGTCCTGGTTTTTATCCCCTCCAGGGGAGTGTGTGGAGGGTGAAATATTCTGGAACCAGAGATCAGAGCCTTCCCTGCCCACTCTTTTCTTCTCCCATTTTTTGGCCCAGGGGAAAGGGTGGGTGAGGCGAAGGCTTGGGGGTGGTCTGAGTGTGCCCTTGTGGCTGATGGTTTCGGGAAGTGGGGTCCGTGCGCCCTTGGCATGGTGTGCCCACCTGCTCCTGCACTCGGGGACAGGCCAGGCTCCCTGCGTGGCGTTTGGTGGCCTTGGGGAGACCCCTCCGTCCACGTCCAGCCCAACTCCCACTGTTCGCTCAGCCTTGAACTCACTGTTCTCGGCTCCTGGACTGCCTCCAGTCAGTGAACGCACTGGCCAGCTTGTGGGGGCGGTGGGGGTGAGCTCAGAGCCCTGGGGGACGCAGGCTCGTGCCTGCGGTGGGAGGCTGGAGGTCTGAGGGCCTCCAAGTCTTCAGGAGAGAGCGGCCCCCTGCTCTGTGTAGCGCACACCTCGGAGGGCTGGCCACGCACCACAGCCGCCACCCAGGACGGAGTCTCAGGGGCTCTCCCCAGGCTGGCCTCGGGGACGCAGGTTCAGAGAGGCCCTCAGACGTGGGCCCGAGATGCTCCAGGCTGCGTGACGTCACCCCGGGGGCCCCATCACTTCTCCTGCATCTTCGTCTCCCATCCCCCAGGAGGTCCCTGAGTGTGCCGAGATGCTCTGCTGGGTCTTCACTCCAGGCCGTTAAAGAGGTGGCCTTTAGGCAGGAAAGTGGCTCCGATGGGCTCCCTTGGGCAGCGGACCCCAGAGCCTCCACTCCCGGTGGCGACGTCCCCACGTGGCCCTTGTCCCCCGATGCTGTCGTTAGTGCCACGGCCTCGGTGCAGGGCTGTGGGCACTGCTATTACCACCGCGGCGATGCCTCTTGTCATGGTTCTGATTCTCCAAACGACTGTTTCTCCAGTCCCCGTTGCGTTTCTCAGCGCCGCTTTCATTATTATTCCTCTTTGGCGTTCACCCCAAGGCTGCGTGCTGGCTTCCCAGAGAGAGGAGAGCTCAGCTGGGGCGCTTTGCCCCCGGGGGACCCTTGGCAGTGCCTGGAGGCATTCTGGGCCTCCGAGTTGGATAGGGGGACTTCGGGCACTATCATGTAGGGGCTGGGGAAGCGGCTGGATGTCCTGTGATGCATAGGGCAGCCCCCAACAGGGAACCATCTAGAGCAGAGTGGGGATGGGGTTTTGGCTTACTGCGTCATCCTGGGGTAGCTTGCTGCCCGCTGGGATGGTGGAGCCTAGGGAGCTAGGCTCCCCAGTCCTTTCTGGAGAGTGAGGACTGGGGAGGCATGGTTACACCTTGGCCAAACATCTGGGTTGCTGCTCAGCTTTGCCACTTTCTGCTGTGTGTGATGGTTCATTCCATGTGTCAATGTGCCTGAGTCCTGGGAGTCCCAGTGGCCGGTAGACTTTGTTTCTGGGTGTGTCCAGAGGAGGTTAAAATTTGAAGCCGTGGGCTGAGGAGAGGCGGCGGCCTCACCAGAGTGGCTGGACACAAGGCCGAGGAAGGGCAGATGCTCTCTGCTGGACACCCACCTTCTGCCCTTGGACATGACACCCCTGGTTCTCAGCCCCGGGGCCTGGGCCTCCAGCTTGCAGACCGTGGGCCCTCCCAGTCTGCATGAGCGCATGGGCCAGTTCCTCACAATACGTTCTAGGTCACTTTAGTCGTGTCGGACTCTTTGCGACCCCATGGACTGTAGCCCGCCAGGCTGCTCTGTCCATGGGATTCTCCAGGGAAGAATACTGCAGTGGGCTGTCATTTCCTCCTGCAGGGGTCTTCGCCACCCAGGGGTCTCTTACATCTCCTGCATCGGCAGGCGGATTCCTTACCACTAGTGTCACCTTGGAAGCCCTAAATCAGCCCTTCACATCCACATATACGAGTTAACACACTATTTGTTATTCTCTTTCTGACTTCTCTTTGTATGACAGTCTCTAGGTTCATCCACGTCTCTGCAAATGGCACAATTTCATTCCTTTTTATGGCTGAGTAATATTCCATTGTATATTCAAGAAGCAATGGTTAGAAACAGACATGAAACAACAGACCGGTTCAAAATTGGGAAAGGTGTACGTTAAGGCTGTATATTTTCACATGCTTATTTAACTTGTATGCAGAGTACATCATGTGAAATGCTGTGCTGGATGAAGTACAAGCTGGAATCAAGATTGCTGGAAGAAATATAAACATCCTCAGATATACAGATGACACCACCCTTATGGCAGAAAATGAAGAGGAACTTAAGAGCCTCTTGGTGAGGGTGAAAGAGAAGAGTAAAGGCTGGATTAAGACTCACCATTCAAAAAATGATGATCACAGCATCTGGTCCCATCACTTCATGGCAAGTAGATGGAGAAAAAGTGGAAACAGTGACAGATTTTATTTTCTTGGGGTCCAAAATCACTGCAGATGGCAACTATAGCCATGAATTAAAAGACGCTTGCGGCTTGGAAGGAAAACTATGACAAACCTAAACAGCATGTTTAAAAGCCGAAACATCACTTTGCCGACAGAGGTCTATATCGTCAAAACTATGGTTTTTCCAATGGTCATGTATGGATGTGAGAGTTGGACCATTAAGAAGTTCAGTTCAGTTCATTTGCTCAGTCATATCCGACTCTTTGTAACCCCATGAACTGCAGCACGCCAGGCCTCCCTGTCCATTGCCAGCTCCCGGAGTTCACCCAAACCCATGTTCATTGAGTCGGTGATGCCATCCAACCGTCTCATCCTCTGTCATCCCCTTCTCCTCCTGCCCTCAATCTTTCCCAGCATCAGGATCTTTTCAAATGAGTCAGCTCTTCGCATCAGGTCGCCAAAGTATTGGAGTTTCAGCTTCAAAATCAGTCCTACCAATGAACACCCAGGACTGATCTCCTTTAGGATGGACTGGTTGAATCTCCTTGAGTCCAAGGGACGCTCAAGAACCTTCTCCAACACCATAGTTCAAAAGCATCAATTCTTTGGCACTCAGCTTTCTTTATAGTCCAACTCTCACATTCATAAGTGACCACTGGAAAAACCATAGCCTTGACTAGACGGACCTTTGTTGGCAAAGTAATGTCTCTGCTTTTTAATATGCTGTCTAGGTTGGTCATAACTTTCCTCCCAAGGAGCAAACATCTTTTAGTTTCATGGCTGCAATCACCATCTGCAGTGATTTTGGAGCCCAGAAAAATAAAGTCAGCCACTGTTTCCACTGTTTCCCCTATCTATTTGCCATGAAGTGATGGGACCAGATGCCATGATCTTAGTTTTCTGAATGTTGAGTTTTAAGCCAACTTTTTCACTCTCCACTTTCATTTTTGCCAAGAGGCACAGAAGTGCGGCAGCTGCAATGGATGGCACAGAGGTGCCTCCAAGAGGAGCTACTCCACGTCCAAGGTAAGAGAAACCCAAGTAAGATGGCAGGCACTGAGAGAGGGCCTCAGAGGGCAGACAGTCGGAAACCATAGTCACAGACAGCAGGCCAATCTGATCACATGGACCACAGCTTGTCTAACTCAATGAAACTAATCCATGCCATGTGGGGCCACCCAAGACAGACAGGTCATGGTGGAGAGGTCTGACAGAATGTGGTCCAGTGGAGAAGGGAATGGCAAACCACTTCAGTATTCTTGCCTTGAGAACCCCATGAACAGTATGAAAAGGCAAAAAGATAGGACACTGAAACATGAACCCCCTAGGTCAGTAGGTACCCAATATGCTACTGGAGATCACTGGAGAAATAACTCCAGAAAGAATGAAGGATGGAGCCAAAGCAAAAACAACACCCAGTTGTGGATGGGACTGGTGATAGAAACAAGGTTCAATGGTGGAAAGAGCAATATTGCATAGGAACCTGGAATGTCAGGTCCATGAATCAAGGCAAATTGGAAGTGGTCAAACAGGAGATGGCAAGAGTGAACATCGACATTCTAAGAATCAGTAAACCAAGATGGACTGGAATGGGTGAATTTAACTCAGATGACCATTATATCTACTACTGTGTGCAGGAATCCCTTAGAAGAAATGGAGTAGCCATCATGGTCAACAAAAGAGTCTGAAATGCAATACTTGGATGCAATCTCAAAAATGACAGAATGATCTCTGTTCGTTTCCAAGGCAAACCATTCAATATCATGGTAATACAAGTCTATGCCCCGACCAGTAATGCTGAAGAAGCTGAAGTTGACAGTTCTATGAAGACCTACAAGACCTTCTAGAACTAATACCCAAAAAAGATGTCCTTTTCATTATAGGGGACTGGAATGCAAAAGTAGGAAGTCAAGAAACACCTGGAGTAACAGGCAAATTTGGCCTTGGAGTACAGAATGAAGCAGGGCAAAGGCTAACAGAGTTCTGCCAAGAGAATGCACTGGTCATAGCAAACACCCTCTTCCAACAACACAAGAGAAGACTCTACACATGGACATCACCAGATGGTCAACACCGAAATCAGATTGATTATATTCTTTGCAGCCAAAGATGGAGAAACTCTATACAGTCAGCAAAAACAAGACCAGGAGCTGACTGTGGCTCAGATCATGAACTCCTTATTCCAAATTCAGACTGAAATTGAAGAAAGTGGAGAAAACCACTACACCATTCAGGTATGACCTAAATCAAATCCCTTATGACCATAAAGAAGGCTGAGCATCAAAGAATTTATGTTTTTGAACTGTGGTGCTGGAAAAGACTCTTGAGAGTCCCTTGGACTGCCAGGAGATCCAACCAGTCCATCCTAAAGGAAATCCGGAGAAGGCAATGGCACCCCACTCCAGTACTCTTGCCTGGAAAATCCCATGGACGGAGGAGCCTTGTGGGCTGCAGTCCATGGGGTCGCTAAGAGTCAGACATGACTGAGCGACTTCACTTTCACTTTTCACTTTTCACTTTCATGCATTGAAGAAGGAAATGGCAACCCACTCCAGTGTTTTTGCCTGGAGAATTGCAGGGATGGCAGAGCTTGGTGGGCTGCTGTCTATGGGGTCACACAGAGTCGGATACGACTGAAGCGACTTAGCAAAGGAAATCAGTCCTGAATATTCATTAGAAGGACTGATGCTGAAGTTGAAACTCCAATACTTTGATGAATTGTTGGGAAGAGCCAACTCATCAGAAAAGACCCTGATGCTGGGAAAGATTGAAGGCAGAGGAGAAGGGGCTGATAGAGGATGGGGTGGTTGGATGGCATCACCGACTGGATGAACGTGAGTTTGAGTAAACTCCAGGAGATGGTGATGGACAGGGAAGCCTGGGGTCCTGCAGTCCACGGGGTCACAAAGAGTTGGACACAACTTGGCGACAGAACAGCAACAACACCATTCCATTGTATCTGTGTGCCGCGTCCTCTTTATCCATTCCTCTGTGGCTGGACATTTAGCTTGCTTGCACGTTCTATTGTAAATAAGCTAGTGTAAGTAGTGCTGTTGAGATCTCCTTCATTTAAATTTATTTTCACTTATTTATTCATTTTTAAATTTCATTAAAGCACAGACTGCACAAATGTCTCCTCCCCCGGTGCCTTTCCTGCCTGGGTGAGCTGCTACAGCTTCAACCACTGTGGAAAGTTTTGTCTCGTCCCACTTTATACAACTGGAGTCACGCAGCAGAGTCCTTTCTGCGTGATTTCTTTTGTTCATCTCTATGTTCAAAAGATCTACCCTTTTCCTTTAACCTAGTGATTCTTTTTTCCCTTTTGTGGTGGTAATCTATGGCGTGAATATACCATAGTTATTTATCCATCTCCCATGGATGCACGTTGGGCTCGTTTTCAGTTTTTGGCTCTTTTGGAAAAAAAGAGGCTATGAATATTCTTATGTATACCTTTTGCTGGGCATATGATCCCATTACTTTCAGGGCTATATTTAGGAGAGGAATTGCCGGCACATAGAGTAGAATTTTATTTAGCTTTAGAAGATACCCCAAACCTTTTGGTAAAGTAGTCATTTGGCATCTTTAAAAATCAGACTTTATTTTTGTAGAGCCAGTTTTGATTTACAGTAAAATTAAGAAGGTGGCACAGAGAGTTCCCACGATCCTGGCATCCAATTTCCTCTACAATTAGCGGCTTACATCAGCATGCTGCATTTGTTCCAGTTAATGAACCAGCATTGATAACGATCTCATTAACTAAGTCCATTCTTTACTTCAATTTTCTTTGTTTTTCCCTCATGTCTTTTTCCTGTTCCAGGACTTCATCCAGGACACGACGTCGCGTGCAGCCGTCATGTCTCTTTAGGCTCCTCTGGGCTGTGGCAGCTTTTGTTTTGGCCATTTTTTAAAATGTTACTTTAAAATTTGAGATAATTGTAGACTCACATGTAAGGAACAATACAGACAGATCCGTCTACGTTATGCTCTGTTTCCTCCAATGTTAACGTTTGCAAGAGCCAGATACCAAAATGAGGATGTTGGCATTGACCTTCTTCGTTCATTTTTTATTTATTATTTTTTTTTCCTGTGCTGGGTCTCTGTTGCCGTGTGTAGGCTTTCATTAGTTGTGGAGCAATGGCGTAGTTACTCTGAGGCATGTGGGATCTTAGTTCCTGGACCAGGGATCGAACCTGAGTTCCCAGCATTTCAAGGGATTTTCAACCACTGGGCTACCAGGGAAGTCCCCTCCCATTGATCTTATTTGGATGTCCCAATTTTACTCACACTCATTTATGTGTATGTAAGTTCTGTACAATTGAATAATCTGTGTAGGTGCCCACGCCGCTGCCACACCCAAGACACCCAATAAACATTCTTAGCATCACAAGGCTCTTCCACGTTCACCCTTTTATAGACACAGCCCCCCTCCCCCAATCCCTGATCCCTGAACTCACTGCCTTGTCATCCAAATCCAAAATTATGTCATTTCAACATGTTTAAATGGAGCCACATGGTGTGAAATCTTTGGGGATTGCTTTTTTTTTCACTCAGCAGAATTTTCTGGAGATCCTTCCTAGCCATTTCCTGTACCACTAGTTCCTTCCTCTCTTACTGCTGAATAAAATTCCCTGGGGCAGATGAACCTGTTTGTTTGATCCTTCATCTATGGAAGAACATCTGGGCTGATTCCGGTTTTTTGGTCACTACAAATAAAGCTGCTATGAACATTTATGTACAGGTTTTTGTGCAAATGTAACTTTTCATTTCTCAGAGATAAATGCCCAGGAATGCAGATGCTGAGTTATACAGAAGTTGCCTTTGAGATTTTTAAGAAATTGCCCAACTGTTTTCCAGAGCAGTGGTATTATGACATTTGCACCAGTAGCATCTGACGGATCCAGTTTCTTCACATCCTCGCCAGCATTTGGAGTTGTCAGTATTTTTAATTTTAGCCATTCTGATAGGTGTACATGAGAGGTGCGGTCCTGAGTTACTTACCTAAATTCTCTGGGTCTAATTTCCTCATCATAAGCTAACCGACAGGGCTATTGTGAGTCCTAAACATGTAAATACAGGTCAAGAACTTAAAACAATGTCTGGTATGTCGTAAGCGCTCAAAATACTTTTGTTATTGTTATTAAATTGGTCTATATGAGATTGCTGACATAATGACCATTTTTGGCCTATAAAATGGCAATTTTATATGATTCACCTATTATTATTTTAGGCAGATTTTCAGATTAGAACTGTCTGGCAGAGTAGAAGGAGTGTGCTCATCTTCTCCTGTGAGAACTCCAAAATTACAACTCGCTGCTGAACAACTGTTGACAGGAGAATGTTGGATCCCACCAAAAAATACACTCCATGTCCAGCGGCAAAGGAGAAGCTCCAGCAAGATGGTAGGAGGGGCAAAATTGCCTTTAGAATCAAACCCCATACCCACCAGAGACGCTCGGAGGGCTCAAACAAAACCCTGTTTACACCAGGAGACTCCACAGAGACTGAGTCAGACCTGCCTTTGAGTGTCTCCTGTGGAGGTACAGGTCAGCAGTGGCCTGCCGCAGGGGCAGGGGCTCTGGGTGCAGCAGACCTGGGTATGGCATTAGCCCTCTTGGAGGAGGTCGCCATTAACCCCACCACAGAGCCGCCAGAACAAGACTGCGGAAACAGACTCTTGGAAGGCACAAGCAGAACCTTGTGCACCAGGACCCAGGAGAAAGGAGCAGTGACCCCACAAGGGACTGACCCAGACTTGCCTGAGTGTCCAGGAGTCACTGGTGGAGGCGTGGGTCAGTGGTGGCCTGCTGCAGGGTCGGGGGCACTGAGTGTGGCAGTGCCCGCATGGGACCTTTTGAAGGAGGTCGCCATTATCGTCATCACCTCCACCATAGTTTGGCCCCAGGTCAAACAATAGGGAAGGAACACAGCCCCGCCCATCAACAGAAAATTGGGTGGAAGATTTACTGAGCATGGCCCTGCCCATCAGAACAAGACCCAGTCTCCCCCACAGTCAGTCTCTCCCATCAGGAAGCTTCCATAAGCCTCTTATCCTTCTCCATCAGAGGGCAGACAGACTGAAAACCACAATCACAGAAAACTAACCAAACTGATCACATGGACCACAGCCTTGTCTAATTCAATGAAACCATGAGCCGTGCTGTGTAGGGCCATCCAAGATGGACGGGTCATGGTGGAGAGTTCTGACAAAACGTGGTCCGCTGGAGAAGGGAATGCCAAACCACTTCAGTATTCTTGCCTTGAGAACCCCATGAACAGCATGAAAAGGCAAAAAGGATAGGACACTGAAAGATGAATTCCCCAGGTTGGTAGGTGCCCAATATGCTACTGGAGATCACTGGAGAAATAACTCCAGAAAGAATGAAGAGACAGAGCCAAAACAAAAACAACACCCAGTTGTGGATGGGACTGGTGATGGAAGCAAGGTCCGATGCTGGAAAGAGCAATATTGCATAGGAACCTGGGATGTTAGATCCGTGAATCAAGGCAAATTGGAAGTGGTCAAACAGGAGATGGCAAGAGTGAATGTCAACATTCTAGGAATCAGAGAACTAAGATGGACTGGAATGGGTGAATTTAACTCAGATGACCATTATATTTACTACTGTCGGTGGGAATCCCTAAGAAGAAATGAAGTAGCCCTCATAGCCAACAGAAGAGTCTGAAATGCAATACTTGGATGCAATCTCAAAAACGACAGAATGATCTCTGTTCATTTCCAAGGCAAACCATTTAATATCACAGTAATAGAAGTCTATGCCCCGACCGGTAATGCTGAAGAAGCTGAAGTTGAACGGTTCTATGAAGACCTACAAGACCTTCTAGAATTAACACCTGAAAAAGATGTCCTTTTCATTATAGAGGACCGGAATGCAAAAGTAGGAAGTCAAGAGATACCTGGAGTAACAGGCAAATTTGGCCTTGGAGTACAGAATGAAGCAGGGCAAAGGCTAACAGAGTTCTGCCAAGAGAATGCACTGGTCATAGCAAACACCCTCTTCCAACAACACAAGAGAAGACTCTACACATGGACATCACCAGATGGTCAACACCGAAATCAGATTGATTATATTCTTTGCAGCCAAAGATGGAGAAGGTCTATACAGTCAGCAAAAACAAGACCAGGAGCTGACTGTGGCTCAGATCATGAACTCCTTATTACCAAATTCAGACTTAAATTGAAGAAAGTAGGGAAAACCACTAGATCATTCAGGTATAACCTAAATCAAATCCCTTATGATTATTCAGTGGAAGTGAGAAATAGAGTCAAGGGATTTAGATCTGATAAACAGAGTGCCTGATGAACTATGGACAGAGGTTTGTGACATTGTACAGGAGGCAGGGATCAAGACCATCCCCAAGGAAAAGAAATGCAAAAAGGCAAAATGGTTGTCTGAGGAGGCCTTACAAATAGCTGAGAAGAGAAGCTAAAGGCAAAGGAGAAAAGATACATCCATTTGAATGCAGAGTTCCAAAGAATAGCAAGGAAAGATAAGAAAGGCTTCCTCAGTGATCAGTGCAAAGAAATAGATGAAAACAATAGAATGGGAAAGACTAGAGATCTCTTCAAGAAAATTAGAGATACCAAGGGGATATTTCATGCTAAAATGGGCACAATAAAGGACAGAAAAGGTATGAACCTAACAGAAGCAAAAGATATTAAGAAGAGGTGGCAAGAATACACAGAAGAACTATACAAAAAAGATCTTCAAGACCCAGATAACCACAATGGTATGATCGCTCACCTGGAGCCAGACATCCTGGAATGTAAGTCAAGTGGACCTTAGGAAGCATCGCTATGAACAAAGCTAGCGGAGGTGATGGAATTCCAATTGAGCTATTTCAAATCCTAAAGGATGATGCTGTGAAAGTGCTGCACTCAATATGCCAGCAAATATGGAAAACTCAGCAGTGGCCACAGGACTGGAAAAGGTCAGTTTTCATTCCAGTCCCAAAGAAAGGCAATGCCAAAGAATGCTCAAACTACAGCACAATTGCACTCATCTCATACGCTAGTAAAGTAATGCTCAAAATCCTCCAAGCCAGGCTTCAACATGAACTGAGACCTTCCAGATGTTCAAGCTGGATTTAGAAAAGGCAGAGGAACCAGAGATCAAATTGCCAACATCCGCTGGATCATCAAAAAAGCACGAGTGTTCCAGAAAAACATCTATTTCTGCTTTATTGACTAGGCCAAAGCCTTTGACTGTGTGGATCACAATAAACTGTAGAAAATTCTAAAAGAGATGGGAATACCAGACCACCTGACCTTCCTCCTAAGAAACCTATATGCAGGTCAGGAAGCAACAGTTAGAACTGGACATGGAACAACAGACTGGTTCCAAATTGGGAAAGGAGTACGTCAAGGCTATATATTGTCACCCTGGTTATTTAACTTATATGTAGAGTACATCATGAGAAACACTGGGCTGGATGAAGCACAAGCTGAAATCAAGATTGCTGGGAGAAATATCAATAACCTCAGATATGCAGATGACACCACCTTTATGGCAGGAAGTGAAGAAGAACTAAAGAGCTTCTTGATGAAAGTGAAAGAGGAGACTGAAAAAGTTGGCTTAAAACTCAACATTCAGAAAACGAAGATCATGGCATCTGGTCCCATCACTTCATGGCAAATAGGTGGGGAAACCGTGGAAGAAAAGCTATGAGAAACCTAGAAAGCATATTCAAAAGCAGAGACATTACTTTGCCAACAAAGATCCGTCTAGTCAAAGCTATGGCTTTTCTAGTGGTCATGTATGGATGTGAGAGTTGGACTATAAAGCTGAGCGCCGAAGAATTGATGCTTTTGAACTGTGGAGTTGGAGAAGACTGTTGAGTCTCTTGGACTGCAAGGAGATCCAACCAGTCCATCCTAAAGGAGATCAGTCCTAGGTGTTCATTGGTAGGACTGATGTTGAAGCTGAAGTTGAATACTTTGGCCACCTCATGCGAAGAGCTGACTCATTTGAAAAGACTCTGATGCTGGGAAAGATTGAAGGCAGAAGGAGAAGGGGACAACAAAGGATGAGATGGTTGGATGATATCACCGAATTGAGGGACATGAGTTTGAGTAAACTCTGGGAGTTGGTGATGGACAGGAAGGCTTGGCGAGCTGCAGTCCATGGGGTCGCAGAGAGTTGGACACGACTGAGCAACTGAACTGAATTGAACTGAGGCCGATTTTCTTTAGATTTATTTTCATTTTTTTCTCTGTGCTGGGTCTTCGTTGGGGTGAATGGGCTTCTCATTGCAGTGGTTTCTCTTTTGCGGAGCGCGGGCTCTAGGTCTGTGGGCTCAGTAGCTGTGGCTCATGGGCTTTAGGTGCTCCACCACATGTGGGAACTTCTCCGATCAGGGATCGAGCAGCTCAGAAGAGAGGCAGGTGAGCATTGGATGTGTGCCAGGCCAGCCATCTGGCACTTGGGGGTACAGAGAACACCCCCCTCCTCCTCCCCATCTTGGCCCTCAAGGAACCAGGACCTGAGCCTTGGCTTTTGGAAGCCTTTTAGGAGAAGGGATTCATTTCCTCTGGTTGTCATGCAAATCGCCGGGCTTGGTGGATTACTATACATGCGTACATGCGATTACCCCTGCCCGGCAGGTAGTCTGGAGCTTCAAGCAGCAGGCAGCCTGGGGCTGATCTGGGAGCCTGGCATGTGGCAGAAGAGGCTCTTGCTTTGCCCGGTTCTGCCTCTGAGACAGAGGAAAGGACAGGTCATGCTCTGGGCCCTGCCAGGCATGAGGTGCCGATGCTTGTGGGAGCTCTGGGAGGATGGGCACGGGTGGGTGCCCCTGGCGGTGTGCTGAGATGGGACATAAAGGTGTAGAGGGCAGGGAGTCCGGACGGCAGTGACTGACGTGTGCAGGCAATCCGGGGCTGGGAGCCGGCCGCAGCCAGCCTCGAGAGTCTTTAACGAGGTGGCATTGGGAACACCCTGCTCTACATGTCACTGGCCCAAGTCAGTGCAGCTCAGACGGTTTCGAGAAATGATGCAGGCTTACCTGGATCCCACAGGGAGTCCCTCCAGGATGGGGGAAGGTGGGGGATCCAACATGACAGACCTGGGGGCCCCCAAGAGGGCGTGTGAGCTGGCCTCCTAGATGCAGGAGGATCTCTTTAAGACTTTTTTTTTGATGTGGATCATTTTTTGAAAGTCTTTATTGTATTTGTCGCAGTGTTGCTTCTGTCTTATGTCTTGGTTTTTTGGTCTTAGAGGCACGTGGGTGCTTAGCTCCCTGACCGGGGATCAAACCCGCATGCCCTTCACTGGAAGTGAAGTCTTAACCATTGGGCGATCAGGAAAGGCTCAGAGTGAGGGTTCGAAGATTCGCTTTGCAGATTGAGCACCTGAGACCAGGCGCGGGGTGTGTGGCAGCTGGCTTCGGTCCCAGAACAGCTGGGTGTGAGAACCCGGGTTTCAAGCCAGGGTGGCCTCCTGGCTCCACCAGAGCCAAGATCCTGGCTGGCCCAGGACAGCACCCCTTCCCTCTGAGGGTGTCCCAGGCCCTGAGAGGGAGCCTGGGACATAGAGCCCCCTGTGTGTGTGTGGTGTGGGGGAGGGGCGCTCCCTTGGCTTGAGGGCCACAGGATAAATGAACTGCATCCTGTTTACTGGTTTCCTGAGCTGGGGTCCTTGGATGTGAACTATCTGAGCCGTGGACCGGTGCAGTAGGAAGCCACAGTGGGGGCGCTGCTGGGGGTGCCCTCCTGGGGGTGCCCTCCTGGGCTGGGGTGCCTCTGCCTCCCTGCTGATGCAATTCCCATGACCCTGAAGGCTGTCGACTCTCCCTGCAGGAGAGGTGCAGACGTGGGGCCCTCCTGGTGGCAGGTGGGCAAGAAGCCCCCTCCTCCACTGTCCAGCTGCTCAGCAACATACCCTGAACCCCGCTGTTAGCATCCTGGGGTCTCTTGACAGCAGGCTCTGTTGTCCCAGTCTGGAGACCAGGGGCCCAGGCCAGGTGTCAGCAGGCTGGTGCTTCTGAGGCTGGGTCTGGGCTGGCCTCTTTGCAGCCTCCAGTGGCTCAGGGCTCCTTGACCTGTCAGGGGTCCGCTCCTCCCCGGTCTTCAGGTTGTCATCCCTCTGTGTCCGCTCTGTGTCCAGATCCCCGCTTTTGAAAGGACGCGGGGCCCATGCTACTGAACTCATCTTCACTTGATCCCCTGCAAAGACCCTACTTCCACACAGAGTCCATTCACAGGCCTTGGGGGTTAGAAGACACCATCGTTTTGGGGGACTGGATTCCAGGGTAATCCCCCCCTTTCTGCATTTGCATCTGAGCTCCTCTCCTGGCTGGAAGCTCCCTTCCTTCTGTTTTCGAAGTCTGGCCGGGTCTCCCCTTCCTCTCTGCGGGCTCCCCTGGCCCCCTCTCCCTAGTGTGTGCTCCAGGGGCGTGTCCTGTCTGCCTCTGCTCTCTGTGCTTCTCCCTGGGCCATCTTGGGCTCTCCCAGGCCTCCCAGCATCGCTGCCACGGTGACCCTCTAATCTGGCACGTGGCCAGGACCCTCCCATGATCCACATCCATCACCCAGCCTCCCCACATGGAGGCCCACGGGCCCCTCAGAGTTTTCTGAGCTGAGCTTGCAGCCTGCCCCCAAGTTGCCGCTTCAGCCACCCCAGCCGGGCACCCAGGCACTGTGTGCTACCTTCCCCGCTCCCTCCTCCCACTGCCTCCTCCCCCACCCCCTTCCCCTCATCCCTCCTCCCCTGGTGCTCTGACCCTGAAGACTCCTGGCTCAGGGATCACCATCTTCCTTGACCGCTGCCTCTGTTTCTTGACTGGCCCGCAAGCTTCTCCTCTCCCACTGACATCAGAAGCAGGGCCAGGGCCACGGTTGTGGTCTGCTTGGATGCCCACCGTGACAAGACTGCAGGTGGGTGGGGGGCTCTTCGGCCGCTGAGTGGGCTCTCTCAGATTCCCAAATCTGGCTTTTTAAACACCGGTTTCCACCCCTTGACCCTCTTAGGTTGTCACCAGAGTCCAATATTTGAAAATGTCCTGTGGACCTGACGGGCAGGAGGCACTTGCATAAGGCTTGAGAAATGTTTGCTGAATAGAAGAAGGGGAGGAAGGAGACCCCAGGGCCAGCAGGGGCGAGGGCACAGAGGTGGCTCTGGGTCCCTGCACAGGCCCGAGGGCCCAGGTCCTCCGCCCCGGGGCTCTTGGCGCCTGTCTTAAAGGGGCCCTGCACGAACACAAGTCCCTTGAGTCTTGTTTGGGGCTTCAGATGCCCCCAGAAGGTTGCCAGAAGTCAGGACACAAAACCTGGTCCAAAACACCAAGTCAGCTTCCAGGCGGGGAAGCGGCGGGCATGTGGGTTCTGAGAACCTTCGGGAGACGGCGGCGTGACACCGACGGGGACAGGGGCACAGCTCCTTGTGACATGCCACTTGAATAATATTCAAAGGAGTCTAATTAAAGCCTCCGTGCTGCCTTTGAAATACTAGCAATTATAAAGATGAATAATTGCATAATAATATTAATTTGCATCATGTTAATGAGGCCTGGAAGCATCCTGCTGTTAAGTGGGAATTTAGTTCTATCCACTCCCCAAGGTGGAAGGGAGGCGGAGGGGAGGGATTCTCCCAGCCCCGGGAGGGACCCCCAGGAACGGCGAGGCCCAGGGCTCCAGTGGGCCTGGGCTGGGCGACCCCATTCAGCCTCTGTGGTTACCTCCCCCAGCTGGGGAGGGCTCAGGCCTTACGTCTTTTGGGACCCAGTTTCCCCACACTTGATGCTGATGGACTGCCAGCTCCTGCCGTCCAGGAGGTGACCAGGAGTTTCTGAGTTTGTTACCACACCGTCAAGCCCGGCATCAAGAATCCTTGACTGTACTATGCAAAGCTGCCTGAGAAATCCATGGAAGTGAAATCCTCTCCATCTAAAACAGTCCCCGGGACATCCCTGGTGATCCAGGGGTTAAGACTCTGAGCTCCCAATACAGGGGGCCCAGGTTCAATCCCCGATTTGGGAGCTAGATCCCACATGCAGCAACTAAAGATCCGACGTGGCTGCTCAGTCGCTTCAGTCGTGTCTGACTCCTCGGACACGCACCAGGCTCCTCTGTCAATGGGGATTCTCCAGGCAAGAATACTGGAGTGGGTTGCCACACCCACCTCCAGGGGATCTTCCTGACTCAGGGATTGAACCCATGTCTCCTCTGTTGCCTGCATTGCAGGCGGATTCTTTACCTCTAGTGGCACCTGACTTTTCATACTGTTCATGGGGTTCTCAAGGCAAGAATACTGAAGTGGTGTGCCGTTCCCTTCCCCAGTATGGCCAACCTAGACAGCATATTAAAAAGCAAAGACATTACTTTGCCAACAAAGGTCCCACTAGTCAAAGCTATGGTTTTTCCGGTAGTCATGTATGGATGTGAGAGTTGGACTATAAAGAAAGCTGAATGGTGAAGAATTGATGCTTTTGAACTGTGGTGTTAGAGAGGACTCTTGATAGTCCCTTGGACTGCAAGGAGGTCCAACCAGTCCATCCTAAAGGAGATCAGCCCTGGGTGTTCATTGGAAGGACTGATGTTGAAGCTGAAACTCCAATACTTTGGCCACCTGATGCGAAGAACCGACTCACTGGAAAAGACTGTGATGCTGGGAAAGATTGAAGGCAGAAGGAGTAGGGGACGACAGAGGATGAGATGGTAGGATGGTGTCACCGACTCGATGGACATGAGTTTAGGTAAACTCCACGAGTTGCTGATGGACAGGGAGGCCTGGCATGCTGCGGTCCATGGGGTTGCAGAGTCGGACACGAGTGAGCAACTGAACTGAACTGAGTGCCACCCGGGAAGCCCAAAGATCCCACGTGCAAACACTGAGACCTGGGGCAGCCGAAACAGAAGTCCATATCATACAAGACTAAGAACGAATAACACAGCCCCTACCCCAGCCTCCCTTCTGTGAGCTACATTCCCCCTTCCTGGAGCTCGCTCCTTCCCGATAGCGTATCACGAAGCCCCTAGTTTAAGGTCTGCCTCCCACACGGGTACGTGAGTTCCCCGGGGGCAGCAATAGAGTCATGTTGCTCCCTGCCACATCTGCAGGCCCAAGAACTGTGCCTGGCATTTAGGAGTCAGCGGATACTTGTTAAATAAATCACGACTTGCCTGCGCCTGTGCACAGCATCTTGCAGCTTCCAGGGCTGGTTATTTTGCTCAACACTTGGAAATCAAAGCTGACAACTTGCCTGCCTCCAGCTGGAGGAAGCGTGCTCATCCCGGCTCACTGTCAGGACAGGGAACAGCGGTGGCTCGCCCCTGAGATGAAACACAATCGAGCAACCATGGCGACAGAAAGGGCCACCCGTGTACTCCTAAACTCCCAAGTAAATGAAATGGAGCCTTTCACATAAATTGCTGCTGCTCCTGACGTCCCGACAGGAAACTATGTGACAACCTTTGCAGACCCGATGATCGTGGAAGAAAATTGTGATGTTTCCGTTATCAACAGGGAACCCAGCATGCTTGGTAATCTTGGGTCTTGGTCTTTCTTTCAAATACCTGTCGTGGTTTTCATTTGGTGAGCCATGTTTCATAAGTCTGGACTCCCTTGAGTCTGCAGACTTGTTTGGACATAAACAATTTCTTGGGTATTTTAAATTGTTGGAGGTTCCACGGAGAAGCCACAAGAATTCCCCTCTGGGCGCTGACAGTGTAAGGCTTCAGAAGCACACCTCATGGGCTTTGCTTGTGACTGCCTGCACGAGTGTGTGTTTGATGGTATTGACTGGTACCTGGCTGCTGAATTTTGACATTGGGAAGCTGGTCTCAGTGCCCTGCCGGGCTCTGTGCTGGGCGGCAGGTGACAGGCGGTCTGGTTATCTTTTTATGTTTGTTACTGTTGTTTGTCTGTTTGTTTTGAGGGTTCTGCCGTGTTCTGACACTGTGACACCTGCCACTCTGTTACCAGGTCCCACGGCAGTCGGTTGACTGGGCTGATGGCCAGTCACCACGGCGGGCTTGGGAGGATTCCTGCGTCTTGTCCTGTTATTGAACCAAACTTGGGTCCACTTGCCTGTGTGCAGTGAAGCCATTCTACTGACAGGAGGTCGTGGTGATGGAAAGCGCAGCTTTTATCGCGGGTGCAAGCACGGAGTCCAGGCAGCTTGTGCTTAAAAGGCCTGAACTCTCTGAAGTTTTTCAGGGGAAGGTTTTTAAAGACAGAGTGAGAGAAGGGGGTTGTAAGGGGTGTGATCAGCTCATGGACATTCTTCTGATTGGCTGGTGGTGAGGTCATTGGGCGTCAGCATCATTGGTCTTCTGGTTCCAACGTGCTTGTGGGCAGCAGACAATCAATTTCTTCCCACTGGTGGGATTTTCACATGCCCGACAGCTCAAAGGATGTGGCTCACAATATTATCTATAGCCCCTGAGGAGGAACACAAAGTCCTTGACTTTGCTTAATGACTTGCGTGCACGTGTGCGTAGTCGCTTCAGTCGTGTCCGGCTCTGTGCGACCCCGTGGACTGGCTCTTCGGTCCGTGGAATTCTCCAGGCAAGAATTCTCTATTCCAGGAGTGGGTTGCCATGGACTCCTCGAGGGGATCTTGCCGACCCAGGGATCAAACTTGGGTCTCCTGCGGCTCCTGCAATGCAGGCAGATTCTTTATCGCTGAGCCACTGGGGAAGTCCGTTTAGTGGCTTGACTGTTATTAATATGTCTTGCTTGAATATTTTTCCTTGTTTCTGCATTTTCTCACTTCTCCATGAAATGTATTCTTTGGGACTCTGGGATGGCCTAGGAAGCTGAATGTTTTCTACAGACAGGAGGCAGGCAGAGGACGTGGGGAGGGGTCTGCTCCACAAGGGCCCCCTAGGTCCTGCTGGGTTAGAGCCCTGCACCGTTTTGACACATCGTCAGTCTTCCTGATCATGGGTGGAACCTTCTATGTGGTTTATCTTGCTTTCTTGTCCCTATGAGGTAAAGTCACTCCAGAAATGAACGGGTGGGGAAGGAAGCAGACAGCAGCCTTTCGGGGCTACGGACCTTTCACCTCCCTGTTTATGGAGCTCCTGCAACTAACCAGAGAGTTTTTGTTCTGCACAACTTGTGACTCACTGTTAAAGGTGTAAAACCAAGACTGCAGGTTCTCTCTGTGTAAGTGGGAAAAAAGCATTTTTCTTCCTCCCAACAGGAAGGTCCTTAGCCTTCTGCAGTGGTCTGTTCATAACGGAAGCCCTCTTCCTTTATCTTGGCCTGTGTGATAGCTCTCTCTCACAACAATTGCAAATCAGTTGGCGATAAAAATTGATGATTCATATGCACTTTAGGGATTTCTAGCATACACAGACTTCTATAACAATGAGGGGGCATATGTCATGCCCTACGGGCGGAATTGTGTCTTCCCCAAATCCCAGTTGAAGTTCCAACCACCAGAACCTCAAAATGTGACTACACTTGGCGATCAGGCCTTTAAAGAGGTAATCAAGGTAAAATGCGGTTGTATGGGTGAGCTCTGATCCAATACGATTGGTGTCCTTATGAGAGAGGAGATTAAGACACAGAGGGATGATCACGTGAGGACACGGGAGGCCAAGGAGAGAGGTCTCAGGCAAACACACCCGGCCAATCCCATGACCTTGAGCACACAGCCTCCAGAACGGCGAGAGCGTTTCTGTTGTTCAAGTCACACAGAGTATGGTACTTTGTGATGGCAGCCTCAGCAAACTCTTACATCACCATCAAGGAAACATTTGGGCAGATTGTTCGTAGCTTGGGGAAGGTTCTGCTTGGTTTGTGTAATGACTGTTGGCCTGCAGGGGAGAGGTCATTTTTGGCTGGTGTGGAGCTTCATGGTGGGTAGTGGTTTAGTCACTAAATTGTGCCCGACTCTTTTGTGACCCCGTGGACTGTAGACAGCCAGGCTCCTCTGTCCATGGGATTTCTCAAGCAAGAATCCTAGGGCAGGTTGCCATTTCCTTCTCCAGGAAATCTTCCCGCCCCAGGGATCGAACTTGTGTCTCCTGTGGCTCCTACATTGCAGGTGGATTCTTTACCGACTAAGCCACCAGGGAAGCCCTGGAGCTTCATGGCAGCTGAGAAATAGGAAGGGTTGTAAGTGTTGTGACTTATTCTGCAGTGAAACACAGACACGAGGGAGGCTTCACACGCTGATCTGAAGCTGGCTCTTCTCTTAGCATCTCAAGTGTCACTTGGGGGTGGGGCTTGGGGTTACATTGCCTCAAGGGGAGATGTGGACGACAGAATTCTGACATGGCCTCCAAGTTACTGGCCCTGGGAGATGCACACCTTCTGTTGGTTATTTAGCCAAATATGAACCTAGGTGCTGCTGTGGAGGGGGTTTCCGGATGTGATTAAGGCCCCTAATCATTTAACCTTAAGAAAAGTATCATTGGTGGGCCAGACCTAATCAGGTGAGAGTCCATCATGGAGACTGGGCTCTCCTGGTGAAATAGATTCAGAGTGAGACAAGGATTTGACACAAGGGAGATTCTCCATGGGTGGCTTTGATGATGGATGGATTCAGGAGACAGAGGCCCCTGGAGGGGGAGGAAATGGTTACTCGGTTCTACAGCTGTGAGGATCTGAATTCTGCCTTAATCGGGTGGGCAGGGAAGGAACCCCTGAGCTCCAGATGAGGGCTCAGCTGGCCAGCATCTTGATGTTAGTCTTGTTAGACCCTGAGCTGGGAACACAACTGCTCCACCCTGATGTCTGACCTACACGATTGGGAGCTCTTAAGTGTTGCTTTGAGCTAAGTTTGTGGGAACGTGTTTCAGCAGAGGAGACCAGTGCAGGGAAGAGATGTGGCCAGGGTCCAGAGAGGGTTAAGGGGGTGGGTCAGGGAGACATGGAGAGAGAGGTCAGCAAAGGTCAGGACTGGAAGGTGGTCCTCGTCAGGCCCCCAAAGGCAATGGGGCAGGAAGGAAGGATCTGATTCATGCAGGGGAAAGATCCCTGCAGCCATTCAGGGGATGATAACCACTGATGGACTGATGGCAGGGGCTGACCCACGCGCGGGCACCAGGGAGGAGCCCACTGCAGTTGTCCAGGAGACAGATGATGATGGACGACCATGCCAGTCTTCTCCTGGCCCTGGTGGGGCATATCTGGCCCTTCTCCAAGTGGCTAAGGGGGACAAACCGAGTCCCCTCTAGGTCCCTAGAGAGAGTGGGCTGGCTGGCTATAGAGTGAGCTGTCCTGGGGGTGAATCCCAGCCTTGAGATTTATGAAGGGCCACGTGATCTCTCAGAGCCTCAACTTTCTCTATCTGTATAATGGGCATAAAAGTGCCCCTTCCCTGGCAATGGATAAGAAATTGCTTTGCAAACTGAATGGCCCATGGGATCGGCGCTGCTGACCCCTCTGACCTCACCTCCCACATCCTCACTGGGCCTCAGCTCTCCTGGCCTGCTGGCCTCCTCACAGAGTCCTCCCCGAGGATCTGTCTATCTTTGTGGCCCCCACCATGATTGGAATTCTCCACTATCTGTCTTCTCTGCTAGATCCAAGCTCCATAAGGCTGGCGGCTGGGCTGGGCTGCTTGCCAGGCTGGCTGGGACAGTCCTTGGCACAAAGTAGACCCTCAATCAATGTCTGTGGGAACAAATGCGGCTCCTGGGTTGTCAGGACACCCTGTTTCAGCTTGCATTGTGTTTCAAAGGGCAGAAGTTCTACCAAATCCTGGGGGCAGCTGGAGGATGTGAGTCCTGGGAGCTGTCCAGGTCAGGCGCTTCGGGCTCTAATTTTCTCCCTTCCTGCTCCTTGTCACAGTCGCTTTGTGGTTTTCCACCAAAGGCAGGAGTCTGAGTCTCTTGGGTTTCAGAGCTACAGAACTGATCATTTCCAAGTAATTAAAACATGATTTGCAAATCAGGCCTCCAGGAGCATCCTGGTGTCTGCCAGGGTCTGCAGCCTGGGTCCCACTCATCCGGAAATGAGTATCTAGGGCCAGAGGGTCTGCTATTCCGTTGCTTAGGAAACCACGTTTCCCCTCCCCCCTTGTCCCCGGGGGCCTCGGTGTCCTCAGCCAGGATCCCGTGGTCCTGTCTTCTGACTACAGCCCAATGCAGCGGCTGCTCATCTTCAGCGTGCTCAGAGCCCGTCTGCTGAAACACAGGACAGACCTGGTCAAATCACCCTCAGCCCTCTCCAGGGGCTTCCCACGTCCTCACCGTGGCCTGCAGGGGCCTTCATGGCCTGACCCCCGGCTCCTGGCCTCCCCTCCCTGCCCCTCACCCCTTGCTGGCTCCATCCCAGCCCCTGCTGTCTGCCAGGCAGGCACCCCAGGGCCTTTGCACTGGCCGTGTCAGGGACTTCCCTCACACCCTCTCACCAGAGAGCTCTTTGTCCTCCCCTTCTCTCCCCTCTCTCCCTCTCCACTCTTCCTCTCCTCTTCCCTTCTCTTTCTTCCCCCGTTTTTAAAGAAAATGTTTCTTTCTTTTTATTTTTGGCTCTGCTGGGTCTTCACTGCCGCTCAGGCTTTTTTCCTAGCTGCGACAGCAGTGGCTACTCTCTGATTGGGGTGCGCAGGCTTCTCATTTTGGTGGCTTCTCTCGTTGCTGAGCACGGGCTCTAGGGCACGCAGGCCCAGGAGTTGCAGCCCATGGGCTCTGTAGTTGTGGCACATGGGCTTAGTTGCCCTGCAGCTGTGGGATCTTCCGGGATCAGGGACTGAACCCGTGTCTCCTGCATTGGCAGGCAGATCCTCTACCCCTGAGCCACCAGGGAAGCCCTCTTTCCTTCCTTTCACTAGACCTTTGATCAGAGAGCCACAGAGTTTCCTCCGATCTTGGTCTGTAATATATATTAGCCATCTGTTGCTCTGCGGTTATTCCTCTGGCTCCTCCAGAGGTACAGCAGAGCTGTGTGTCTGGGGGTCGTCTCTCTCCCCCCGGGGGCTGGGCTGGGCCTTCCCTGCCGGGTCCCCAGTGCTGACAGCAGGCTCTAGCGGGCACATAGAAAGGTTCAGTGGGCGTTTCTGGAATAGGTGCCTGAGTCCACAAATTGGACTTAGTGATGCCTCCCATTGTTCCCCCCAAATGGTTCATCTCTTGGGGGCTGTCGAGCTTTCAAAAGATAACATCGAAGCCAAGGATGGGGAAAACGAAAGATTTATTATTTGCAAGTAAGGAGAGCTTGGAAACTAGGGATCATTCCCATAGCAGTGTCTCCTTGAACCACAAAATTGGGGCAGTTTTAAGCTAAGGGTACATGCATATTCATGAAGGGGCTTGAGCAGAGGAGAATGCAGTCTAGAACTGGGGCAAGGTTGACAAAGTCCGGGCTCTGGTTGATTGACGTCACGGGGGAGAACAGAGGTCAGCACCGTCATTCCTTGGGTTGCAGTTGATCGGGTGGGTGAGGGCTCGAGGGGCACTGGATCCTGCAAAGCAGGATCCAAAGAATGCACTTCAGGCTAATCTTTACCTTTGAAACAGAACTGGAGTCTTGACTTCTGATTTACTGTCTCCGACACGGTTCTCTCTCTGACCTGGTAACAGCTGTTTGCGCTTCTATTCCTTTACCATCATTAACGCCTGAGGCCTGTTCCTTTGCAAGGACAGGCGTTGGGTCTAAGCTTAGATCACAGAACAGCTTAGGCCAAAGATGGCTTCTCTCATGTCAAGAAAGCCGTGCCTGGTTCTCCTTTTCTGAAGACCCCTAACCTTTCCACCTATGACCTCACCACCAGCCCAGCAGTATTTATTTGCTACTGCTTGTCAGGCATGCATGGGGACCAGACGTGGGGACCCCTATCCCTACGGCCTCATGGCATGCCCCCCACTGCTCTGTGGGCAGTGAATATTATCCCTATTTCACAGTCCAGGAAGTTGGGTAGGACCCGGCGGCTGGGGGGTAAGTGCACTTTGCAGGATAGAAATTTCTCCGTTTCTCCCTCTTGGTGGTCAGTTATTACCCCGAGACTCAGAATCTGGAAGTCCCGTTGGAAGGAGCCTCACAGGGCCTGGTGTCTGCCCACCCCCATCCTGTCCACTGCAGCCCTCACCCCACTCTGGGGTCATGCTCTCTTCCTGCCCATCGCCTACCCTGTGGCCTTGAGCTCCTTGATGGCGGACGAGGGGTCCAGGCCACCACTCGGCCCCAGGGCACTTTTAGGAAACACTTGCTGTGGAGACAGAGGTGTGGGGATGGATGTGTCTGAGTTTACACTGTGCTCAGGAAATGGGGCGGGTTCTGGTCCCAGAAGAAGTTTCTGGAGAGAAGTGGGGTGCTCCGGGTTTTGGGGGAGGTTACGGAGCTACCTCCCGGGACAGGGTGGGGAGGGCTGGGGGTGAGCACGCCATTGGGCTGTGCCTATCTTGGGACTGAGAAGGACCAGCTGCTCCAGTGGGCTGTGGATATTTACCCGCTAAACACGAGCCTCCATCACCATGGCAACCTCCTAGTCACAAGGACGATTCCCCACATCTGCCCAGCACCCGGCATTTCTCATTGCGCCGTCTCGGGCGTTGACTCATCCCGCTGTCCTCTCAACGTCGCGGGAGCCGATTCTGTAATTGTTCCCTCCTGCAGCGGGAGAAACTGAGGCTGGGAGAGGGGAGGGGACTCAGTCAGGGTCTCTCGGCCGAGGAGTGGTGGTCGTCGACTGCTCACACTCACGCCTCCTCAGGGTGTGGGCCTGGGCTTGGGGGCCCCTTCCCTGGGGTCTGACGGTGGAGAAGGCTCACGAGGTCGCTGGTCAAATGGGGCCGCAGATCTGCTCGATTACACTGGGTATTTCCTGCTTTGAAAGTGAACCTGCTGCCTCCAGGGAGTAAGTCAGACCAGGGCCGGCCTCCTGGGTGAGGGCTACAGGTTAGCCTCAGGGTCCGTGTCCTCACCTGTGATGGGGATCGTGACCTTGGCACCCGTTGGCCGTTGGTGTTAATATTTCCCCAGACTTGTCTAGCAGGGGCTGGCTGGGTTTTGGGGCAAAGGGGAGAATTCGTACTGGGAGCCAGGTACTCTGACCACTAGTAAGCTGGGCCCTGCATGTCGGGCCGGATTGGCCCCACGCTCCTCCCTTGATTCTTCAGGGGAATTCTTTCCAGGGGTCTCTTGTCTGCATGAAGCTCCTGGCAGGCTCCCCACCAGCCCTCCTAATGGGCCCAGGTTCAGCGGGGACCCTGCTACACAACGTCCTTTGTGTGATCACGTTGGAAAAGAAATGCAAAAGTGTATTGTAAAACCACAAAGTGCTGCTTTGGGGGGTGAAACGGATGAAACTCTGGATGCTGGTGGGAATTGCAGTCACTGGCAAGAAGTTCCTTGTTCTTCCGGACACCCCGCCCCCAGCACCCCCCCAAAGACTCCCCTCCCACTCCTGGCGAGCAGAGATTAGCGGTGCACTCAGGCAGGACAGACCTGGCTGCGTCAGCCCCACACTGTCAGGACAAGTGCTAACCGCCTGCCTTGTAAATGTCAGGTCGGCTGTTAAATGACTGGAAAAGGTCTGGTCCATTAGGCTCGGGGCAGAGTTATGGCTGCAGATAAACAAAAACGGCCGCCTGGATTCTTCCTCCCTCCAAACAGTGTGACATTTGCGTCATAATCTGGTGGTCTCCTAGGAGAAGCCGCCAGCGTCAGGTGGGGTGACGACCGGGGGAACATCTCAATAGTGGCTTAGGTGGGCCACGCTGCCTGGGCTCCACCCGGGGGGCCTTGGGGGTGGGCAAAGGGTGGGCCTGGGGTGGCTCTTACAGTCTTTCCCCTAATCTTGTAGTTTTTTGTGACTCACTCATTCATTTACTCATTCACTATATTTCAGATCACTGTCCTCTCCTCCTGAAACCCCTAGCTTTGAGATGTGTAGGGCTTCAGCCGATATTTCAGCCGATATTTCAGATCACTGTCCTCTCCTCCTGAAACCCCTAGCTTTGAGATGTGTAGGGCTTCCCTGGTGGCTCAGATGGTGCAATGTGCAAGATCCAGGTTTGATCCCTGGGTTGGGAAGATCCCTTGGAGAAGGGAATGGCTACCCACTCCGGTATCTTTGCCTGGAGAATCCTATGGACAGAGGAGCCTGGCGGGCTACAGTCCACAGGGTTGCAAAGAGCAATTAACACTTTCGCTTCACTTCATTGCCCCTGCTGGTCACTTCACTGCCCTCCCCACCACCGCCTGCTCCCTGACTTCTGAGGTCCCTGCTTCTCTCTTGACACCTCTGCCCCAAGAAACCCCGGCCAGCCTCCCAGTTTCCCCTGGAATCCATCTCTCTAGCCTGGACCTCTCCTTGAATCCCAAACCGAGAACTCATCTGCCAACACGCTGTCCCTCTTGGGCATCTAATGTGGACTCGCAGACACTTCTCCATGCCTGCGGTGCCCCAGAACTGCTCCCGCCTTCCAGTGGCTCAAAGTCTGGGGGTTCTCCTGACTCCACCCTTTCTCTAACACTCACAGTCAATCCGCTTGTAGATCCCATGGGCTCTATATTCAAAAGACAGCTGGAATCAGGCCACAGAGCCCGCCTCCCCAGCCATCACCTGGTCCAGGCTGTCCTCATTACTGGCTCGAATTACTGCACCAGATGAGTCTCCCCGCCCCCTCCCCTGCCCCTTGCCTCGTCCGTCCCACATCACGGCCTCAGTGGCTCCACTGACACTTGAGTTGGGCCATGGGTCGCATCCACCTTGTCTGGGCAAAGTGGCTGTTCTCAAGGGCCCTGCAAGACCTCGTCCCTTCACCTCCTGGTCTCATCTGAATTTGGCAGAAAGGGGCAGCCTTGTGAGGAGGTGACATTTGAACAAAGACAGAGAGGAGAGGGGTGAGCTGGGAAGCTCTCTGGGGGGGTGAGGGGGTGAGGGGCAGGTCGTATGAGGCCTGGGGCCTCCTGCAGATTCTGGCTTTTACTCCATGTGAGTGAGAAGCCTGCCCAGGGCTGGGATGAGGTCGGCTGGTGGGATGGAGCTACGGTGGGTCTCATGGCATCGAGAGAGGGGGAGGGGTGGGGGAAGACGGGCAGGGGACAATCCAGGGATGACGACGTGGGCTGGGGCTGGGGGTGGGAGAACCGCAAGCAAGAGGCTGCATTCTAGGTTACCCCCTCAAGGAGGTCCGAGAGTACGCTCTGCTTGGTTGGATGTGGGGTACATGAAGGCTTCCCTGATGGCTCAAGTGGTAAAGAAGGCGCCTGCTATGCAGAAGCCACAGGAGACCTAGGTTTGATCCCTAGGAAGATCCCCTGGAGTAGAAAATTGCAACCCACTCTAGTGTTCTTGCCTAGAGAATTCCAGGGACAGAGGAGCCTGGCAGGCCACAGTCTATGGGGTCACAAAGAGTTGGACACGACTTAGCACATGATAGATGGACGGATGGATGGATGGATGGGGTTCCTGAAACAGGAGGGGAGAATAATCCCAGATGTCGTGGCTAAGTGATGGGAGGTGATGGAGACTGTAGGGGGAGGCAGCTGTGGAGCCAGAGTACTGTCTGCAGATGCCTGCTGGGAGTGGCTTTGGGCTTCCCTGGTGGCTCAGATGGTAAAGAATCTGACTGCAGTGTAGAAGATCTGGGTTTGATCCCTGGGTTGGGAAGACCCCTTGGAGAAGACAATGGCTCCCCACTCCAGTGTTCTTCTCTGGAGAACTCCATGGCCAGAGGACCCTAGTGGGCAACAGTCCATAGGGTCACAAAGAGTCGGACATGACTGAGCAACTAACACTCACTTTGAGAGGCACTGAGGCAGGCTGGGGCTGCTGCCCGTCCTGCTCAGGCCTGGGGGTTTCCTGGGTCTCCTCATCTGATGGACGGGTGAGCTTCCTGGGGCTTCCATAACAAAGCGCTACAGGCTGGGTGGCTTAAAGCAACAGAGACTTGTTCTTTCACAGTCTGGAGGCCCCATGTCCAAAATCAAGGTGTCAGCAGGGCTGTGTTTCCCCTGGAGGCTCCAGGGGAGGTTGCTTCCTGCCTCTTTCGGCAGCTCCTGGTGGCTGCCGGCCAGCATCCTTGGCTGGTAGCAGCACTGACCACGCCAGTCTCCGCCACGGTCTCCTCTCTGCATGTCTGTGTCCATATTTCCCCCTTCTGGTAAGGACAGTGGTTGGCTTAGGGCCCCTCCACTCCAGGATGGCCTCTCATCTGAACCCAGGGACCTCTGCAGAGACGCTATTTTCTAAGAACGGTTCCACTCTCAGGTTTTGGGTGGCCCTGAACCCGGCAGACCCTGGTCAGTCCAGTGGAAGTGTCAGGGCCCAGCAAAGCTGAGAAGAGCGTCGCCCAAACACTAGGCTTCAGGCTGCTGAAGAAACCACGAGAAGGTCAGAAGATGGAGACGATCACAAGCCTACCCCCTTCCCCAGCTGTGACTCCTGTTTGTCCCCAAAGTTCACCGTCACACCCATTTCACAAAACCCCAGCAGTGCTGAGAGGGGCCCTGACACACCTCTCTTAGCTCTCCCACATTGCGCCTCTGAGGACTGCCCTGAGCCGGCTGCCCACTGCCCCTCTCAGGGATGTGTGCTTCACCACTGTGGTCAGTGGTCAACAGTGTGGGACAGCCGCTCCCTGGGATGGGTGCTCCCCTACAGGATGGCCCAGATCCAAGGGTCTGCTCCAGGACACCCTCACTCCCCCTCAGGGATTGGGGTGGCCCCTGCATGGCCTGGGCCTGCCTGCCCAGAACCCACAACTCTGGTATAGGGTGGGGGCGGGGGAGCGGGCTGGCCTCTCCTAGCTAGGAACCCTGCTAGCCCTCATCTGAGTTCCTTGAGGCCCCCTCCATCCCTGCCAGCTTTTGCTGACACTCAGGGTGGCCTCTCCTGTCCTGGCTGCCTTGGCCTTCTCGCAGTTCTGGAACATTTCACGTCCACCACTCACAGTCTCCGGACCACTGGACAAGGGACTTGGTTTCTGGGCCGCAGCTCTTCATCGTGAAGGAGGACCGGGAGGTGTCACTTCCAAGGCTGTTGGGGAGTCAGGGGAGATGACCTGGGAGGGTACCTGCCTGGCATAGAACCTGTGTACACGTGAGGGATGGCCATTGCTCTGTGCTTGTTGATTTCACTCGTGGGTCTGGTGTGAGGATGGTGGTGTATGTGATGGGATGGCTCTTTGGTCACCTCCCCTTGGCAAGCCTGAGAGGACGGCATTTTTGTTCTCAGAGTCAGATCACGAGCACCTTCCTGACGGCCAGGATGGCTATATAATTTGCAGCGTGTGGTACAAAATGAAAATGTGGGCCTCCCTCTAGAATCGAGAATTTCAAGATGGTAACCACAGAGCATTGAACCACTAGGGGAGGGCCCTTCTGAAAGACTGCGCAGGGCACGTGTCCATGAGGTTGGCCCTGCTGGGGTGGGGGTAGGGGCAGGTTTCAGGGCCTTTGATGGAGAGGGGGAGGTGGCAGAGGGACAGCCCAGAGAGGCCAGCCTCGGGGTTTCATGTCCCCTCATTTGTACTGGGCAAAAGTCACTCTGTTTCCTTTCTGGCCTATTTTAGGCTTGACTTAGCATGAAAATTTTATCAGAAAGTCATTTTTCTCCATCAAAGTCCAGAGGCTGAGAACCCTGCTGCAGGTGGGGGCTTAGGAGTGGCCAGGCATCCCTGGAGGGAAGGGGAGGCTGGGGGCTGGGCTGGGTGGCTCCATCCTCTGCCTGGCTCTCCTGGGCTGGGACCTACCCGGCTCTGAGACCTGAAGGGTGGATCTGGTCGCCTTGGGGCCGCCTCGGGAGGTGGGCTCTGGCCAGCATGAGGGAGCCTTTCCAAAGTGGGCCAGCCTGGCTCTGGGGAGCGGCTCCCTGTGCCCAGGTGTCGGCTGGGCAGGGGGTGCTGGGGGGCGGAGCCTCAGGGTGATGGGGACCAGTGGTCATTACGATCTCTTCCGGGGTGCTTCCTAAATGCTCCCCTGTGACTCACAGAGCCTCTTTATGAAAAGATGGGCCCACAGTTACCTTCTGCATAAACCAGTTCTTTGTTTGTTTAGTCCCTCAGTCCTGTCTGACTCTGCGACCATTGACTGCAGCACACCAGGCTCCCCTGTCCTTCACCATCTCTCAGAGTTTGCTCAGACTTATGTCCATTGAGGCCATGATGCCATCCAGCCATCTCATCCTCTGTCCTCCCCTTCTCCTGCCCTCAATTTTTCCCAACATCAGGGTCTTTTCCAACGAGTTGGCTCTTCCCATCAGGTGGCCATAGTACTGGAACTTCAGCTTCAGCATCAGTCCTTCTAATGAATATTCAGGGTTGATTTCCTTTAGGAGTGACTGATTTGATCTCCTTGCGGTCCAAGGGACTCTCAAGAGTCTTCTCCAGTATCAGAGTTCGAAAGCATCACTTCTTTGGTGCTCAGCCTTCTTTATGGTTCAACTCTCACATCCATTCATGAGCACTGGAAAAACCATAGCTTTGACTATGTGGACATTTTTCGGCAAAGTGTTGTCTCTGCTTTTTAATATGCTGTCTAGGTTTGTCATAACTCTTCTTCCAAGGGCAAGGGTTTTTTAATTTCCTGGCTGCAGTCACCACCCACAGTGATCTTGGAGCCCAAGAAAATTAAGTCTGTCAACGTTTCCATTTTTTTCCCATCTATTTCTCATGAAGTGATGGGACCCGTTGCCACGATTTTCGTTTTTTGAATGTTGAGTTTTAAGCTAGCTTCTTCACTCTCCTCTTTCACCTTCATCAAGAGTCTCTTGAGTTCCTCTTTGCTTTCTGCCATAAGGGTGGGGTTGTCTGCATATCCGGCAATCTTGATTCCAGCTTGTGCTTCATCCAGCCTGGCATTTCGCATGATGTACTCTGCATATAGGTTGTTAAATAAGCAGCGTGACAATATACAGCCTTGATGTACTCCTTTCCCAATTTGGAAGCAGTCTGTTGTTCTGCATCCAATTCTAACTGTTGCTTCTTGACCTGCATACAGGTTTCTCAGAAGGCAGGTAAGGTGGTCTGGTATTCCTATTTCTTTAAGAATTTCCCACAGTTTGTGATCCACAGTCAAAGGCTTTAGTGCAGTTATAGAATGATGCAGAGTCAGAAGTCACCTTGGGTGCTGCCCCAGGATCTCCTATTGAAGGCACAGACTGGGTGAGGGTCTGCATGGGAATCTGGCTCCGTCACTTCCTGCACGTGGTTGATGCAGGTTACTGCACCACCCTCTGCCTTAGTTTTCTCATCTGTGAAATGGAGCCGGTGGTATTCCCTACCCCAGGGTCATTGGGACCTTGTACAAGCTAATGTGTGTGAGTGCCTTACATACCTTCATCCTCACGCCAGTGGCAGCTTTTGCTACCTTCCTGCCCATGAGGAGTGTGGTTGGGTGAATAATGGCCCCCAAAGATGCCCTCATCCTAATTCCGGGCATGTGTGAGTGTGTCATCTTCCATCGTCAAAGGACCCCCCAGCGGTGCTGAAGTTAATGATCTGAGATGGGCCGACTGTCCTGCATTATCCGGTGGGCACAGTGTCATCACAAGGGTTCCGATAAGAGGGAGGCAGGAAGGCCAGGGTCCGAGAGGAGGTGTGAGGACGGAAGCAGAGGCTGATGGACGTGAGGCTGGCAGCCAGGCCACACGGGTGCCTCTAGAAGCCGGAAAAGGTCAGGAATCCGATTCTCCCCTGGAGTCTCCGAAGGAGCTGGCCCTGCCCACACCTTGACTGTCATCCTGGAATTGAATTTTTGACCTCTGACCTCCAGAGCTGTAAGAGAACACATCTGGATGGTTTTAAGCCACTACTCCCGTGGGCCTTTGCTACAGCGGCCACAGGACACACAGCTGGAGGGAATGCCATGTGGGGGGGGGGCGACTGGGGGGCGGTGGTGAGGCTCTCTCCCCAAACTTGCTCCCAGAAGCCCTTACCCACCTCCCTCCCCTCCCCTCACCCCCTTGTCCCCCCTCCCACCCCTCCCCCCACCCTCTTGTCACCCCTCCCTCCCCCCAGCCCCCTTGCTCCTCCTCCCTCCCCTCCCCTCCCCCCACCCCTCTTGCTCCCCATCTCCCTCTGCCCAGCCCCCTTGCTCTCCCCTCCCTCCCCCACCCCCTTGCTCCCCCTCCCCTCCCCCCGTCCCCTCGCTCCCCCTCCCTCCCCTCCCCCCAGCCCTCTTGCTCCCCTCTCCCTCCCCCACCCCCTTGCTCCCCCTTCTCTCCCCTCCCCCTGCCTCATGCAATGTGGGCCTCCAGGTACACCTGCTCCTCTCCTCTGCCTGCATCATCAGCCGTTGGTTGGTCTGTCCACACATCCAGATCCAGCAGGAAAAGTGCCAGGTGCGGCTCAGAACATGCAATGAAAGGCTGGCGCCTCCCCCGCACACCTGGCTCCTTCTACCTGCCTTGATATTTTTAGCTCTGGAGTTGCTGGCAAAAAAAAAAAAAAAAAAAAGTAGCTCCAAAGCCTTGTAGTAACAGCTTGGGAGGCTGTTGCCTGGGGAGGCCTCAGTGTCCCGGGGGCGGGGAGGATGGTGGCTGGGTGGAGCCTGCCTGGCGCTGCCTCTGGCTTTGGGGATGAATAACCCCAATCCGCGGTGGTCAGCTCCTCTGGCCTTCCACAAGGATGCAGAGCGAGCTGTGATGACTCAAGTCCTTCCAGGACTGGGTCACGGCCACTCAGGGTGGGCGACCTGCCTTAGGCGTAGCAGCTGGTCAGCTGGCCGGGGACCCAGACCTGCCACCTGCCGGGATCCTCCTCAAGCTGTGAAGCTAGGAGGCCTCTCAGGGAGTGGGGGCACCAAGCTGCATTACAGAACCCCCACTGACGAGGGAACCCCACTCACGGAATGGGGTCTCTGCCTACCTGTCGCCAAAGAGGAGGGCCCCCTCCCCAGCCAGGGCCCTTCGTCAGCAGTTCACCCTGGGCCCTTCCCTCCCTTAGGGACTTCCCCGCCTTCCTAGGGGACAAGAGCCCCGTGCCTGGGGCCGGGTCCCTGCTTTGTCCGTCGCAGCCGTGTGGCGTTGGGGGAAATCACACTTCTCTCGGAACCTCAGTCTCCTCGTCTCCACTATGGGTACACGGTATTGCTCCCCTCCTGTCCCTGGCTTCCCAGGAGGTTCCAGTAGTAAAGGATCTGCATGTTGATGCAGGAGATGCAGGAGACTCGGGTTGCATATCTAGGTCGGGAAGATCCGCTGGAGGAGGAAATGGCAACCGACTCCAGTATTCTGGCCTGGAGAATCCCATGGACGGTGGAGCCTGGAGGGCTACCATTTATGAGGTCACAAAGAGTCAGACACGACTGAGCACACTTATCTGCCCCTGGTGTTGAGCGGAAGCAGGAGGAGAAGGGCTGGCCCAGGTTCCAGCTGTCCCGGGCTCCCTCTCTTGCTTTGCCTTTGGGGGCTCCCTACTTCCCGGTGATTTCCTGGCACTTTACCTGGTCCCCTCTCACCCAGAACCCAGCCATGGAGGGGCTTCTCCTGGACCCATCCCTGAAGTCTCCTCCTGTCTCTCCACCTGTATTGACCCAAATGAGGTTCCCATCTGCTTCCAGCCCTGGATTTCCCCAAAGCCTCAGAGGAAACAGCAACCCGCTCCAGTATTCTTCCCTGGAGAATTTCATGAACAGAGGAGCCTGGTGGGCTACAGTCTATGGAGTTGCAAAGAATTGGACATGACCGAACGACCAAGCTGAGCTAGGGAATTGCACCATCGGGCATTTCTCTGCTCCAAGGGTCTTGGTCTGGGGTCTCCTGTGGCCTTGATTCCTGTCCCCCTTACCCCACACCCACAGTCCCCATTTGATGGTCTGAGATGGTGTTTTCCTCTTTCACTCTCACTGGTGAAAGTTTCAAAGAATGTCCAGGTTTCCACCGCAAAGCATCAATCATGTTAACCCTCTGGTATATTCAGTTTGAATTGTCTTTTCCCTCTCCTATCTATCCTCCACCCTCCTCCCCCATCCCTTTTTCTTTTCTTTTCTACTTCCTTCTTTTCTTCCTCCCTTCCTTCCTTCTCAGTGAAAAAATCATTCTGTTGTTTTTATAAAACGACACATCCATATTGTATCAGTCAGAACAACCTAGGTTATGCTGCAGTAAAAACAGCCCCGAAATACCAGTGGCTTTAGAGCCTCTCTCTGGAGTGACCTCACTCATTGCTCACATCCCATGGGGCAGAGCAAGCATGTAAGCACAGCCAGGGTCAAGGAGATGGGGAAACGAGATCCTGAGGGGGTGATCTGGATGTGCTGCCTGCGTTACCGCCACCCTCATCAAAGAGGACAAATAAAGCACCCGAAACTCACTGCTGAAGGTGTACAATGCACTCACATCCTACTGTCTAGAAGTAATCACCTTGCATGTTTTTTTTTTCACTCTATATTAAGTGAACATCATTCTAACCAAATAAGGAAGAGAGAAATAGACTTTAAGACAATATTACCCGGGACTTCCCTGGTGGTCCAGGGGTTAAGACTTCACCTTCTGTCGCAGGGGTGTTCGATCCCTGGTCGGGGAACTGAGATCCCACAGGCTGTGGGGCAACAAAGCCGGTGGGCCACAGTTAGAGGCCTGCTCGGCAACAAGCGAAGTCTATGTGTCTCAGTGAAGACCCAGAGCAGCCAAAAAAAGAAATTTTTTTTAAAGAAAATATTTTCTAACTACACAAGATTTTTAGTGAAAATATTATCTTTGATTTTTTATGTTCAGGTAAATTAAGAAGAAATGAAGGAATTGTTAAACTTCAAATAAACTGTTTTCTAAAAGATCCCTTTTATGAAAAAAAGAGTTTCTGAAAAACACTAAAAAATTTAAATGATTATAGGTATTATGAAAGGATTATAGGTATTAACCTCCTTGTGGCCATTTCAGACAGGTTCTTAGTTCCCTGCTGGGAAAGATGAAATCAGCACCCACACCTCTCTCTCATGATCTCCTCTCCTTTCAGCTCGTGATTTTCATACTTATAGCATTATTTCTTATGATGGTTTATGACATTCACCTTCTTTTCTGTAAGCCTAATCCCTATAGTTGCTTACCCTCCAGTGCATACTTAAATTGGTTGGAGGTTCACCGGTTCTTCGGTTGCCCAGATTTTATCATGAATTGTTTATCTGTTTTCTCCCCCAGAAGGGCTCACGGGTGTGTTCCTGAGGTTCCTCCATCCTTAAAAGTCTTTACAAGGTGCATCCCAGGTGTGAGTCATTTTCTCGAGTCACACTTTTTTCCCTTCAAGACCTGCTGCTTCACGGTCTTATGAAGTGGACGCTTGCTGTAGAAGCCTTAAACAGGCAGCTCTTCTCCTACTCATAAACAATTTTCTTTTTCATCCTAAATGCTTGAAGGAGTCTGTCTCTTTGAAATTCATAACTTTGCTAAGAAATAAGTGTGGAGCATTCTGTAGCAGCCTTTCTGAAGTGTGACATGCTGTTTTGAATCTTGGATCCACCAATTGCTTTATTTAAAGGATTCTCACACCATCTTTACACAACCTGTAGCCATTACTAGGGTTCTGAATCAGGGCCACCAATTATCCTTGAGTTGCACTCATTTCTACATCTGTACACTTTTCTCTAACTCTCTTTCATCTCTTTGTCTTTTCCAGCTGCAGTCATTGGGATTATCTCAAGGTTTTCCTCTGAATCATGAATTCCATTTTCATCAGTATCTATTCCGTCCATTCATTCACTCATCACACATTTATTGACGGCTTGCCATTTGCCCAGCATCTTTCTTGGTGTTGGGGAAACAGCGAGACGGATAAAAGTCTCCCTCTTGGAAACTGTGGGGATAGAGAGGTCAAATAAATCGATTGGAGAGTATGTGAGAAGTGGCTAAGGGCTGTGAAGAAAGCAGCAGGGGTGGGTGAGGGTGGTCAGCGTGGTCTGGGTGAGAGGAGGACGCTGGAGCCATGTTAGGACAGAGGCGAGGCTCCTTGCTTCCTCCCATCAGTTACATCCACAAGCGTGTTTTGTCCTTAATGTCTTTGCTCAGGTCTGACATCTCCCTTCCACCTCACGCTGTTGTCTTACAACCCTCTCTGCGGGTTTTAGTTTTGTGGAATTCGTGTTCTCAGCCAGTTGTCTGACGCAGTCTGGCTGTTGGCCGATCTCATCCGGGCTGGGCTGTGGGTCTGTCCCCTGTACACGCGTGTGCCCCCTTCCCCAAGCCCTTTCTCTTTCAGATGCCCTGTGTTTGCACGGTTGCCATGGCATCTTTTCATCTTGCTTATGCTTGGGTGACTCGGTCCTGATCATCTATTTGTTCTGGAAATTGGTATATTTACCTCCAGTTTCTCTTTTCATTTTTCTCATTTGTTTTTCTCTGAAACTTGCATCATAGTGTTTGGGATGACACACGCTCCCCGTGGGTGGTTCTGGGTGGCCTCTGACTGGCTCCTCTCTCTGCTGAGGCCAGCCCCTTTCTCCTCCGGCTTTGGTCCACAGTGAGCATCTGCTCGCAGCTCCTCTCCCGGGGCAGAGCAGAGGTGATGCCGTCCTGGCTGAAAACGCGGCTGTTTTCTCCCTCGGGATGGGGTTGAATGTCTGCACCAGCGCTGAATGTCCACTCATTATCTGTGTGACTTTGAGCCAATTGCTTGGCCTGTCTGAGCCTTCCCCTCCCCACCTGCAGGAGGCGGTGATGACAGGCACAGTCACTCAGCGGTCACCGGGCTGAGCCGTGAAGCCTTCCGTCCTGGGTGGGGACCCAAGACTCTGAGAAGGCCAACTGCTCCGTGACCAGGTGCCAGGTCTCCGCCTCCCTGGCCCCATGGCCCTTAGAGCAGCCCCTGAGGAGGTCCATGACCCCTACCTGGCAGAAGAGGAAGTGGGTCTCAGAGAGGGGCCAGGGCCTTCCTGAGGCCACATCTGGGAGGGGGAGGGGTGCCGTTGAGACTGAGTCCGGGTTTCTTTCAAGACACTGAGGTACCTCCCCTCCCACACCTCAGCCAGGCAGCAGAAGGGCTGGAAATCTGTGTTCAGGGGCTAGCATTTGCTCAACATGAGTCTGAATCCAAAGCCCCCTCCTCCAGGCAGCCTCCCGGCTTGCTACCCAGGCTCTTAGAAGTGCTGGGAGCCACAGTCCCTGCATATCCAGGCTACAGCCTCCTGCCCTCCAGATTCACCCTGCCGCCACCTCCATCTTCTTTAGGTCAGCAAGGATTTTAGCCTACACCCAGACATCACATCCACATTCTAGGCAGAAAGAAGAGAAGAAAGTGCTGCTGGTGGCTTTGACCAAGGCTATTATGAAGAGATGTAAGACAGAGGACTAATGATGCTTGGAGCCTGTGACATCCTGCATGTCCTTGTTTTGCCCTCTTAGAAGAGCCACTTAAACTAGGACCCTACAGAGCTGCTCGGGAGATTAACTTTTCAAGGTTCTCTAGGAGTCATGAAATTCCAAAGCCTCTTGCCCCATCTTCCCTCCTGTACCACGAGTCACAAAGGGCCCCAGTCCTGAACTCAGGGGGCTTCCCAGGTGGCACTAATGGTAGAGAATCTGCCTGCCAATGCAGGAGATGCAAGAGACGCGGGTTCGATCCTTGAGTCAGGAAGATCCCCTGGAGTAGGAAATGGCAACCTACTCCAGTATTCTTGCCTGGAGAATCCCATGGACAGAGAAGCCCGAAGTGTTGCAGTCCATGGGGTTGCAAAAGAGTCAGACATGACTTAACAACTCTACTATTCTTGGGGCTTCCCTGGTGGCTCAGCGGTAAAGAATCTGCCTGCAATGTAGAAGCTGCAGGAGACTCGGGTTTGATCCCTGAACTCAGAAGTGCAAGTCCCTGTCTGTGCACTGATTCCTTGAGTGCTTTTGGTGGGTTTCCTGACTTCTTGGAGCCTCACTTTCCCTATTTTGCTTGACTAGAGATGAGTGAGTTCCTTCCAGCTTGCTTGGGATCTGCGAAGGGAGAAAAGGAGCCATTAACACCAGTTTCCTGTTATCACTGGGTATGTCATTAACACCAGTTTCCTGTTATCACTGGGTATGTCATTATTGGAAAAACCCAGCAATGTTGGTCCCGGCCTCTGCTGATACAGAAGAGCGCTGCCCTTGTCTATTTCCAAGATGCACAAGCAGACCTCCCACTGTGGCCGTCCTGTGCCTCCTGCTTCACTGATCAGTGGGCAGGGCGAGGAAATGGAAGCTCCGTTCAGGGTCTGACTCATCTCCATCAGCGGTGAAGTTCCGCGTATTTGCCGAGGCCCACCCTGGGCCCATGCTGTGTGGACAGAGTTGAGCCAGGGCTGCCCTGGGTGTGGGGCTCATCTAGTGGGCCACACAGGAGGTGGACAAGGCAACTCCAGCATCGTGGTGGGTGGGAAGAGGCGTGTGAGGGGTGCCGTCCTTGGAGGCCTGGCGTGGTGGTCAGGGACTGCTTCATGGGAAGCCCCCAGCAGGCTTCTCTGCCCCGCTCCATCCTCTCCCACCCACTCTCTGCTCCTGAACCCCAACGTCCACCTCCAGCCCAGACTCCAGGGTGCAGCCCTCTAGTCAAGCAGAACCAGAAGTCTCCTTGCTCCTCAAACACAGCCGCCTGCAGGCCACACGCCTCCCACTGTCCACCTGTGACCGTATTCATATTCTGTGCTGCCGTCACAAATCACCACACACTGTAGGACTTAAAAGAAATACACACACCCCCGAGCCATACAGCGAATTCCCGCTGGCTATCTGTTTTTCCTGTGATAATGTAAGTTTCCATGTTACTCTTTCCATACTTATGGCTGATTCATGTTGAGGTTTGACAGAAAACACCAAAATTCTGTAATGCAATTATCCTTCAATAAAAAAAAAAATTAAAAAAAAAAAGCACAAGAAATTCATTTCTGAGTTCTGGAGGCCAGAAGCCTGGAATTAACGTGTCAGCAGGGCTGTGCACCCCCTGCAGGTTCTGGGGGAGGGTCCTTGCTGACCTCTCCAGCTCCTGGTGGCCCCAGGTGGCCCGTGGCTCCTGGCCACATCCCTTGAGTCTCCGCCTCTGTCTTCACCTGGCCCCTCCCCTGTATGCCTGGGTCTCCATCTCTTCTTATGAGGACACCAGTCATGAGGTTTACAGCCTGTCCTAAATGCAGGATTTCACCTCCAGATCTGTAACTAATTATATCTGCAAAGACCTTATTTCTAAACAAGTTCACATTCTGAGATTCTGGAGGGACATGAATTTGGGAGGGGGACCCTTTTCAATCCCTCAGGGACCTTGGTCAGGTGTGGGTCCCAGAGACTGCTCCCCTCCTCGCCCAGGCAAAGCTCCTGGGAGCTGGGCTCACGGTCCCTGGGCGGCTGACTGTCGGGGCTCAGCTGCTGCTGGGAGCTGGCCAGGCGCTGACGTCTGTGCCAGCGTTTCCCTTAATTGCGCTTCCAGGCTGGAGGAGACGTGTGCACAGGGCTGATAATGAGCTCTGCCACCCGAAATTACCTGTTTCTGGGGTTAGAAGTAATTTTCTGTCTGGGAATAATTAACTTGAGGACCCGAGAGGAGCAAGCTACAAATGGAGAAGCGAGATGGGTGAAGAGCAGGTTTCAAAAGGACCCAGAACGAAGCCTCAGGATGCAGAAGACGCGTCTGGCCCCAGCCCTTGGCCATGATGGTGTTCGGGGCTGCGGGGACCCAGTTACCCTTGAGGCCCCTCCTATCTCCCCACAAGGGCCCGGCAGCTCCCACAAAGATCTGCAGTGCAGCCCGCCTGGAGTGTCCAGGCTTCCGGCCCGACGTACTGGGTGCGAATCCTGACTCTGGACCCTGGAGAGCTGGGGGCGTGGCCAGGCTCAGCTTCCTCTTCTGTGAAAGGGGGTAAAGTGAGCCCCCCGGGTGCAGGGTCACGAGGACAGTGTGTGTGATGTCCGAGTGGGTTCCTGGCGCTTAGTAGGTGCTCCGTAAAAGTGGCTCATCCTCTGGAGAAGCGGGTGTGAGGACTGAAGGAAGAGTGGGTTTAAGATGAATAGGAACAGCTAGGCGATCTGGGTTCAGTCCTTTCTAATGACTCAACCAGCAAGCGGGTGAATGTCCCTGGGCCAGTGTGAAATGCGTCAGAATAGCAGGACTGCTCAGAGGTGAGATGTGCAAATATCTGGCAAACTGTAAAGTGCTATCCCTCTGTGCTTTACAATAATAATAATAGGAAAACACCAATCACCACACCCTGTCTGCTAGACCAGCAGTGGTCTTCTCGTTACTCCAGTGGTTCTCAAAGTGGGGGTTCCTCGGCCCAGCCAGTATCAGGCGGAGGACAGAGGAGGCTGGCATGTTATAGTCCATGAGGTCGCAAAGAGTTGGACATGACTTAGCAACCAAACAGCAACAATAGCAGCCATATCTAAGGGGCTTCCCTAGTGGTTTAGCAGTAAAGAATCTGCCTGCCAAGTGGGAGATGTGGATTTGATCCCTGGGTCGGGAAGATCCCCTGGAGGAGGAAATGACAACCCACTTCAGCATCCTTGCCTGGGAAATCCCATGGACAGAGGAGCCTGGTGGGTTGCAGTCCATGCGATCGCAAAAATAGCAACAACAGAATCACCACACCCCGTGGGCTAGAGCAGCAATGCTCTTCTCATCACTCCAGTGGTTCTCACAGTGGCGTTCCTGGGGCCGAGACAGTATCAGCTGGGAACTTGCTAGAAAGGCTAGGGGACCCTCATCTCCTCTAGGTACCCTGCGGAAACTGGCCAAGGACCAGGAATCCCGGATCCTGATTTCCTCTTTGTCACCACCCCTGGTCGATAGAGACGGGAGGGGGTGACGGTCCCCTCGAAAAGGGCTACACAGGGAAGACCTTACGAGGAGATGACATTTGGGAGGAGGCTCAGAGGAGGAGCAGCCAGCAAGAGACATCTGGGCAGTGGTGTTCTAGGCAGGGACAAGAGCCAGTGTAAAGGCCCTCACATCCTGCCCCAGGGTCTGCTTCTGAAGACCAGGGTCTGGGGCCTACCAGGATCTGTGGTTCACCTACCTAATGTGGGCATCCCTTCGGAAACCCAGCAGCCCCAGACTGCACTTAACCACAAAGCCCCCTTTTCCACATAAACCCAAGTAATGAATCGCAGAGCCCCTGTGAGAATGAACGGCTGCTGTGACCTGGAAAACTGGCTGGGGTTTCTAAAGAGAGGATCGAAGGGGCTGCCGTGTACAGCTCTACAGGTTGTGCACTGCACAATATCAGTTCAGTTCAGTTCAGCTGCTCAGTCGTGTCCGACTCTTTGCGACCCCATGAATCGCAGCACGCCAGGCCTCCCTGTCCATCACCAACTCCCGGAGTTCACTCAAACTCACGTCCATCGAGTCAGTGATGCCATCCAGCCATCTCATCCTCTGTCATCCCCTTCTCCTCCTGCCCCCAATCCCTCCCAGCATCAGAGTCTTTTCCAATGAGTCAACTCTTCGCATGAGGTGGCCAAAGTACTGGAGTTTCAGCTTTAGCATCATTCCCTCCAAAGAACACCCAGGGCTGATCTCCTTCAGAATGGACTGATTGGATCTCTTTGCAGTCCAAGGGACTCTCAAGAGTCTTCTCCAACACCACAGTTCAAAAGCATCAATTCTTCGGCGCTCAGCATTCTTCACAGTCCAACACTCACATCTATACATGACCACTGGAAAAACCATAGCCTTGACTAGACGGACCTTTGTTGGCAAAGTAATGTCTCTGCTTTTCTATATGCTATCTAGGTTGGTCATAACTTTTCTTCCAAGAAGTAAGTGTCTTTTAATTTCATGGCTACAGTCACCATCTGCAGTGATTTTGGAGCCCCAAAAAATACAGGAGATATCATTTACATAGACCTGTTTTTCTCATGAGGAGACAGGGCTCAGACAAGTAAAGTGACCTTCTCAAAGACCAGCCGGGGTTTGAAACTTAATCTAACACATTTCAAGTACCCTTGTCCGAACCCCTTTCCACCTGAGCACCCTGCTCACTCGAGCACCCTGGCAGGCTCTGTGTCAGTGCCTGAATCGGCTTATAAACTGTAGAGTGCCAGCCAAATGTGCGAAGGGGAGTCAGTATTCTATTTAACTCCTCTGCTGAGAGTTAGAATTCATGCCAGGACGCCTTTTTTGGCAAGGGCCATGTGTGCCCCCCTCTCTCTGTCCCCACCAACTTGAACCATCTGCTCCTCATACATCAGGGGCATTGGAGTTTCAAGAAACACTAATGTAGGGACTCCCATGGGGGTCCAGCGGTTAGGAGTCTGCCTGCCAATGCAGGGGACACTGGCTTGAACCCCGGTCCTGGAAGATCCCACTTGCAACTAAGCCTGTGTGCCACAGCTACTGAGCCCGTGAGCCCAGAGCCGGTGCTTCGCAACAAGAGAAGCCACTGCAAAGAGAAACTGGACCACTGCGACTAGAGAGCAGCCTCCGCTCGCCACAGCTTGGGAAAAGACCTTGCAGCAACAAAGACCCAGCACGGCCAAAAAGAAATGAGCAGAAAAAAATTTTTTTTCTCCTCCTCTGCTCCTCCCGGCTTGTCTGAATCTCCCAGGAAAATGTTGGCTGCCTGAGAAGGTGGCCCTATCTGCTTCGTTGGCTGCTGGAGGCTCACCGCCCAGCGTGGAGCTCTGGTTCAGGCCGTGGTCGGTGAGTGAGTGCTGGCTGACTGTGCACACGTGCCCGGAGGTCGGGTGAGCTGGAGGGTCTTGACACCAAGACTCATCTAACCTGTGCAGCCCAGATCAGTCACGGCGCCCCCCTGAATCCCAGCTGCTACTTCTGCAAAATCCAAGAAGGCAACCAAGCCGCCGTGAGGACTCTGCTCAAGGAGGGCCGTGTCCCGCCGGGCACAGCGCTGGAGGCCTGCGGAGGTTCACCTGATTTCTCAGCCAGGGAGAGGCAGCTGCCCCCTGTCTGCGGGCTTTCAGCCTCCTGCCCACCACTTGGGTGTCCACAACATGTTTAATTGGTTTAAAAAGGGAAATCGTCTCTCGTTTTTGGGAGATGGTAGCACTGACTATTTCCTACTCAGTGCTGGGTGCCGAGTTGACATTAATGTAGAAAAATTAGTATCGTCAGGACTGTATTTGGAGCAATCTCTTGCACTGGAGTCCTTGACACGTTAATTAAACCTGATAAATGGCTTGTCTAAAGATAACTTTTGAACAATGGACCCAGTCACCCACTTATTAGTTGGATACATGCTCCGGCAAATTGCCGAGGCGGTGCTCTGAGATCCCTGGGGCCTGTGCTGGGACTGGGGATGTTAGGGGAGTGAGGGGTGCTCAGCCACTGTGTCAGGGCCTGGCCCGGGTCTCCTGGGCTCGGGGGTGGGTAGGCACTGTGGGCCAGGGGGAGCAGAGGTGTATCTCCACCCCAGCTCCGAGCAGGAACTCTGCCTTCTTCCACTTGCGATTCCCATCACAAGGCCCCTTCTCCTCAACGCCCATCCCATCACATGACAACACATCCCATGATGTGCACCACTGGGGAGATGGCAGAGCCTAGAGATATGACCCTTGCCCTCCACCGGGTCATTGTCCTGGGGGCTCATCCTGTGGAGGCATCATTTTCCCTGCCATTCTGCTCCCCACCGCCCTGCCCACCCCCCAGGGCTGGCAAACTGGTGGTGCACAAACGGCTCCCGGAATCTCAGCAACAAAACAGCCTTCCCAGAGTCCCGCGTGGGGATGCTTGGCTACGTCACCATAGCACCCCAAATTCTGGCAAACTGTGTTCTGGGCACCAACCAAGATGGGCCAAGTACAGAGACGTGCGGGACTGGGGAGTGTCACTGGGGAGTGACCACATCACTCCAAAGACGCCCAAAGGGACCCGGGGGGTGCAGGGACAAGCGCAGAAAGCTGGAGGTGCATCTCTCCGGTCCAGGGTGTCACAGAGGGGGAAGCTGTGGGCCTGGGAGGGTTGAGCAGGACGAGTAGCCTTGCCCAGGGCACAAGGAGGACAACAGACCAGGCCAGAGCTTGTTGCTGCGACCCCAGTAGCTTTCTTCCCGCTTTGTTGGCACAACACGGGCGTGGCCAGTGGCCCTGGGAACTACCGAAGTGGGCCCCTTGCTCTTGGCAGATGTTGCCCCCACGGGCTAGGTTTTCGTGGCCGCCACCAAGGCTCCAGGGAGATGGAGACGCAGAGCATTGCGAGGAGACAGGGTCAGCCCTGGGGTCTGGAAGCCCCCGCCCTCATCCTTGGGCCACCAGAATGGCGCAGACGTGGCCGTGTGCCTGTGCTGAGCCCAGGTCCCGAGAGGTGTGTCCTTTCCACACCCTGCATCCCCGCTGTTGTCACGGGAACACACCCAGCTCAGCCACGAGCTGGCCGACCACCACATGGGTGGGCCTGGCCGACCGCAGAAGAACCTCACAGCAGAGCCCAGCCTGCAATGCTGACCTGTGAGCCAATGGACTCATATTTGAAGCCTCTGAGTTTTTGGGAGTTCGTTATGCAGCATTATTGTGACAATAAGTACAGATTTTAAACAATTAATGGCTTAATTTAAAAATTGAAGAGTAGCTGACTTATAATGTTTCAGGTATACAGCAAAGTGCTTCAGTATATTCTTTTTCAGATTGTTTTCCATTACAGGTTATTGCAAGGTATTGAATATAGTTCTTCATGCTATACACTCGGACATGGTTATTTATGTTTTTTATATATAATAGTGTGTATCTGTTAATCCCAAGTTTCTACTTTATCCCTGGGTGGTCTTCTCTCCCCTTGGTAACCATAAGTTTGTTTTCTATGTCTGTGAGTCTGTTTCGGTTGTGTAAGTAAGTTCATTTGTATCATTTATTTTAGGGTCTTCATATAAGCAATATCGTATTTGTTTTTCTCTGTCTGACTTGCTTCACTTAGTATGATAATCTCTACGTCCATCCGTGTTGCTGCACATGGCATTATTTCCTTCTCTTTACGGCTGAGTGATAAATATCCCATCGTCTGTCTGTACCACATCTTCTCTAGCCATTCATCTGCTGATGACACTTAGGTGGCTTCTCTGTCTTGGCTGCTGTGAACAGTGCTGTTACGAGCATAGGAGTGCATGCATCTTTTTGAATTATAGTTTTGTCTGAATATATGCCCAGGAGGGATATATATATATATCCCACTAGGGATTGCTGGCTCATATGGTAGTTCTATTTTCGTTTTTTTTAAGGCACTGCCATGCCGTACTCCACAGTGGCTGCTCCACTTTATATTCCCACCAGCCATGTAGGAGGGTTCCCGTTTCTCCATACGATAAACGCAGTCTTCTGTCCCATTTCAGAGCTGGGGCCGGGACCTCCAAGCCCGGCCCTCCGAGGCCCGCGTGCTTTGCGCCGCTCCGTGTGCCCTCCCAGCTTGGGCTCCGAGCACGACCCAGGGCAGCTCGGGTGTGATGTGAGGTCGCTCACTAATCCCCAGCCTGGGGTTCCCATTCTAAGCCAGGCGGGCTGAGGAGCGTGAGCATCATCATCTTTGGCAGCAAAGTCTTAATCTGATTCCAAAGCTCACGTCTCAGCGCAGGGCTGGCTCCCCCGGACTGCCTTTGCTGTGGCATCTGCGACGGGTGGCAACGAAGCTGCTTATTTGTGACGTTGCCTTTTCAGAGCAGATCTATCCGGCTGTGTTATTTCTCTCCCAGGAGTGACCCGGCGGCTGAGGGTGTGGACTGGCAGCACCTCCCGCTGCTGGCCTGCACGTCTCACTCTGTGGTGGCTCCCGGGAGCTCTATGGTGCTGATGTAGGAAGGAGCCAGGAGTCACGCCACTGGGCTTGATCCCTGGTTCTGGACACTGGGGACCCAGCTGTGAGCCAGGCTGGCCTCGTGCACATCGCAGGCTGGTGGGGGCAGTGGGTGCCCACACTGATGGTCGTCACACAAAGAGGGAAGGGTCACTCCACTGGGGCAGCAGTCATCAGGGAGGACTTCCTGGAGGAGGCAACAGGCAGGCAGAAGGGGACGTCCAGGGGCAGTCTTGGCCAAAGTCTGGAGGAGGGGAATGCAGGGTGCGTTTGGGGCTAGAGGGGTAACTGTGGGCATAGGGTGGCCATAGACACGCTGGAGAGGCTGCCTGGCACAGGGTCGCTGGAACCCTGCGAGCCTGGGTGGGATGGGGGAGGCCGGAGATGGCTGGGTACTGATTTTCAGGGAGTGGCACAGTCTCCTTGGCCTCAGCCCTGCTGCCTCCACTGGAAACTGGGGTCCGCTGGGCCCCTGGGCTCCTCAAGGAACTTCCCAGCCCCAGCCCCAGGCCAGCCTCCTGGAGTTTATCTTGCACTTTCTGTTGAAGTTTTGTTTTTTTTTTTTTTGGGGGCCATGCCCCATGGCATGTGGCATCTTAGTTCCCTGACCAAGGATCAAACCCACATCCCTTCCATTGGGAACATGGAGTCTTAACCACTGAACCTCCAGGCAGTCCCTGAAGCTTCGTTAATAACCCTGTGTACGAGACAGCAAAAGAGACAGTGATGTATAGAACAGTCTTATGGACTCTGAGGGAGAGGGAGAGGGTGGGAAGATTTGGGAGAATGGCATTGAAACATGTAAAATATCATGTATGAAACGAGATGCCAGTCCAGGTTCGATGCACGATACTGGATGCTTGGGGCTAGTGCACTGGGACGACCCAGAGGGATGGTATGGGGAGGGAGGAGGGAGGAGGGTTCAGGACGGGGAACACATGTATACCTGTGGTGGATTCATTTTGATATTTGGCAAAACTAATACAATTATGTAAAGTTTAAAAAAAAAAAAAGAAGAAGCCTTTGGAGTGTAAAATGAACACGGATACAGAGAACCGTGGGCTTCCCAGGTGGCGCTAGTGGTAAAGAACCCACCTGCCAACGCAGGAGACATAAGGGATGCAGGTTTGATCCCTGGGCTGGGACGATCCCCTGGAGAAGGGAATGACAATCCACTCCAGTATTCTTGCCTGGAGAATCCCATGGACAGAGGAGCCTGGCGGGCTACATACAGTCCACGGGGTTGCGAAGAGTTGGACACGACTGAAGCAACTTCGCACACACATAGAAAACCGCATACAACAGACGTGTAGCTTCATGGGTTGTTACGGTAACCGCCTCCCAGGTCTAGAATGATTACGATGCCAGCCACCCGGGGACCCATCACAGCCCCTTTCTTTCCCAAAGTGACCTCAGTTCTGACTCCGGCCGCCAACACTTTGATGCCCTTCTCTGTGGTTTTATCATCCACAAAGAAGTCACGCATCCTCTACAACTTCTTGTGTCCTCCACGTCTCTTTCAATTTAGACGTCTCTGCTCATCTCTTTTCCCTAATGAGTCTGGCGAAGAGCGGAGGCCATGGCCTTCCCCACCATCAGCAGCCCGCCCTCCGACTGCGTTGTTCCGATGTGGTCCCCGTGTGCCTCTGTCCTGGGGTCCAGCTCACTTGGGCCAGGAATCATGGTCTCGCATCAGGAGGCCCTGGCATCGCATTGGCAGCTGTCACGTTCAGGGCGCTGATTCCCTTGGGCTGCAGATGGTGATGGTCTGGTTCTATGAGGCCGTCTTCACTTGTGATCTGAAACAAGTCCACAGAGAGAGGCTCCACTTCGTGTCGTATTTGGTCACAGGTGGTACCTCCCTATGGGAAGGGCAGGGTAAGTGCTGGCTTTTCCCCTCTATTTTCTGGTTGTCAGGATAATGATCCTGTTTCCTGTCATCATTGGAAGGCCACCAGGCTCTCTAATGGGAATGCCCTAAGGGTGGGGCAGAGTCTCATTCAGCTTATGACTCTGAACCCAGTAGAGCGGGGCTTCCCTATCACCCAGCAGACTGTCGGCAGGCACCAGCATTCTTATAGGGAATTTCCCGAGATCAGCCTACCCACAGCTACGTGGTGACAGAGGCTGAGATGGTCGGAAGGCATCACCGACTCAGTGGACGTGAATCTGAGCAAACTCCGGGAGACAGTGAAGGACAGGGAAGCTTGGCGTGCTGCAGTCCACGGGGTCACAAAGAGTCGGACACGACCGAGCGAATGAACAAGAACACATGAATTATATAAAATGTCTATGTTGAACACAGCAACATGTGGAATGCATAGATTATATCAATTTTTAAAAACTAGGCTGATCAAGAAGCATGGCTCCCATTGGCTGACCCTGCCTCCTCCCAGCCGAGGGGGATGAGGAAGGCCTGCAAGGACCTCAGGATTTTGCTTCAAAAAGGAAGCTGCTTTGTGGCTGGGCCTGGCACTGTGGGCCTCCGGGGGTCCGGCTATGATAGGGCTGGACTCAGCACCAGAGCGCTCGGGTAGTGAGTGTGCTCTGGCCGCGGCTGGCACCCAGGTGGGTTCCCAGAAGGGGTTCAGCTGCTGACACCTGTAATAAGCCCCTTCTCCTTTGATGAGCTGACCTGAGCCCATTATCTGCAACAGCCCCAAAGTGCCTTTGACCAAGCAAAGTGACAGATTCCTGGGTTCTAAGGAAGGAGCGATGGGACTGTCTGCTCGGCAGGTGTGGAGAGGGGAGGATGTGAGGGTGAGGGGAAGCCAGGTCCCTGTCCCACTCATGGTTGGCATTTGATTGTTCAGGCATTCACGGGGCGCCAGCTGTGGGCCAGGCCTGGGTGCCAGGTGCAGGGATATAGGCATGGGGCAGGCGAGAAGCCCACAAGGCCCGTGTGCACCCACTTCTAGCCCCGCCCTGGGGAGCCTGAGTGCTTGGCCCCCAGGGGGCACATTTTTGTGACTTGGCCCCCATGGACGCACTGTGTCCAGTCCTGACTTGGCGCACCAGCGAGTTTCCCAGCCGGGCCACGTCCCTGGACGGCTGCTCCCTGTGACAGCCTGTGGCCTTTGCTAACGTGCAGACCTCTGACCTGGGGAGGGGATTGGGGTGCCGAATCGGGTCAGGTGTGGGAGGGGGTCCTGACGCCGGGAGCACTGCAGGCATCGATTCCTGGACCAGGGGCTTCAGGGCTCAAGTCCTAGTCTGGGGACTCCTTCCCTGTGTCCCTTGCGTCTTCCTGCCAGGATGGCCTCCCACTGCAGACCCTGAACTTGGGCCATGGGAAAGTTCCAAGTCCGGGGCCACACTTACCTGAGCTGCGGCTCTGAGCCTGAGATCTGAATGCTGACAGTGGGGGTTATCGTTTCCGCAGCACGCCCCACCTGCCAGCCAGTGGCCCGAGCTCTTGGAGGGGAATTACTTCACTCTACCTTCACGGTAATGAAGATAATAAGGCAGGGACCATTCACACCCCCATTTTGCAGATGAGAACACTGAGGCCCAGAGTGGACCTGGCCCCTGCTGAAGGTCAGCAGCCAGTACAGGGCAGAGGCAAGATGCGAACCCAGGTAGGCTGGCTCTAGAGCTGTGGGCCAAACCTCTGGGCTGCCCAGCGCCACTTTGAGGGTCATTGTGAGAAGTGACAGGGACACTGATGTCTCATCTGTAAATGTGCATGGTGGTGGCGAATGTTCCGAGGAGACAGGTGTGGGGAGTGTTGGGCCTGGCTGTGTGTGGGGATCTCAGGGGACATGGGCACTTTCTCCTCCTCCCTGGGCAGGCCAAAGTCCGGGAAGCAGACACCTCCGGGAGAAGGAGCTGGCGGGGCCAGCAGGGCCTGTGGCATCCTTGGGGGCGGGGGGTGTCACAGGGTACACCTAGCGTTCCTGGATGCTCACCGCCGTCCCCAAGGCTCTGTAGTCCAGTTCAGACCCTCTTGGCGTCCCTCCACCACCCCCCTGCCCCAGCCCCTTGCAAACCTCATTTCTGTGCCCTTTCTCCCGTGATGCGGCTTCGGAAGCAGCTGCTATTTTTAGCGTCTCCAATCAGGCCGGCATCGGGGCTGACTATTGTTAGCATTTAGTGTCGTTAGTACCCGACACTCAGGAACTGAGTTGCCTTCAGACAGGGATGAGGTCATCAGCCCAGAGGCCCACGCTCATGTTCCCACGAGGCTCAGCCGAACGTGGGACCTCCCTCCCAGCCCCCACCCAGGCCGAGGGCAGGGACAGCCCCGAGGGTCAGGGCAAGGTCGGGAGCGAGGAGCAGCCTGGGATGGGTGAGCGGTGAGCATCTTCCACGGGCATCTCACTCAGCTCTTCTGTCAGCAGCTTACACGTTCTGAACGCGGATTGACACACATCTCTGCCCACCAGCAAGCCTGCCCCCGGCTCTGGGGCCACCCCAGGTTTCCTCTGGGGAATCGGCTCTCCTGCATAGAACATCTTGCTGACACCTGGTCCCATGTGCTGTTATGGGAGCTGGCACGTCACCTGGGCCAGGATGGGGTCAGGAGCCCCATCCCTCCAGGTCCAGTGAGTGACTCAGGAATGGGCACATGGTCCAAGCAGAATGTGGAAATATCCATGCTCCACTTTAAAAAGAAGTTTTTTTTTGCTGGAATGGCCATGTGCCCACCGAAAAATAGATGCTATCAGGCCCCCTTGCTGCTAAGAGAGACCACGCGATGTAAAAGGAAGCCTGCTGGCATGCTTTCCCACCAAAGGGGATGGTCTCAGCCAGCACAAACCCTTCTTCTTCCTGCCTGGAATGCAGATGCGGTGCCCAAAGCAGGAGCAGCCATGTTGCAACCATGAAGTTAAGAACTGTATCACTGAAGGCAGAACAGAGCAAAGGCTGTGCCTTCTGGAGATGGTGGCCTGGACACACATGGGCACCTGCCTCTTCTTCTAATCTCACTAAGATGATGGAGAAGTCACTCTAAAGGCATCACTCTCAAGTACAGAGCGAGAAGGAGAGGAGACCAGAGCAGTGGTTTGGGAGCTGGAAAACTGGTGGGTGAGCGGTGACCCACTAGACATGCCGGAGGGCAGTGTGGAAAGCCGAGGGGCAGCCAAGGTCTCAGCAGCTGGTGCCACCAAAC